>NC_082706.1:37486999-37816056 GCF_030144855.1 Hypanus sabinus | reverse complement strand
ATCCATGGCTTCTGATTCGGGAATACACGCGTGTTCTTATTGCTGGTGACATTGTTTACTGTGTGGACTCTACACAGTATTTGATATAGTCCCGTACATCCTTCTAGATCATGCATTGCTTGACATGCAAGCAGTTCCACTCTGTGCACTCGAGGCAGTCCTGAAGCCGTGAGTCAGCTCCTCACTGACCTGCGAATTGGGCATCTTACTACATATCGCCGGGCCTGTAGGCTGCTGTTAGAAATAAAGACAGCTGGTCAGACAGGTCCAGATGAGGGCATGGATCAGCCCGGTATGCACCCACAACATTGGTGTAAATCTGGTCCAGTGTAAGTTGCCCCTTGTGGGGCATTTCACATTCCAGCAAAATGTGGGGAATACTGTCTTCAGGTTGGCTTGATTGAAATCACTGGCTACAAGGAAGGTGCCATCAGGATGGGAAGGCAGTTGCTCCTTCTAACATGATACAGTTGTCAATGCTGGCTTAGTGTTGGTTTGTGGTGGAGTACAACCACTGTGAGAGAACTGTGAATTCTCTCAGCAGATGGAAAGGTCTGAGCTTTAGAATGAGATATTCCAGGTTGGGACACCAGGTTTCAGTGATTTTGCAACGGTTGAGTGAATTCCTTTGTATGGTAAATTTCAGTCTGATTTTAGCCATTTCGTCAGCGATCGATCAGGCGTTTGCAAGGAAGGTGCTTGGCAGCAGGGGTTTAAAGGCGTAGCTTTTGGCCCAGCATGGATCCTGGCTCGCCTATCACCCTTCTGCTTCCTCACGTTGCAACATATCCCAGCCGGGACTGGTGTCCAGGCTTGCCCCGGTGCTACAGTGTTCTGTAAAAATGAAATTCAGAGGTATCTGTTGGCTATCTTGTAGAATGTCTGCCTGAAATGGAGCTATCTTGGAACATTGTCACCAATCCTCGACTCTAACTCCCGTACTCAATGTTCTAACTAATGAAGGCCAGCACGCCAAAACTCTTCCTTGCCAACTTGCTTCTTCTAACTATGACACCATCTTCAGGGAACCAAGTACCAATACCCCAATGTTCTTCTCTCTCCCCAGGAGAGCCCTCCGGACAAGGATGACAATGTTTTAGTTTGATGCACACTGAAAGGAGAACATCATAAATACACTAACAGACCAGGTGTGTCCCGGGGTCAGACAGTGTGGCTGTGGCGAGGAATGAGCAGATGTACAAGAGAACATACCACCGAAGATGTAGAAGGAGTTGGTGGTGTTGAGGAAGGTCCCAGCGGCAGCCGTGCGTCCCATGAATTCAGGGTCAGACCTGCTGATGTTGTACCAACTGCCAGCACTCTGGTTGTCATTCAGGGACAGGTCACAGCTGTGACCGATGAACCCTGGCTGGCAATGGCAGAGCTGACCCTTTATCAGTCAGAGAGAAAAAATTATGTTACATATTAACAGTTCACACAAACTAATCCCATCACCACAGCCCTGAGTCAATCCCAAACTAATCCCAACACCACAGTGTCAATCCCAAACTAATTCCATCACCACAGTGTCAATTCCAAACTAATCCCAACACCACAGTGTCAATCCCAAACTAATCCCATCACCAGAGTGTCAATCCCAAACTAATCCCATCACCACAGCCCTGAGTCAATCCCAAACTAATCCCAACACCACAGTGTCAATCCCAAACTAATCCCAACACCACAGTGTCAATCCCAAACTAATCCCATCACCACAGTGTCAATTCCAAACTAATCCCAACACCACAGTGTCAATCCCAAACTAATCCCATCACCACAGCCCTGTGTCAATCCCAAACTAATCCCAACACCACAGTGTCAATCCCAAACTAATCCCATCACCAGAGTGTCAATCCCAAACTAATCCCATCACCACAGCCCTGAGTCAATCCCAAACTAATCCCATCACCAGAGTGTCAATCCCAAACTAATCCCAACACCACAGCCCTGTGTCAATCCCAAACTAATCCCAACACCAGTGTCAATCCCAAACTAATCCCATCACCAGAGTGTCAATCCCAAACTAATCCCAACACCACAGCCCTGTGTCAATCCCAAACTAATCCCAACACCACAGTGTCAATCCCATCACCAGAGTGTCAATCCCAAACTAATCCCAACACCACAGCCCTGTGTCAATCCCAAACTAATCCCAACACCACAGTGTCAATCCCAAACTAATCCCATCACCAGAGTGTCAATCCCAAACTAATCCCAACACCACAGCCCTGTGTCAATCCCAAACTAATCCCAACACCACAGTGTCAATCCCAAACTAATCCCATCACCACAGCCCTGTGTCAATCCCAAACTAATCCCAACACCAGTGTCAATCCCAAACTAATCCCATCACCAGAGTGTCAATCCCAAACTAATCCCAACATCACAGCCCTGTGTCAATACCAAACTAATCCCAACACCACAGTGTCAATCCCAAACTAATCCCAACACCACAATGTCAATCCCAAACTAATCCCAACACCACAGCCCTGTGTCAATCCCAAACTAATCCCATCACCACAGCCCTGTGTCAATCCCAAACTAATCCCAACACCACAGTGTCAATTCCAAACTAATCCCATCAATGAATGTAAGAAACACGCTTCATTTCTTTACATTCTCACTCTCTACATGAATCCAAGGACATTTTATGATCCCATTCCCTTCCAATACCAGACTTCATCCAGTTTACCAGTAGGACATGGTGATGTTTGAGGAAGTGGGTGGGAAATTCACCTGGTGAGGTTACTACTGAAGGTTGTTTTGTGAACGAAGTGGCTGGAACTCTTGTTGCTGTTTATACACGTCCTCCACATTGCTGCAGGAAGATCACCTTTGTGGACGGTGGGTCTTGGACCTCTGATCAATTAGTTAAAGGGGCAGGGAAATGGCAGGTGGAATATAATTCTGTTAAGCATAAGGTATTACTTTTGGAGGGCTACAGAGTGGCTGGTAGGACATGAGGCGTACAGAGGAACAGAGGGACCCTGGTCTGCAAAGTCAAGGAACCTCAAAGGTGGTAGCAGAGAGACAGTGTGGCTCGGGTTTTGTCTTCATTAGCCAGGGCACAGAACACAGGAGCAGGGATATGATACAAGTGTGTAACCAGACAGCTGGAGTACCGTGGTCACCTACAACACCACAGGAAGGACTTGATTGCAATGGAGAAGACACATGGGAGATTACCTGGAATGGAGGGTTTCAGTTATTAGGAGAGACCAGAGAGGGCTGTTTCTGTTCTCCCCAGAGCTGACAAGGAACCCAAGCATTGATAGCTTAGATAGTGAAAGACTCCTCTGCCAAGGGGAGGGGCACTCACATCAAAGGGCAAGAGGTCTTGTTGGAATATGGGGAAGCATTTTTCCATGTGGGCAGGGGGAGGAGCTGGAATCTGGAACGGAATTCCTGAGGGGTTAATGGACACACTGATCATCTGAGATTAGTGTAGATGGGCAATCGGTACAATGTGCTGTGTACAACTGGAATCCAATGCATCAGCCCAGTCCAATTCCAGTTCAAACAAGGCTGAGCGAGCTAGGCTTCGCTCTTTGAAGCAAAGGAGGAGGGAGGCAACTTGATCGAGGGGTAAAAGATTATACAAGGCATGAACAGAGTGGACAGCCAGCAAAATTTACTGGTGCGGCAATGACCAACACCAGGGGACATTTTTTAAAGGTGAGTGAAGGGAAGTTTAGATGAGGTGCCAGAGGTACTGCAGCTTTTTTTAAAAGAAATTTTAAACACACACAGAGTGGTAAGTACTGCTGGGGGAAGTGGTAGAAGAAGATGCATTAGGGACTTTTAAGAGTCTTAAACATAGAGGGAAGAAAGATAATGGCACTTGGCCTGCGTTAGAGAGTCGGTTTAGCTCAATCATAGAGTAGGTTTGTATAGATCAGCACAACAAAATGGGCCGAAAGGTTGTACTGTTTTATGTTCTAAGTGCCCACATCATCTGCCCGTAGGTTCAGGAACCACCACCCTTTACAGTAGAGGATGACACACCTTCCCCTGCCCCCTCTGCAATGCTACCTTACCACAGTAAACCACCCACCACCCTTTACACAGCTAGACACAGCTCATACCTGCGGCCCCACCAGCCCCTGCAAGGGTACTACAATAAACCACCCACCACCCTTTACACATCTAGACACATCTCATACCAGCGGCCCCACCAGCCCCTGCAAGGGTACTGCAGTAAACCGCCCACCACCCTTTACACAGCTAGACACATCTCATACCAGCGGCCCCACCAGTCCCTGTAAGGGTACTGCAGTAAACCGCCCACCACCCTTTACACAGCTAGACACAGCTCATACCAGCGGCCCCACCAGTCCCTGTAAGGGTACTGCAGTAAACCGCCCACCACCCTTTACACAGCTAGACACAGCTCATACCAGCGGCCCCACCAGTCCCTGTAAGGGTACTGCAGTAAACCGCCCACCACCCTTTACACATCTAGACACATCTCATACCAGCGGCCCCACCAGTCCCTGTAAGGGTACTACAGTAAACCGCCCACCACCCTTTACACATCTAGACACATCTCATACCAGCGGCCCCACCAGTCCCTGTAAGGGTACTACAGTAAACCGCCCACCACCTTTTACACAGCTAGACACAGCTCATACCTGCGGCCCCTTACTGCAGTAAACCCCTCTCATCCCTTACGCAGCTGTACACCACATCTTCCACCACTGTAAATCACCCCCCATCCAGCTCCCCCAGCAGACCCCACAGGCCTCTGGTGGAGGAACACTCGGGCAGAAGGCTCTGCCGCCGACAAGAGTCTCCGTCGGCCAGCTGGCCACTCAGGAAGGTGACCTGCCCCAGTGACTACACTTCATTTGGTGGCTGAGGAGATCTGGTACAGCACGTCGCCGAAGACTCCAGCAAATGTCAACAGATACACAGTGCAGAGTACTGCTTTATGAATTGCATTGTCTTGCTGCCACAAAATAACAAATCAGATGACAGGGACTCACCGTGACGCAGTAACCGTGCCGCCCGCAGTGTTCGGTGCAGTCCTGGACGCTGCAGTCGGCTCCACCCCAGCCCGGGTGACAGGCACAAGTGCCACTGACCTTGCACTGCCCGTGCCCCGAGCAACCCATCGGGCAAAGCGTGAAGATGAAGCTGGCGTTGAAGCCCTCAAGGTTGTAGTTGGCATCACTGAAGAGGTGGAGCAACATCTGCGGGGAGCGAGGGGGAGAGGGGGGTGAGGAGGAGAGCAAGGGGTCGGAACCACGACCTCAGAGCGAGCCACAGGCCACCCACCTTCAGCTGGGGTGACCAGCATTTCCCACAGAGCGCTAAGACCGGTGGGGGAGAAGAGGAGAGGGGGCTGCTCCACCGCCCATTCCACCAGGACATTTCAATGCTCAGTGAGGATTCAGTAATAAACGTTTGAGATAATTCACTGGAGATTCAGTGGGGTGGGTTATGTCAATTCCCCAAAATGGGTACTGGGGGGGGGTTTGAACTCTGCAGGGGGACAAGTGGTCATTATGACAAGGTAGGGGTGAGGATTTGAGGAATGGATTGAGCACAGATGCAACCAGAGGGAGAGAACAAGACAGCTGCACAGGAGGTTTTAGGAAGAGCATACAGATTTCAAATAGACTGCCACGTGCACAGCTGGGACAGACCCGTAGGGTCTCGCAGTGACCAAAAACCATCTGCAGATGGACCACCAGGTACGCGACTTTGAACATGTAACCACCTAACCACGAGGAGTGAACTACCCCCCCCAACCCCTCTGAGTGAGGAGTGGGGAGTGAGCCTCTGGGATGTGAGCCAGACAAAAGGACTGATGTGCTGATGCATACGAAGCCCTAGCTGTGCGCATCTATCCAGATGAATATTATACTTAACCCGTCACTCAATAAACTTTGAATCGTTCTACACCGACAGTGCTAGTGTCATTCTGTAATACTCATTACACTCGCGAGCTCTGAATGTAACAGAGGGGATGTTACAGTCAAACTCTGACCATCCGAATCCCTCTGGCTCACCAGGTGAAGGAACCCCACTCCAGTCACCTTGCTCCCTCCACCCACACCCCAGGAACCCGGTTCTCTCACTCCCATTAAATTCACCCGGTCGTGCTTATTAACACCGTAAGATTGAATTGGAAGTTTGCGGGGGTATAAGCAGAAATAAAGTCCAGCACTCTAAGTAATCTTCCACCCAACACCCGAGAAGGGAGTAGGTAATGCAACAATGACCAGGAGCTTCCACTCACCTTCTCAGATGTAATGGGATTTTTAATTAACAATTTCTGTGCAAGGGGAGAGGGATTACCAGCTGCTAGAACTCTGAGCACAGGTCAACTCAGTGGGAACTGGTCTTTAACTTAAATGAGTTAAGGAGTGACTGGAAATGCAAAAAAAATGGGAGATTAGGTTAAAAGAGTAGGGAAACCAATAGATTACTGGAGTCATTGAGCACGACAGCCTTTAACCCATCAAGCCCGTCCTACCTGGCCTTCAGCCTCATCCTCTATCCCTCCAAACCTCACCCATCCATATGCCTACACAAACATCTCTTAAATATTGCAACTGAACCTGCATCTACCACTTCAAAGGCACCTTGTTCCACACTCGCACCATCCTCGAGTGAAGATGCCCCTCAGATTCCACAAAATCAAAATTCAAACGTTCAAAGGTCAGATTTAATGTCAGAGAAATGTATACAACATACATCCTGAAAAAGTAAAATTTATTAACAGCACACGTATGTGTCACCACATACAATCCTGAGATTCTTTCTCTGCAGGCTTACTTAGCAAATCTATAGAACAGTAATTGTAAACAGGATCTGTAAACTGTAAACGTCAGGAACTGTAAAGTATCAACAAACTGTGCAAATGCAGTTAATAAATAAATAGCAATAAATAATGAGAATGAAATAAGAAGATAAAAGGGTCCTTAAGTGTAGTTATCCCATCTTGTTCAAGAGCCTGATGGTTGAGGAGTAGTAAATGTTCTTGAACCTGGTGGTGTGGGTCCTGAGGCTTTTGTACCTTCTACCTGATGGCAGCAGCGAGAAAAGAGCGTGGCCTGGGTGGTGAAGATCTTTGGCGATGAATGTTACTTTTCTACAGCAACAATGCATGTAGATGTGAGCTCATTTGATATTTTAATATTTGTAATTAATTTAGATCACTTTGTAGAGATCTGTTTTCACTTTGCCAAGGAAGAGTCTTTTTTCTGTTGATCAGTGTCAAAAAAAAGCGCCAAATTAAATCCCAAACACGAGGAAATCTGCAGATGCTGGAAATTCAAGCAAGACACACAAAATGCTGGTGGAACACAGCAGGCCAGGCAGCATCTATAGGGAGAAGCACTGTTGACGTTTCGGGCTGAGACCCTTCGTCAGGACTAACTGAAAGGAAAGGCAGTAAGAGATTTGAAAGTGGGAGGGGGAGGGGAAAATCCAAAATGATAGAAGACCGGAGGGGGTGGGGTGAAGCTGAGAGCCAGAAAGGTGATTGGCAAAAGGGATACAGAGCTGGAGAAGGGAAAGGATCATGGGACGGGAGGCCTAGGGAGAAAGAAAGGGGGAGGGGAGCACCAGAGGGAGATGGAGAACAGGCAGAGTGATGGGCAGAGAGAGAAAAAAGGGGAGAGGGAAAAGTAAATAAATCAGGGATGGGGTGTAAAGGGGAGGAGGGGCATTAATGGAAGTTAAAGAAATCAATGTTCACGCCATCAGGTTGGAGGCTACCCAGACGGAATATAAGGTGGTGTTCCTCCAACCTGAGTGTGGCTTCATCTTGACAGTAGTGGAGACCATGGATAGACATATCAGAATGGGAATGGGACATGGAATTAAAATGTATGGCCACTGTGAGATCCTGCTTTCTTTGGCAGACAGAGCATAGGTGTTCAGCAAAATGGTCTCCCACTCTGTGTTGGGTCTCACCAATATATAAAAGGCCACACCGGGAGCATCGGACACAGTATACCACACCAGCTGACTCACAAGTGAAGTGTCGCCTCACCTAGAAGGACTGTCTGGGGCACTGAATGGTGGTGAGGGAGGAAGTGTAAGGGCAGATGTAGCACTTGTCCGCTTACAAGGATAAGTGCCAGGAGGGAGATCGGTGGGAAGGGATGGGGGGGAAGAATGGGCAAGGGAGTCACGTAGAGAGCAATCCCTGTGGAAAGCAGAAAGAGTGGGGGGGAGAGAAAGATGTGCTTGATCGTGGGATCCTGTTGGAGGTAGCGGAAGTTACGGATAATTATACGTTGGACCCGGATGCTGGTAGGATGGTAGGTGAAGACAAGGGGAACCCTATCCCGAGTGAGGTGGCAGGCAGATGGGGTGAGGGCAGATGTGCAGGAAATGGGAGAGATGTGTTTGAGAGCAGAGTTGATGGTGGAAGAAGGGAAGCCCCTTTGTTTAAAAAAGGAAGACATCTCCTTCATCCTGGAATGAAAAGCCTCATCCTGAGAGCAGATGCGGTGGAGACGGAGGAATTGTGAGAAGGGGACAGCATTCTTGCAAGGGACAGGGTGGGAAGAGGAATAGTCCAGGTAGCTGTGAGAATCATTAGGCTTATAGTAGATATCAGTAGATAAGCCGTCCCTGATTTATTTATTTTTCCCCCACTCCCCATTTTTTCTGTCTCTGTCCATCACTCTTTGCCTGTTCGCCATTTCCCTCTGGTGCTCCCCTCCCCCTTGCTTTCTCCCTAGGCCTCCCATCTGATGATCCTGACCCTTCTCCGGCTCTGTATCCCTTTTGCTGATCACCTTTCCAGCTCTTAGCTTCACCCCACCCCCTCTGGTCTTCTCCTATCATTTCACATTTCCCCCTTCCCCCTACTTTCAAATCTCTTACTATCTTTTCTTTCAGTTAGTCCTGACGAAGGGTCTCAGCCCGAAACGTCGACAGTGCTTCTTCAAATTAAATTCACTGTGATTCATTGTTGTAAAACAATAGAACATGAAAACTTCCAAGGGGAGTGAATGTTTTTTACAGCACTGTATCCACTATATCTACATACCTGTGATGCCACTTTCAGGAAATTTTGGACCTGGATTCCCAGTATAATTTTGGCTTCTTCACAAAGGGTGGTGAATATTTGGAATATATGGCCAGATCAGAAGGTGGTACAGGAGACTGAAAAGCCACAATGACTTAGGAACATTTCTTTCCCCCTCCACTAACAGATTTCTGATTCATCCATGAACCCACTTGTTTTGCATTGATTTAGATTATGGTCATTTTACGCCTTTGCTCCGTACTGCTGCCACAAAACCACAAATTTAACATCAGTGACAATGAAACCGATTCAGAAACAGTGACTGAAGACAGGCACATTAACAAGATTTAAAAGCCATCCAATATAGTGATGGGGAGGTTTGGAGGCAGGCATGGGCGGAGGAAGCCTGCACGCTGGGCAACACGTTGGGCCAAAGGGCCTGTTTCCATTTTGTTTGTCTTTATGACTCAGGCTATCGGAGGTCTAAAGGGAATTAGTGCTGTAAAGTGGCACCGAGGTAAAAGAGTGGCTCTGGCTGTTAGATTTTTGTGTACAAGGGATTGGGAGTTTGACATTATTGGTGCTTTTTTTGTTTGGAGCTCAGGGATTTGATGTTTTAGCTGCCGTGTCCAGGTGAGCGATGTGTTAGTTTTTGTGCAAGGGAGGGGTTGGGGAGGTTTTTTTGCATGCCGGGGGAGGGGGGTGATGTCTTTTCTTTCCATGTCTTGCACATGGCTCTCTGGAGAAGACAAAATCTCAGAGTTGCATTCTGCTTACAGACTTTGATAATAAAATGAACCTTTGACCCAACGTGACTACTGAGGGGGGTTGAGGAGACAAAACCCCTCCTCGCTCTGCTTGAATTCCGAGGTCTGAGAAATACTTCCAAACCCCAGCAGCAACCTCACAAATGACGCTAAATCAATTTTGCCCATTAAGTTGAATACATACAAAAATCAATACTGTTGTATTCATACCTTCACAATAACCAGCTCCAAAAGCATCCTAGACAGACATGGAAGAACAATTAGTAACAGTGGGTGGGGGCAGGGGAAACAAGCAGAGGGTCGGTCAAATCCAGATTTGCCATTTGTCAGAACACAACTATGTAGAAATGTATATTGGACCTTTGAATTTAATGTTCTGAAAATTTGTTCATGTGCAGAGGTCAGGAGTATGTAGGGGACGTGCACTGCGGCATACAAAATCCACAACAGAAGAGACCCACCCAGGACTCTGAAGAGGATCAGATGTCAGCAATTTGGCGGAAACAAATCTGAGCATTTTCAGGAAGCATCAACCGAAGAATGGTTGAATACTGTCGAGCGTAGAGTCGGCCCTCCTTATCCGTGAGGGATTGGTTCCGGGACCCCTCGCGGATACCAAAAAACATGGATGCTCAAGTCCCTTATTCAACCTGTCTCAATGCAGTGGACCTTCGCGGATAAGGGGGGCCGAAAGTACCACACAAGATTCTAGAAAGGCTTCAGGAACAGTGGCAAAACTAATGTTCCTCACATCAATGTCATGAGCACACATAGGGACTAAAGAAAAGGTTAAAGATCAGTGACTGCCAGCACTATGACGAATGTAGCTGAGGCGGAAAGGAAGCAAAGTACATGTAACATTGAGGAACATCTGGTAACCAACATAACTAAAGGGGAAACAAAGGAACTGAAACAAGCTAAGTGCCAGGAGCCAAAGACGGAAACAGAACAAATTGTGACAACAGTCAAAGATTCCAACAACGCAAGACATTTTCCACAGAGTTCCTCTTTAAGACCAGGAAGAGTTTGATAAATCACTCCAACTCGCAGTTACCGCCCTCGTATTCCCAGTGTCTCTACACCACCATCGAACACATGTTGCCACCATTCTGGCCAACACCTCTTAACCTTGCGCACTCTGACCCCCCCCCCCCACACAACCCACTGCGCCAGTACGCTTGCAGCCCAATCCCCCTCACAACGCCAGTCACTGCGGCACAAGCAGACGCCAACTCCCACAGCCGTCGCTCGGTCAGACGCGATCCCCGCCACCCCCACCGCAGACACTGACCTTCCCCGAACGAGCTTCGATGGGCTCAGGGAGCGTGTTCCCACTGAGGCTGGCCAGGAGGGGGCTGCCGTAGGACTCGCCATCGTAGACAAAGAGGTAGTCGTACGTGCACTCGGTGGCCAGAGACGTGAAGGTCAGCACTATGTGGAACCTACTGTCGGGGGCTGCAACACAGGGTCATATCGGCATAGAGTACGCAGTCTCAGAGTCAGTGTCCTCTCCCCCGCAGCCCACCTCACGGTCCCCGATTCTCGTAAACCCCTCACCACCCCAGGGTCTGCTCTTCTCCAATCCACTCACTACCTGGATTCCCCTCCTCACTCTCACCCGCTCATTCAATGGTGTCTACTTCCCCCATCCAAACCCAACCACTCCCTCACTTGAGGTCTCCACATGCCACCGTTCTACTCCTTTCCCTGGAGTTTCAGCATCACCGCCCCCCCCCCCCACTCCTAGGGTCTCCTCCCTCCCCCACACTCTCTCTCTTTGATGACTCCTGCCCACTCACACCATCACCCATTCCCCCTCCCGGGCCTCCTCCCACCCGCCCCGAGAGCTCACCCAGGATCAGCCACTCGCAGTTGCCATTGACAGAGTAGTTGCCGCTGCCATCAGACACCAGGCCTGGCTGCTGTAAGAGATGCCGATGGCCCTTGCACTCCCCGGCCTTGCCCTGCCCATACTGCAGCACCGACACCATGACCAGCAGCGCCGTTCTCAGCCTCCCAGCCGCAGGGCACATCCTCCGCTTTCCCGCAGGGCCCGGCCAGTCCCAGGCTCCAGCCTGGCCCTGCAGGCCCAGTCACCAGCTGCCAGGATCGGACCCCACCGCCAGTCTGCCCTGGGGGCACCAAAGGGCAGTCAGACCTGGTGGTGTCCTGCCACCATCTTGTACCCCAAGCCATCCCTAATATCCTGCCACAACTTCATTTCCACTTCCCCTCCCCTTCACACCTGACCCCGTACCCATCTTCTCCCCTGCCCCTGACCCCTCTCCACATCCTCTCCCCCTTCACCCTGACCCCTCTCCCTATCCCATCCCCCTTCACCCCGACCCATCTCCCCATCCCCTCCACCTCTGACCTCCCCAACCCCTCCCTCTTCAACCCGACCCCTCCCCATCCCTGCCCCTTCAACCCAACCTCTCTCCCCATCTCCTCCACCTCTGACCCCTCTCCCCAACCCCTCCCTCTTCACCCCGACCCCTCTCCCCAACGCCTCCCTCTTCACCCCAACCCCTCCCTCTTCACCCCGACCCCTCACCCCATCTCTGACCCCCTCTCCCCAATCCCTCCCTCTTCACCCCGACCCCTCTCCTTCACCTGACCCCTCTCCCCATCACCTCCCCCTCTGACCCCTCTCCCCATCCCCTCCCCTTCACCTGACCCCTCTCCCCATCCCCTCCCCCTCTGAACCCTCTCCCCATCCCCTCCACCCCGATTCCTCTCCCCATCCCCTCCTTCACCTGACCCCTCCCCATCACCTCCCCCTCTGACCCCTCTCCCCATCCCCTCCCCTTCATCCTGACCCCTCTCCCCATCACCTCCCCTTCACCCCGACCCCTCTCCCCATCCCCTCCCCCCTGAACCCTCCCCATCCCCTCCACCCCGATTCCTCTCCCCATCCCCTCCCCTTCATCCTGACCCCTCCCCATCCCCTCCCCATCACCTCTGACCCTCTCCCATCCCCTACCCTTCACCCCGACTCCTCTCCCTTCACGCACGACCCCTGTCCTCCTTCTCCACATTCCTCCCCCTTCTCTTCTCCCCTGCCCCCCACACACTTCTTCATTCCTTCTTTTTCCACCTCCCTCATTCCTACTTTTCTCTTCAGGCCTCTTCTAATTTCCCGACGGATCTCGCGACATTCTTCGAGGTCACGTTTTACGGGGCGGGCGACGTTCACCAATCGGATCGCAAAACACCTCTCACCCTCAGCAGTTTGGCCAATGGTTGGTCCAGGAGGCGAGGACGAGTCCACCATTTGCAGAAGACCATTCGCAGAGTCGAATCAATCAGCCAATCATCGGCCAGAGGGCGTATCCACAACACGTCAAAGAATAAACAAGAGCTTCGGCCAATAGTAATGTAGAACACAACCAATCAGCTCAGTGCATCTTAGAGCGTGTGAGGTTGTCCTGCAAATCTGCAGATTGGAACCTTAATTTTTAAATTCTTTCTAACTTAACTTCTAATACTTGTATATCTGTGCACTTGTAACGCTACTGTGACACTGTAATTTCCTTTGGGATCAATAAAGTATCTAACTTTCCCATGTCATCATGGATCCCGCAGACCCCATCCCCTCCCGTGCCCTGGAGACCCAACAATTCCCGACTGGACCCTCTCCCACGTCCTGGAGATTCAGGGATACCACAGCCTGGATCGTCTTCCATGACCTGAAGATACAGGGATCATGTATCCACTCCCTGACTGCCATGTCCTGATGATCTGGGATCCCATAGGCTAGATCCCCTTCTTGTCCGGAGAAGCTCTCTGACTAGACCTTAGCGTATTCCTGTGTGATGATCTCTCTCCCACCGTGGAACTCTGTGCCTGAAATTCAGACCATGACAATTCAAACCTGCCTCTCCTAACACTCATCCCAAGGCTTAACTTAGTGGAAGCTGGCAGAACTACTCTGCTGCACGGGGAGCATCAGTGGAAAAGTGTGTTTGGAGTCAATGACCTTTCACCAGAACTTGGGAAAGTTAGGAATGAAACAGATCATTCATTCACTATCCCTTTCCTACTCCATCCTCTCCAAAACCAACCCCCCACCCCTGCCCAAACTCCTCCTTTTGCACCATAACCTTCCCATGTCTACAATGCTTGGCTCTCTTTTCATCCTCTCCTGCTTTGATCTCCCTTTCCACCAGCTGACCCTCTTTCCCTCACTGTCTCTTTTCGTCATTGTTTAATGTAGAAACTGTGCATTATTTAGCTACTTCTCTGGTGCTACATGCCTGTGATAATGCTGCAGGTATGCTTTTCATACACATACTTGTGAATACGCAAGTAGTTGCAAATTTGGATCCCCTACACCCTGACAGTAATGTAGGTAGTGCACAGATAGGGCTGATCTCTAGGTCTGCAAGTCTGGGGCCTGGAACAAAGACTGGAGGTCAGAGGCCTGGAAGTGGGCTGTCCTTCGGTTGGAGGGCTGACTGTTGTGTGGGTGGGAGAATGAGGAAGTGACTTGTTATGCTGCCACTTTGTTGCTCGTTTGTTCTATGGTGACTGTGTATAGTTCTGCTGAACCATGTAGGCGTGCTATCTATGTAAGCATCGAAAGGCGTGGTGACACTTGTGGGCTGCACCTGCCACATTCTTAGGTAGTCTTCTTCTTAAGCCCTTCACCGCTGTTGGGCATAGACTGCCTGTAGCTGCTTACAGTCCTCTGAGTAGGGCCAATCTTCCAAATCGTCCATAGATGTAACCCATCTTCTACTGCCTTTCCTTTCCAAGGGATGTATCCTTTGGAGCTTCTGTAGCACTGGGTTTTTATTTTAACAGGATGGGGTTGCAAGCCCAGTGCCAAACTTTCCTCCTTTCACCCCAGGCTTGGCAGAGTTTTCCTCAGGTTGTATTGGTTGTTAATGCAAAGAAAGTATTTCACTGTTTCCATGTACAGTAATCAAATATATTAAGCTCAAATTGACCACCATGAACCCATTCACAGCAATTGACACCTCAGGAAAGCCACTGAGCTGAAGTATCTTCTTTCTTCTGGTGCATCTCTCCTCTCAGATAATGCCTGGCCCAGTTAGTGTTTTAAGACATTTACAGATTTTATCATTAAAATGCAGGTCACCTCCCCAGGATGGCATCAGAAACTCTAGCAACAGTGTCTGTTGTGAGTTGCTGGACTCCAGCAACTGACAGAGAGGAAACCAAGAACATATCAGTGAAAGCAGAAATAAAGGTCGGCTCCATCGGTGTTCTCGATTCTCACCAATCCACGGGTGCTGAAATCCCTCACCTCCCCTTCAGAAACATCAACAGAACTGACCAAGCCTGGCCATCTCAGCTTGGCTCAAGGGCACAAGTAGGAGATCAGGAAACAATACAAAGTGGAGAAATAGAGGGAGAAGGAGGACAGCGAAGTCAGTGAGGGTGAGGAGTAGTGGTGAATGGGTGTGGGAGAGGTGGAAAACAACCCCTTTGTTTAGGATTCAGTTGGGAATGCTGGGGTTAATGGAGATTTGGTGAATGGGGAAGGTTTCAGGAGACACTCCAAAAGGCAAGGGACTTGCGGAGGTAAGGAAAGCAATGGGAGAGAATGATGGGTGTAGGGGGAGGGACTGAGACTGCTAGGAGTAGGGGATAGAGACAAGAATGGTCAGCTTAGGGTACAGCTGGACAGAACTCTGGGATAACAAGGGAGACTGGAAACCACAGATCAAAGCGGGTGGGTAGACTGATGTTGTGAATGGCAGGGTGGGGCTGGGAAATTGGAAGGATTACACGTAGGTAATGGTGGATGCCCCGTGGTAGATAATAAGTTGTGCAGAGTAATCTGGACTCCAAACCACATTCTGTGGAAACCAACTTTATTTAACGCAGAACATGTAATTTATTGAGTTACTGAGTCACCTCCTGTCAACTCCAGGGAACCGAACATCACATGCACCTCCCCCAGATCGTGTGGTGCTTGCATAAGCGGTAGCTGGGTTTTCCTGAGAGACCTGGTCACTCAGCGTTCTCAGCAGCTTGAGGCGCAGGGGTTCAGAGCCAAAGTGTGAACAAGGTGGAAGAACTACAGGGAGCAGGACGTCCAAACTGCAGACATGGAGGTCTCAGGACCCATGGGAATGTTGGAAGACTGTGTCCCTTGGCGAAACCAGAAAGCCCCAAACCGACTTCACCCATAGACAAAGATTGAGGGCCAGGGGAAGAACCGGGTGTCCGGAGAAATGGTGACTCAGTGGATAGGGGAGGTTTCTGGGGGGGGGGGGGGGGGGGGAGTTGACGATCCCATAGGAGAAGACTGGATGGAGTTCTGGACAAGTGACCAACACTGGTAACCAAACAGCACACTAAATGCTGGAGGGACTTAGCATCTTGGAAGGAAGGGGAATGGACAGCTGTCCTTTCAAGCTGAAACCCTTCGTCTGGACTGTTCATCGAGTCACCTTAAGGGTCTCCACCCAAAGCAACCCAGTTGAAGGATGAACCCCAATCATTGACTGCCCACCTCCCTCCACAGATGCTGCCTGACCCACTTTGTTCCGCCAGCACCTTTGTGTGCTGTTCCAGACTCCAGTGCCGATAGTCTCCTGTGTTGCCGCTACAATCACAAGCTGACTAATTCCTTGGAGTCAGAGTACTGCATGTCCTTCAGCCCATCTAGTCCATGCTGACCTAGCCCCATCCATGGTCCCACACCACATACCTCTGTACCGCTCCCATCCATGTAATTATTCAAACTCCTCTTGACTATTATAATTGAGTCTGCATTCACCACTTACACTGACAGCTCATTCTACCCTCTCAGTGAACTGAACCAATTCAACTTAAGTCCCAGCGGCATCATCTTTTCTCCCCTCCCTCACTCATCTACATATGCCAGACTTCCCCCAACCCCTTGCCCCTCTCACCACCACAGATACCAGCTCCCTTGCCCTAGACATACCCCCTCCCTCCGCACTGTGGGTGGGGAGTTTACAGTGACCCAGTGCGGTTTCATTATTTGAATATGACCGACTCCCCAGCCCCTCCCCCCACCACCATCATCCCCCCCTCCCGGTCAGGGGTTGCGAGCAGCCTCCCCCAGCAGCTGCACGACGCGGGTGTGAATCAGCTTGCAGACCCGTCCGTAAGCCTGGCGGCTCAGGTGCAAGTAGTCGTAGAGGTCTTGATGGCTGAGCGTGCCGTCTGGCCCAACGAAGCCAGGGTCTGCATCCAGGAAGCAGGTGCGGCCCAGGGTAGACACCCTGGCCTGCATCAGCTCATTCACCCGGGTGTTCTTCACCCTCAGGGGGTTTGGCTCCTTCCCCCTTGGCAGCAGGCCCTGTGGGACGGAGCAGAGATTGTGTCAGAGGGTTACACGGCCCTTCAGTCCCACTTGGCCATGCTGACTGGGACACCCTCCACAGCCTGTGCTATCTGCCCGTGTTTGGCCCAGCTGCCCCTGTCCATCACTATCAGGCTTATCGGCACTGGCTTGTGTAACATAAAATAAGCTGCCTTGCAGCAACAGTGCAGTCCAAAGATGCAAAACTACCAAGTGTGCATCGGTGTACATTTCCATCCGTCCCTCTGCACACCCACTCCTCTTGCCCTCCCTGCCCTCCTTTCACTCCGACACTCCCACCCAGCCCTCCCTCAACAGCAGACCCTCTGCCTTACCCTCCCCTCCAAGCCCACCCTCTCACCAGCACGACGACATGTGCCTGGGGCTGCCGCTGGTTAAGGAGTCGGACGATGGCCTCGATACCATCGGCCACCTGCTCTGCCGTGTGGCCGTGGTTATTCGTGCCCACCCACAGCACGATCACCTGCAGGTACAACACACACTGTCAGTCACTCCAGCTCTACCTCATCCCCTCCTCCCATCCATTCGTATTTGGCTCACACCCTTCTAAACATTTCCCATCTCTGTACCTCTCCAAATGTCTCTCACTTCTTGAGAAGGCTAAAGAAATTTGGTATGTCCGCATCAACCCTTACCAATTTTTAATCGATGCACCACAAAGACCAACCTGTCTGGATGCATCACAGCTTGGCATGGCAACTGTTCTGCATGTGACTTCAAGAAACTGCAAAGATGCGTGTTGTCTGCGCATGCGCTATTGTCCACACCTACGCACTGTTCCCTCTCCCTCTCTCGCTGCAATGTGAATACACCAGCTAAAGCCATATCCCACACACATGACTTTATTTAATTGATATGTAGTTGTGCACAGACACAAACAAATTGGCAACAAGTACAGACCTGAATGTCAGAAAATTGCACAAACTGCACCAACAGTTATGGGACAAAACAGCGAGAGTTAAACAGCACGAGGAGGCCGTCACAGACGGCAACAAGTAACAAGGGAACACACGAGTAACAGTGAAAGACACGCTGAATTTAAAGTCAAAATATCGTGGTGATGGTTTCAGTTGGGAAAATTGACAAATTTGATAGCACTAATGAAGGCTGGGAGTTGTATATTGAGATGGTTGAACTGTATTGCAATGCAAACGTGAAGGAGCAAAAGAAAGCCCCTACACTTCTTAGCTTAATGGGCCTAAGATTTTATACAGCTTAGCAAAGCAAGATGTTCGATGAAATCACTTGAGCCCTAAACTGTTGGTAATAACTGAGAGATTTAGATTTTACAAAAGGAACCAGTCAAAAGATGAAAGCCTTTCTGAATACACTGCAGAACTATGCAAACTTTCTGTGACTTTAGAGATGGACTTTCTGGTGCATTCAGGGACAGGCTTGCATGTGGCATGCAAAGCACTCAAAGGAGGCTACTATCTGAAAGAGAACTAACCCTAAAAAGGGCATTGATCATTGCAATATCATTAGAGACAGCAGCAAAGGATGAGGCAGAACTACAGAAAATGAGGTTAGAACGTAAAGTGCACAAAATGTCCCTGAAAGGCACAAAAAGCCGAAGACATTATTTGATGTGGCAAATCCTCCCATGAGGCAAATGACTGTTGGTTCAAAGACAAAGCCTGCAGAAAGTGTACATAGAGAGTGTGCAAGGCGGACAAAGAGCACAACTGAGTGAAAAGTCTCAAACAATAAACTAAGTGAGTTACCAAAAGTAGAGCAGAACTAGAGTCTGACAAAAGGGAACTATCACGCCTAGAACTGCAGATCACAAAATCGCCTGGATCACAATAGATGCGTCTGGTGTAAAACTGAAAATGGAGCTGGATACAGGGTCAGCTTTGTCCATTAATTCCAGAGGCTGACCACAACAGATTGTTTTCTAAGATACCATCAGAGAATACCTCAGTGACGCTAAAGACTTACACAGGCAATAAAGTATCTCCCAAAGGCGAACAGAGTAAATGTGACATATGGAGGCCAAACACAGCAGTTAAGCTTTATGTAATAAAAAGTGGAGGGCCAGCACTTTCCAGACGTGAATGGTTGAAAACAAAAATCCAACTAGACTGGAACTCAATCAAAGCTCTCAGTTTAGCATCAACAGCCCAAATGGTCGCACTAACCAGAGACAGGCACAGCTGCTTAATGCTCATGAGGTGGACTTTGAGAAAGGCATCGGTAAACTCAAAGGCATGAAGGCTAGAATTGAACCGGATCACACAGCAACACCAAGACTCCATAAAGTACACCCGGTGCATTACATACTACATCCTAAAGTGAATGCTATACGGCAGAACTTTGAGGAGTCTGAAATCCTCTCCAATATTGAGTGGAGCCATTGGACCATGCCTATTGTCCCAGTGATCAAGAATGGGAAGGCAGGAGCCGTTTGCATGTGTGGGGATTTCAAGGTGAGCATCAAACAGAGCTGCGTACTGTGTAGTACACTCTGCCACGAATAGAAGATATTTTTGAACTTTGGTAGCAGGGAGAGGTTTTCAAGGATTGACTTGCAGAGATTGAAGAGTCAAGCAGTTCCAGTATAATCGTCTCATCTTTGGCGTCACATCAGCTCCAGCAATTTGGTAAAGAGCAAAGGACAAAGTGCCAGGAACACAATGTTACCTTGACGACATCATCGTGACTGGCAAAAATGATGAAGAGTACCTCTAGAACCTCGGCAAACTGCTTACCAGACTGAGTGAATACGGTCTGCACGCTAAGCGAGAGAAATGTGAGTTGTTCAAGAATGAAATTTCATATTGTGAACATGTCATCGACATGGCTTACATAAGTCACAAGGGAAGACTGAAGTAGTGCTACAGGTTTCCAAATCAGAAAGTGTATCAACTCAGGTCATATTTTGGGTCTTGTAAACAATTACCACAGGTTTCTCCCAAACATTGCTACAGTGCTGCATTCATTGAACGCACTGTTGCAGACAGGAACAAAGTGGGATTGGTCAGAAAGATGTGAAAGAGCATTCAAGGAAACAAAGAGACGAATAACATCCAATGAACTGCTCACCCATTATGACCCATCTCTGCCCATCAATCTGGCATGTGATGTGTCCCCTTATGGCATTGGAGTCATTTTATCACACACATCCCAATATGGATCTGAATGCCTGATTGTGTTTGCTTCAAGATCACTGAAGAGTGCAGAACATCACTACACACAGATCGACTGAGAGGCCCTTAGTCTAGTTTGGGAAATGAAGAAGTTCCACCACTACCTCTACAGACAAAAATTTACACTGGTGACAGATCATCAGCCCCGTGTCCATTTCCAACACCGAAAAAGGAATTCCAGTGATAACTGCTACCGGGTTACTAGCAGCCCAGACTTACGACAGAGTTCAAGGGTACCAAACAGCACAGCAATGCCGATGGCTTGTCATGTCTTCCACGGTTGGCCACTGAAGAAAAAAGTCTTCAAACCGGAACCCTGCAGAAGTGTTCCATATCGTATTAGTGGACCAGTTGCCGGTAACAAATTCCGAAATACAAAGGGAAACAAGGAATGATCTGACATTGTCAAAAATCTATGAAATCACCATGCAAGGATGGCCAGCTCATAGTAACCGTATATTTCCAGAGTTCTCAGTGAGACGAGACCAACTGTCTGTATGTCAAAGAACGCTGATGTGTGGATCTCATCTTGTGGTTCCCTCTAAACTGTGAACCAGAGTGTTAGAGAATCTGCATGAAGAACACCTGGGTACAGCTAATGTGAAAAGGCTCGCCCAGAGCTACGTGTGGTGGCCGGGAAGATAGACAGATTGAAGACTTGGCCAAAAGCTGTTCAGCTGCCAAAAATTTCAAAGTGCACCCCTACAGGCACTGTTACACCCATGAGAGTGGCCATCGTCACTGTGGCAAAGAGTACAAAATGACTTTGCTGAGCCATTCATGGACTCCATGTTTCTGATTGCTGTGGATGCTCATTCAAAGTGAACCAACTCAGCAAAGACCGCCTCTGCCCCGAGGACTATCTTCACCAGAAACGGCCTACCAGAACAAACTGAGTGACAATGGACAACACACATCAGCAGAATTTTGACTGTTCATGGAAAAAAAATAGCATCAGACTTTCAGGTCAGCTCCTCATCAATGAATGGGTTAGCTGAAAGGTTTATCCAAACCTTCAAGAAGTCCATTACAGCAATGGACAAGGAGGACTTTTCTCCACAGCACAAGGTGGATAATTTCCTTCTAGTGTATTGGAACTCTATTCATGCAACGACAAATCAAATATCTGCAACGTTGTTCATGAACAGGAATCTGAGATCTGACATAGACCTCCTAAAACCAGATCTACAGAAGAAAGTGCAGACTTAAGCGCAAGTGAAGCAGCAAGGTGCTTTGAGATTGGACAGGAAGTCCCAGTGCGTGATTACCGAGAAGACAAGTGGACACCCAGTAGGATGTGTACCACTGACGTACACAGTGGATGTTGGAGATCAGACAAAGGGACGTCATGTGGACCAGATACTGGATGCTCAACCGAAAAACACACCTGAGTCGACTGCATCCAACAAGACGGACACATTACAGTCACCAGACTTACCTCTCACTGACAGCAATGTGACGCCGGAAACTGAGAACGTTGTCTTAGACAAGACACCTACCAAACCTGATGCCACTCCACAGGTCCAGAGGCGCTATCCTGAAAGAAACAGTGCCCCCAAAAGACTGAACCATTAGAACTGTGAAGTTTGTTATGGACTGTTATTGTGAAAGCATGTTTATTTGGAAGAGGGGTTTATGAAAGGTAAATCAAATGTTTTGAACAAGTTTGCCCATCGAGTCTGCTCCACCATTCAATCATGGGCTGATCCAATCTTTCCAGTCATCCCCACTTCCCTGCCTTCTCCCCATACCCTTTGATGCCATGTCTTATCAAGATAGATTTATGCTGCATTAATCTAAAGGATAAAATGTAATGTACAGATCTATTTCTTTCACAGCAATGAACCTTCCCCCAGCACTACGCATTGATCTTTCTCTCTCGCTCTGATGTGAATACACCAGTTAAAGCCATCTCCCACACGTGTGCTTTCATTTAACTGAAATGCAGTTGTGCACAGACACAACAATGTGGTCTCAGCACATCGCAGAAACCAGCCTCCCCTCCATGAACTCCATCTATACCCCACTGCACCAATAAGGCAGCCAGCATGATCAAAGACTCTGCTCACTCTGGACACGCTCTCTTCTCCCCTCTCCCAACAGGCAAAAGAGTTTGAAAGCACGTACCACCATGCTCAAGAACAGATCCTGTCCCACTCTTATCAGACACTTGAGCCTGATCTCTTGTACAATAAGATGGACTCTTCACCTCACAATCTATCTTGATATGATCTTGCATTTTATCACTTGCCCACACCACATTTCCTGACTGTCACACTTTATTCTGTATTGGTTCTGTTTTACCTTGTTCTACTTCAACGCACTGCGTCACGATCTGATCTGTATGAACAATGTGCAAGACAAGGCTTTCTCTGTATCTCGGTACGTGTGGCAATAATAAACCAATTCCAAGCATTGTCCTTATCTTCCCCACCCCAACTACCTCATCTGGCAGCTCATTCCATATAGCCAGGACTCCATGAAAAACCCTGCCCTGCAGGACCCTATTAAATCTCTCCCCTCTCACCTTAAAGCTGTGCCCTCAATTTTTTGATTCTCTTTCCCTGGGAAAAAGACTGAGTGCATCACCCCTCGTGATTTAAAACCCTCCACTTCTCAATCTCCTATGCTGGAGGGAATAAGGTCCTAGACTGCACAACTTCCCCAAAAGTTCGGGCCCTCGAGCCCAGTACCTTTGGCCGTATGTTTTCCAGCTCTCCATTTTGCAGCCTCCACAAAACATGCTGAGTGGCGTCTCCTCCAATTCCAAAGTTCAAGGCGTGCAAAGGGGAAAATAACTCCCGCCAGATCTGGACAAGACACAAGAGAGAGGTGTGGGCAGTGTTGAAGACATGGTGAGACCGCGGATGTCAGAAGGGCAGAGAACATGGCTGGTGTAGAGAGATGCTGAGGGGCTGAGATCTGGAGTGAGAACAGTTACACGAGGCAGGGTAGAGTGGGAGGCTGAGGGACAAAACCCAAGGGGAAGAGTGGGGACAAGGGAGAACAGACATGGAGAACAGCTGAGAGTCAGAGTTAGTGGTGGAAGGTGCTCAGTGAGGGAGGAGAGGGGGTATGGGGAGTGTAGGAGAGAAGACTGAGGGGTAAGGTAAGGAGTAGGGTGAAAAAGGTGGTGAGTGGATAGAACAGAGGGCAGTTGAAGTAAACAGAGGTGGGGGATGGGACAGCTCATACACACTTCCCTGGGGTTGGTAAACTACCCCCACACCTCCCTAAGGGTGTTTAAGACCTATTCCCTCCAAACTCACCTCAAACTGATGCATTAACTGGATCAGGGAGTCCCCCACAAACAGCACATCAGGCTCTTTGTCCTTGGTATCAGCGACAAACCGGTTGTGCTATTGGGGAGAGGAGAAGATTGTTACTGTGGGACTTAACCCACACACTCAAAATACCTCATGCACAACCCCTTCCCCCCCCCCACACACACACACACACGTTGTGCCATCGGGGAGGGGGAGATTATTACTGCAGGTCTGGTCACCTCCACATCACACACATCCCTTGAGCACAATCCCTCTCTTTCTCTCACACACACACCCCCAACACACCCAACTCCTTCCACAATTCCCAACACACATACGCCCTCCCACATGCACATACTTCCTCCCATACAATCCCTCTCACATACACACCCCTTTCCACAATACTCAATAAACACCCCTCCCACATACCCTCCCCCCACACCATCCCTCTCTCACACACACACCCTTCTCCCACAATCAACACACACCCCTACCACACACCCTCCTCTCACACACACACAAATTCATGTGGGTGAGGGTGATCTTTACCACAGGATTAGTTATGACCCCCTCCCCACCCCACACACATTCCCTTCCATATACACCCCCCAAATACACAAACCAAACTGGTTGTGCAGTGGACCAGCAGAGCAGATTGTTACTGCTGGACTGGTCACTACATGCACCCTTCCCACACACAATAAGTTGTGTGGAGGGAAAGGTGGATATCATTACTGTGGGACTCATTTTACACACACACACACACACAGAGTCAGTGGTAGAAAGGGTGAGTAGCTTCATGTTCATGAACATCAACACCTCAAAGGATCTATTCTGGGCCAAATACATTGATGCAATCACGAAGAAAGCACACTAGCAGCTGTAATTCGTTAGGAGTTTGAAGAGATTTGGTATGTCAACAAAAAACACTCAAAAACTTCTATAGATGTACCGTGGAGAGCATTCTGACAGGCTGCATCAGTGTCCATTATGGGGGTGGGGCTACTGCACAGGACCGAAAGAAGCTGCAGATGGTCGTAAATTTAGTCAGCTCCATCTTGGGTACTAGCCGACAAAATACCTGGGATATCTTCAAGGAGTTGTGTCTCAGAAAGGCAGCATCCATTATTAAGGACCCCCAGCACCCAGGGTATGCCCTTTTCTTTATATCAAAACTATAAAATGTTTATTTACAACACATATACACAAAACATACAGGCTGTCAATATTTACAAGACAGTAGATAGACTCAAATTACAATACGGTTACTACCATCTATAAAACAGTCTATACCACGGGGGGACCACCGCTCACGGAAATCCCCCAATGTGACCACCGCGACCGCATGCTCCCTCTCCAAGGATAGGAGACATATCCTCAGAAAAGGGGCAGGCAGTCGGCCCGGGCACTGCCCTCCACTTTCCGCCCCCTAGACCCATGAATGGCCATCTTGGCCAGACCCAGGAGGAAGCCCAGCGGGAGACACTCCTCACGGCCCACCCTCCCAAACTGGGTACCCATATACGAGGAGCGCAGGGGTAAAGTGCAGTCAGAACCTCAGCAGCAGCTCTCCAAGAAACTCAAACAGGAGCAGCATGCTCTTTTCTTACTGTTAACATCAGGACGGAGGTACAGAAGTCTGAAGTACACACTCAGCAATTCAGGAACAGCTTCTTCCCCTCTGCCATCTGATTTCTAAATGCACACTGAACCCATGAACACTACCTCACTTTTTTAATATATATTATTTCTGTTTTTGCACCATTTTTAACCTATTCAATACACATATACTGTAATTGATTTACTAATTTATCATTCTTCTATATTATGCATTGCATTGAACTGCTGCTGCTAAGTTAACAAATTTCATGGTACGTGCTGGTGATAATAAACCTGATTCTGATTGATTGCATCACTGCCTGGAGTGAATGCTCCAATGTGCAGGATTGAAAGAGGCCACAAAGGAATTTAGTCCCGCTCCACCACGGACACAACCCTCCTCACCATCGTAGACATCCTCAAGACGATGACATTCATCATTAAAGACCCTCATCACACGGGACATGGCCACTTGCGGAGTAAGTACAGGAGCTTGAAGACCCACACTCAGTATTTTAGAAACAGTTTCTTGCCCTGACAGTAGTTTTCTGAATGGCCCACAGACCCACGAACACTCTGCACTGTTGCTCGTCTTTTGCACTATTAATGTTTTATGTCTTGCATTGTATAGCTGTGACAAAAGAGATTTCACAACCTACGTCAGTGATAATAAACCCGACTCTGATGAGGTCGTATGTAGCCATTCTCAGAGAGCTACAGACTCGGACCCCACCTCTTTGCACATCAACACTTAAGGATCCTGATGACTCTTTACATTTGATCTCCCAAAGAGTAATACCTCACACTTGGCCAGATTAAACTTCACTTTCCATTTCTCCACCCATATCTGCAACTGATCTACATCCCACTGTATCCTTTGCTAGTCTTCTACACCGTTCACAACACCACCAACCTTTGTATCGTTTACAAACTTAACTAACCACTCACACACTCAACGATTCAGGAACAGCTTCTTCCCCTCTGCCATCCGATTCTCAAATAGAGATTGAACCCATTAGCACATTACTACTTTTTTAAAATTTATTTTGTACCACTTATTTTAATATTTAATACACATACATGCATATACATATAGACACACATATATACAGTCACAAATACTATTTACTGTAATTCTTTTTCTCTGTATTTATCATGTATTGCATTGTACTACGGCACAAAGTTAATAATTTTCACAACATGCTGATGATATTAAAACTGATTCTGAACCTACCCACTTAATTCTATTACAAACATATCCTCGCCAAGCACCACTAGTCACGGACCTCTGGCCAGAACAAGTCCCTGCTATCTACAGGCCAATTCTGAAACCAAATGGCCAAGTCACTGCAGATCCCATGCACATCAATCTTCTGAATGAGCCGCCCATGAGGGACCTTGTCACACATCATGCAGACAATATCCACAGCTCCACCTTCATCAATCACCTCAGTCAGCTCCTCGAAAAAGACGCGGCTTGCCCCACGTATCAGATTTCTGAACAATCCATGAATCAATGACTATTACTTTATCTTTTTGCCTGCACTAGCTTGTAACTTTTCTGTCTACATACAAATCAGAGACAATAGACCTGAATCTGACAACGCCATGCTGACTCTCCTTAATTAGGCCTCAGTTTTCTAAATGCTCATAAATGCTATCCTTAAGAATCCTCTCCAGTAACTTCCCTGCCACTGACGAGAGACTCAGTGGCCTACAGTTTCCAGAATCATCCTCATTTCTTTTCTTGAATAATAGAACAACATTAGCTGTCTGCCAGTCCTCCAGAAACCTCGCCCTGTTAGAGAGGACACAAAGAACTTGGTTAAGGCTCCAACAATCTCATCTCTTGCCTCCCGCTCTCAACAATCTTGGCTAAGCTGCACAAATTCAGAAGGTTTCTCAGTTTTCCTGTGCACGGACGAGGGCTGTAGTGCTTGTTGAGGAGTTTTGAACGGAATTGGACAGTGTGTGTATCTGTTAACACCTACTCTTCTGACCTTATGATGAAAAGAAAGTCACTGATAGAACAGCTGCGTATGTGAATGACAAACCACCTCCCTTTGTGTGGAGTGTGAATACAACCCCAGCCAGAGAGAGCTCTCCCCTTGATGCCCACAGATTTCAGATTTCCCAGGGCTCTCTGACGCCACCCTCATCCCTGGAGTTTGGCCCTTGGTCCCTTTGGACCCCGAAGTTGTGCCAGCCTACTCCACAATCCATCTAATCCTTCCCTCCTACATAGCTCAAAACTCTCCACTTCCTTTTAGTCATGTACTTAAAAATCTCTTACGTCCCTAATGTATCAGCCGCCACCACCTCCTCAGTGTATTCCACGTAAAAAAAAACCTGCCTCTGACATCCCTCCCTAAATTTTCCTCCAATCACCTTAAAAGGATATTCTTTGGTAGTATCCATCCTCAACGGGAATAAATCTCCAGCTGCCCATTCTATCCATGTCTCTCCTGATCTTGTACACCTCTAACAAGTCACATCTCATCCTCATTCACTCCAAAGAAAACCTCTAGCAGTCTCAACTTTTCCTCATACGATATCCAGGCAGCATCCTGGTAAATCTCCTCTGCACCCTCTCTAAACCTTCCATGCCCTTCCTATAATGAGGCTAAAGCTCCAAGTGAGGTCTAACCAGAGTTTTATAGAGTTGTAACATTACCTCATGGTCCTTGAACTCAATTCCTGGAGTAATTAATACAAACACACCCTGTCATCTCATGCAGCAACTTTGAGGGACCTGTGGATTTCGACGCCAAGATCCCTGTTTTTCCACACTAGGAATCCTGCCTTCACTGATGAAGTGGCTGAAGATACTTGTACCCAGGGCACTGCTCTGAGCACATCCCAGTGATGTCCCAGGACTGGGAATGACTAACCATCTCCATTTATGTGGGGTGTAAACACAACCAAACCACGGAGAGCTCCCTCTTGATGCCCACGGACTTCAGATTTCCCAGGGCAATACCTCTCCTTAAAATACCTCAGATATCATTAGATTCTCGAAAAGCAATGGCAAAGGGTTCTAAAATTAGATCAAAGAGCAAAGGAACATACACAAAATGCTGGTGGAACGCAGCAGGCCAGGCAGCATCTATAGGGAGAAGCGCTGTCAACGTTTTGGTTTCCTGACGAAGGGTCTCAGCCCGAAACGTCGACAGAGCTTCTCCCTATAGATGCTGCCTGGCATGCTGCGTTCCACCAGCATTTTGTGAGTGTTGCTTGAATTTCCAGCATCTGCAGATTTCCTCATGTTTGCCTTTCAAAGAGCAAAGGGCTCAACAAACAGCCTTGTCTAGTTCCACAATGACTTTTAAATGGTTTGGAATTCTTTTATAAAATGGATTAAAACTTTAAATATTAATCCTCAAGCTAAAGTAGCTACAAATGGTCAGATTTCAACACCATTTCGCTTAACAAGGTCAACTAGACAAGGCTGCCCATTATCACCTGCTTTATTTGTATTGGCGATAGAACCATTAGCTGAAATAATTAGAACAGATTCAGATATTGTGGGCTTTAGAGTTAACCAAGAAGAATATAAGATTAATTTATTTGCTGATGATGTTTTGATTTATTTAACAAACCCATTGCAATTGCTGCAAAAATTATCTTTCAGATTGGAAAAATATGGGAAAATATCAGGGTATAAAGTAAATTGGGGTAAAAGTGAAATTTTACCCCTTACCAAAGGAGATTATAATCAATGTCGATTAGTAACTCAATTTCGATGGCCAATAAATGGGATAAAATATTTAGGTATAAGAGTCGATAACGATGTAAAAAATTTATATAAACAAAACTATTTGCCATTATTAAAAAAAAAAGATCTTGATAAATGGATGATGTTACCAATAACATTAATAGGTAGAGTTAATGCTGTAAAAATGAATATATTTCCTAGATTGCAATATTTATTCCAAACTTTACCAATACAATTGCCTCAGAAGTTCTTTCAAGAATTGAATAAATTTATTTGGAAAGGAAAGATGTCAAGAATATCATTGGAAAAAATGACATGTGAATTTGATTTAGGAGGGTTACAACTTCCAAATTTTAAGAATTATTATAAAGCAAATCAACTTAGATTTATTGCGTCTTTTTTTGATGAAGAAAAGCCAGCAAGGATTAAAATAGAATTAGATAAGCTGGAGAAAACATACCAGAAGATTTTATATATAAATGGGAATCCGGGAAAAAAAAGAATCTCTTATATTAAGACATTTGATTGATTTATGGAATAAGGTAAATATGGATGATGAGATAAAGAAATCTTTATTAGCAAGAAGAACTTTAATTCAAAATAGCCTTATTCCTTTTACAATGGATAATAAACTTTTACATAATTAGTTTCAAAAGGGGATTAAATACATAGGTGATTGTTTTGAAGGAGGTATATTGATGTCGTTTGATCAAATAAAAAACAAATATAAAATATCAAATAACATCCTTCTCTGTTATTTTCAATTAATGTAAAATTATTTACGAGATAAGCTGGGTCAAAAAATGTTAATGCCAAAACCTAATGAAATAGAAAAATTAATTCAAAAAGGAAAAATTTAAAAATTTACATCTTGTAGGTACAATTTGATTCAAAAACAGACAATTAAATCAGGAATTCATAAATCAAGACAAAAATGGGAATCTGATTTGAATATTAAAATTGATGGAAAAAAATGGTCAAGATTATGTTTTGATAGTATGATAAATACAATAAATGTCCGACTTAGATTAGTACAATATAATTTTTTGCATCAATTATATATAACATCACAGAAAATAAATAGATTAAATTCAAACATGTCTGACCAATGTTTTCGATGTAATCAAGAAATTGGTACTTTTTTTACATTCTACTTGGTCTTGTTTCAAAATTCAACCATTTTGGATAAATCTAAGACTTTTATTGGAACAAATTACTGGAGTACAACTCCCACTTAGCCCAATATTATTTTTATTAGGAGACATTGAAGGGACAATACCAAAACTTAAATTGATTAAGTATCAGAAAAAATTTATAAAAATTGCATTGGCAGTAGCCAAAAAAGTTATCGCAGTTACTTGGAAATTTGATTTATATTTAACTATGGATCATTGGAATAATGAAATATATAGCTGTACTCCACTTGAAAAAATTACTTATAATCTAAGAAATGAATATGATATATTTTTGAAAATCTGGCACCCATATCTACAAAAGATAAAATTACAAAGTAATTGAGAAAAATAAATATTAAAATTATTTTGAACTCCATGGAGCATGTGGGGATCCTCCGATATTCAGGCAATCTTTCTCTCTTTTCTTTCTTTTTTTTCTCTCTTTATATAAGGGTTTAAAGGGGGAGGGTTAAGGGGAGGGGGATGGTCAATATTAATTTTTTTCATTATTCTAATATTCTAGTATTCCATTTTCTATGTAACTCTCTAAAAATGTAATAATTTTTTTAATAGTTTGGAATTTTGAAAATTAGTAACAACCTGGGCAGAAGAAGAGATAAAGTAATTTCATCCATTGAAAAGAACCTGGTCCAAAATTAATCTTTTCTAAGGTTTTAAATAAATAATTCCATTCAAGCCGATCAAAGGCCTTCTCAGCACCTAAGGATATCACACATTCCGATATCTCCTGAGAGGGAGAGTAAATAACATTTAATACACGGCATATATTAAAATGGGAATGTCGGTTTTTAATAAATCCAGTCTGATCATCAGAAATAATACAAGGTAGAATATTTTCAATCCTATGAGCCAGAACTTTAGAAAGGATTTCAGTACAGTCGACCCTCCTTATCCGCGAGGGATTGGTTCCGGGACCCCTCACAGATACCAAAAAATGCGGATGCTCAAGTCCCTTATTCAACCTGTCTCAGTGCGGTGGATCCTAGGACCCAGCGGAACCTCCAGACCTTATTTAACCTGTCTCAGTGCGGTGGACATTAGGACCTGGTGGCGGTACTCTGAATCTGCAGTGTTTCTGTTCACGAAAATAATCATGATTGAAAATAAAGTGGAAATAATAAAGCAATCGGAAAGAGGTGAAATGCCATCGGTCATTGGAAAAGCATTAGATTACATCAGCCAACGATCAGAACAATTTTAAAGGATAAAGTGAGAAAGGCCCTGTCCCAATGAAAGCTGCAATTATTACTAAGCAACGCAGTGGTTTAACTATTGGGTTTTGAGTTTTTGCTCCTCCACATCAACCTGGCACGGGTGGAGAGCGCACTCGGGAACGATCTGTCACTGGAACGCACTTTCGTTCCGGAGCTCGGCGCTGAAACATACGTTAAGTGTTTTATATCCATAGAAAGGTAAAATATATACTATTTACTAAGACAAACGTTTGACTAACTGACACTAAATAATACCGTATGTACCTGTTCTGACTTACTTAATAAGAGAACTTCTGAATTTTTTTCGATCCTGATCCACGATAACCCACGCACATCCTCCCGTATACTTTAAATCATCTCTAGATTACTTATAATACCTAATACAACGTAAAATAGTTGTTAAACTGCATTGTTTAGGGAATAATGACAAGGAAAAAAAGTCTATACATGCTAGAACAACAAGTGCTGGAAGAGCACTTCCGGGTTTTCTTGATTCACAGTTGGTTGAATTCGCAGAAGCGGAACTCACGGATAAGGAGGGTCGACTGTATCAACATCGAGTAATGAAATTGGTCTATATGAAGAGCATTCAGTTGGGTCCTCATTCTTCTTTAGGATGAGCGAAATAGAGGCTTTATAGAAAGATTGAGGCAAGCTACCCAATTTGTAAGAATCCAAAAAGACGAAGTGTAACTGCTTTTATAAGAAAAAGCCTTATAAAATTCTCCAGAAAATCCATCTAGACCTGGAGCCTTCCCCGTGTATTGAATGTAGCCTCAGAAATTTCCTTATAAGAAATGGTTGATCCATCTGTTTACAATTATCTGCAGAAAGTGCAGGAATATTTAATTGATCTAGAAAATCATTCATTACAGTATTATCTTTAGGAGATTCAGAACTATAAAGTTAAGAATAGAATTCTCTAAAGGTATCATTTATTTCAGAGTGATCAGTTGTCCTATCACCATTAGTTTTGCAAATTTCTTTAATTTGTCGTTTAACTACAGAAGTTTTTAATTGGTTGGCAGAGTTGTTCCAGTAAGACCCTGGCTGAACACCAGTCACAGGTTATTGGTGAGGCAGTTCTATTTTATAGCACTCCTGAGATAGCTTCTCAATACCATTGAGAACAGTTGTGTTCGAACGAGATTGGAGCAAGGAACCTCTCTCACCTGTGACATCCATCGGCCGTCGCCCTGGACATCCTGGGGAACAACAGGAATGGCAGCTGGGTTATCGCCTCGCTCGCTCATTCCGTTCATGGGAGTTGAGCTCTGGAGATCCGGCTACAGCAGAACACAGACCTGATTCAGAGCAGGGGGAAGGTGAGACTGTAAACATCCTTGGAGTCACACCACATCCACTGATGGTCAAAGGGATGCAAGATGGAAAATATTCAGGAGACCGCACAGAGGGAAGCGAAGTGGAGTGGAGGAAGCCAGCGGGAAGGATTGGAGATGAGAGGGAGGGGAGGAGAGGTGTGGACGGGGGTCAGAGAGCAGGGAGACGGTGGGAAGGGGAGAGTCGGGGTCGGATGAGCGGAGTGGGAGGCATGGAGGGCGGGAGAGGGGGAATGGAGAAAGGAACAGAGGGTTAGAGCGAGAGGAGGCTTGAGAAAGAGTTTTAGAGGGAGAGGCGGTTAAGAGGGGGGGGTATGGGGAAAGAGAGAGATGGAAAGGTCAGGGAGGGGTCAGAAATTATTTCCGTTGCCAAGCAACCTGTTGCACTAACGCCTCCCACACAGCCACCCTCTCTCTCTCCCCTCGACACCTTCATCCTTCTCCTCTCCCCCTCCTCCGCCTTCCATCTCTCCCCAGCCATCTCCCTCTCCCCACCTCCATCCCTTCCCCTCTTACTCTCTGTCCCTCCTCTAGCCTCTCAACAGGACCGTCCACGAACTTCCGGTCATGCGCACATCGCGAGCGTAAACTGAAGAGGAAAAACCGCCGCTGTCAATCACGGAGAGGAAGCCGAAGAGAGCGCGGGGAGGGGGCGGCGCCAACTGTGCGCTGTCGATCAGACAGCGGGGGCGTGGCTTGGGGCAAAGGAGGCTGCCTGGTGTACAGGCGGCTCGGCCAATGGAGGGGCGGAGCAGGAGAGAGGGGCGGGACCGTAGTGAGGGGCTGGGGGGGTTAATTGGGGGTCGAGTCGCGACGGTTATCCGGTGAGACGTCGTTGGCGTGGTGAGTGACAACGGTTAGAGGGTGTTGGAATAGAGTGAGTGAGGGTAGGGAGGGATGAAAGGTGGGAGAGTTGGGATGGAGAGAGAAGGATGCTGTTTGGTCCTAGTGTCATGAAGGGGTGTGGAGTAACGGTGCACACGAACAGGCCATTCTGCCCATTGAGTCCATGGTAACCTTCGAACTCCCATTTACCATGGAGAGAGACTACGGAGCCGGAATCTGAAGCAGCACCCAACCTGTTGGAGGAACTCATAAATTGAGCAGTATCAGTGGAAGGAAATAATTTTTTGATGTTTTGGGTGGAAACCAACGTTTTTCGTCTTTACTCTCTCTTCCTCCCATCCTGCTCCATCATTCCCCCCCCCTCGGTTTTTGCCCGCCTCCATCTGCCACTCTCTCAATTCTACTGCGACTCACTTTCCCCTACCTGGCACTGCCTGCTTGTCACGTTACACCCCCTCCTCGGTCCAGCAATCACCTCGGAATCCTTTCTTGCCACATCCATCCTCCTCCTCTCTGTGCTGGCCAGCTCACCTTTCCACCCCCAGTGCCAATGCAGAGCTTAGATCTGAGACAATTCCTTTCCTCCCGCAGATTCTATCAACTCGCCGAGTTCCTCCAGCAGTTTTTCGCCTTCACTCGCTTACACTACTCCTGCATTAATATAATTTTTATAAGTTCTCTCTGCAGATGAGTGAAAAGGGTTATAAATGAAATGAGTGACGAACATGGGAAGGATGGGAGGGACGGTTAGAAATGGAGCGAGGTGGAGAGCATGCAGAAATAAAGACGAGAGAGTGTGGAACGGTGAGGGAAGAGAGTTCATTTTGTGAAAATAACATACCATAGCACCTCACATTCACCCAGAAAATGTTCAACCCAATGCCGTACACAAGGACTTCTCCAACGTCTGCTAAACTGCACATTTTTAGGTCCTTTTTCTCTCTCCTCCTGATCTACCCCATCCGTATCACCCTGTTCAAACCTGATCTACCCCATCCGTATCACCCGGTTCAAACCTGATCTAAGGTGCTGCCAGTGCAAAGCCTGAACATTCTTCTAGATCTTCCTCGGATCCTGGAAATGTGCCGGTAGGTTGTTTTACCCGCTCTAGATTGCCACCTGGTGTTGGCTAATGGCAAATTACTCTAAGGAGGGCTAACTACCTTCAATAGAAAATTGATTTTTCATTGTAACATTACCAGTGAACAAACTTTGTTTTGCATGCAATGCACGTCAGTGCATTAAGCAAGTACAAGGGAAAATAATAACAGATGCAGAATAAAGTGTTACAGTTACAGAGAAAGTGCAGCACGGGCGGACAATAAGATCTAGCACTCGAGGGCACAGCCTCAAAAATGAGGGGCGACCTTTTAGAACAGAGGTAAGGAGGATTTTTTTTTGGATAGAGAGAGTTGAATCTGTGGAATGCCCTGCCAAGTCCATAGGTATATGTAAGGTGGAACTTGATCATTTCCTGATCGGTCAGGGCATCAAATTATATGGCAAGAGGACAGGTGTATGGGGTTGAGTGGAATCCAGGATCAGCTGTGATGGAATGGCAGAGCAGACTTGATGGGCTGAATGGCCTAATTCTGCTTCTGTGTTGCCATGACAAAGTAGACCATGAGGTCAAGAGTCTGTATTATCATACTCAGGAGCTGTTGAATAGAATCTGCCTTTATGCCTGGTGGTATGTTCTTACAGGTTTTGGAATCTCCTGCGATGAAAGAGAGGAGAAGAGAGAATGTCCAGGGTGGGTGAGGTCTCTGATTATGCTGGCTGCTTTACTGAGGCAGCAAGAAATACAGATAGAGTTTATGGAGAGAACATGCTCCACTTTCTTGTCCCAGGTAGAGCTGTGAGAGAGAATGAAGTTGTAGAGATACAGAATAATAGGAGAGTGTGATGGGACTAATGAAGTTGCTCCCCTGGGAACAAACGTGGAACCAAAAGGCTAGATTGCCTGCTTCTGTTTTGCACTGTACTGATTCCCATAGGAAGCTCTGGTAGATGATAACAAGCTTGTTCCTAAGGTGCAGACCAGCACCATAAACACCTCTGACTTCATTACAACATTTAGGACATTGGGATAAGTACCTGAATAAGAAAGGTTCAGAAAGATGTAGGCCAAATGAGGCCAAGTGGGACTAGCCTAGGTGGATCCTTGGGTTGGCATGATGAATTGGGCCAAATAGCCTGTTTACTCTACAACTCTGCGAGTTTTCTTATTCAAGCAAAGATGAAGTTCCCACCTTCCTTTTTTCACCTGGGCAACTCATGTTGGCACTCTGGGTTTTCCCAGAATCATTCTTGATTTTCACTCTTTCCCAGTCTCCCACTGCTAGGATTCTCATTGAATGACAGACTTCCTAATACAAATACTCAGGAACACTGACGCCAAGGGGTGTGAGTGAGACAGAGTGAGTAAACAGCTAACAAGATGCTTAGAACAGTACAGCACTAGAGAGACCATGCAGTCCTTGATGTTGTACTGATCTTAATGACAATTATTCTAAATAGCCTCCTTCTGCGTATCACCAATATCCCACCATTCCCTTCATATGCAGGTGTCTATTTAAAAACCCCAAACTGAGGGAGCCGTCTCCGACAGACCTCCACTTAGGGGAGAGAGCTACTGGCTTTTTGGTTCAGGGCTGGGTTTTTTTATGTTTGATCAGTGGTGGTTTCCCTTACTTTTGGTTGGCCAGTTTGTTTAATTTTATGTAATCTATTAATTTGTTTTCTTCCCCTTTATTCAGCCTAGTAGTTTGAAAGGGTTAGCTTGTAGCCTATGGCTGCAAAGGGGGGAGGGAGGGTTGAGATTGAAGGAGGAGGGTGGGAGACTGTGGAATACTCCAGAAGTAAGGGTAGCCAAAAAAGAGGTGCATCGTGATGTAAAAGGGGACAACAAATTGAGGAAAATGAGTGTCTTGGAGGAATTTGTAGTTCTGTATAAAATTAAAGGTCAGAAGGAAGGAGGAGGAGGATTTAGAGCCCTTAATCCTTTGAAAGTGGCAGCAGCATTAGAGAACCAAATAGGTAAAGGATTCTGGGCCAAGATTTTGTATAATGGATTGCTGAAAATTTGTTGCAAAGATGTTGATTAACATAACAGTGCTAAAACGGTGAGAGAGTTGATTGTGAAAGTGGAGTGTATTACTCCGAAAGAAAGGAAGGGAGTTAGGGGGATAGTGTATGGTATTTGGTCTGGCATAACTGAAAAGGAAATCTTGGACAATATTAAAGGTGGTTGAGTGATTGAAGCTAAGCAATTGAAATTGAGAAAAGGAGGTGATTGGGATTCTCCTGTCCTGGTTTTTGCAGGTGATATTCTTCCAACTAGAGTCTATCTTGGGAGCATGTCTTATCAAGTTTGAGAATATATTAGACCTCCCTTGCGCTGTTATAATTGCCAGAGATTTGGACACATTGCTAGTTTGTGTCGAGGTAAAAGAAGATGTGTGAAACGTGGAGAGGATCATGATATTAAAACATGTAAGGCAGCGGCACCAAAATGCGGTAACTGTGGAGGGGACCATGTAGCGGCGTTCAGAGGATATGAGTATGTTATCAAGGCAAAGCAGATTCAGGTTGTTAGTAACCAACAAAAAATATCATATGCTGAGGCAGTAAAGAAAGTTGATGGAGAGCAGAGGATAAGTAAAGAAAAGATTGGAACGATGGGGAGTCAGCACATTCTGCATTCTCCAACTATGGTCCCTTCAGACATGTTGATGACTAAAGAGTCTTTTTTTTGGCATTTGTTGATGATGTACTGGTCAGGGTTAAAACTGCAACCGAGAGGTCGGATATGATAAAAGTAGTTGTTGGAGCTGCAAAGAGATTCCTTGATGTGAAATAGGTTTTACCAGAAAAATTACATGAGTATATGACAGACAAACAATCATTGAATACTTCCCAGTTGTTGGGGTCAGAGAGTATGGGGGAGCTTTATGTGGATGAAGAGGCCAATAATTAGTATTTGGATGTTTTTAATATTTAAATGGAATGCAAAAAGTTTAATTGCAAATGGTCCAAAATTTAAAAGGTTTATTGGAACTTTTAAAGATAAGCCTGGTTTGATCAGTATACAGGAGATATGGTTAAAGCCTCATTTAGATTTTGTGATCCCTGGATATGATAGTTTGAGAGCTGACAGAATGGGTAAATCTGGCCGAGGGTGTGCAACTTTCATAAAAATAGGACTTCAGTTCAGAAGACTTGATTTTAAATCTAACCTTGAAGTTGTGGCTGTCGAGGTTTGGAGCTCTCGTGGTCAAACAACTTTGATTTACTTCTATAATCCATGTAATATGATATCAGATTTTGATGGAATTATGAATAAGGTAAGATCCCCAGTAATCTGGTTTGGAGATTTCAATGCCCATAATCCTATGTGGGGTAGTGAAAGTAAAGATAGTAATGGAGTGGTGGTAGAGGAGTTTCTAGATAAATACAACATGGTACTTCTAAATGACGGAAGGCCTACAAGATTTAATATTGTAAAGAATACTCATAGTCACTTAGACTTATCAATCACTTCCTCAAACTTAGCCAAGATTGGGGAATGGGATGTCATGGACAGGTACACACTAGGAAGTGATCACTATCCTATATTATGTAGATTTGGTAGAAATTTGATAGTAGAAGTTGAGGAGAGGGCTGCTAGGTATAACTTTTCATTGGCCCGTTGGGATGAGTACCAGGAGAAAGCTGTGATATAATAGAAGAGATTGATAGCGAGGGCTCCATAGACAATTGGAATGAATCCCTCTGTTCTATAATTCATAAAGTTGCTCAGTTGACTATTCCGCTACGGAACGTCCCTAAGGCTCGAGAGTTGGTTCCATGGTGGAATAAAAATTGTGATATAGCAGTAAGAAACAGAAATGGAGCTTACAGGAAATTAAGAAAGTACCCAGTGGGTTGGTTTCCGGTGATGTCATCATCGAGAATGGCAGCTTAAGTCACTAGCTCCTCCGGAAAAATGCATATTAAGCCCCGTTAGCCCATCAAATATAATATTTTTTGAAAAATATTTGAACTGAAAAGAGGAGCAAGAATGGGGAAAAAGAATGGAAATTAAAAAAGTGACACTGCGGAGCCTGCATCCAAGAGGAGTGCAGCGAGCGGCTCTCCTACCCATTCGCGTGCTAGCGAGGCGGACGCTGGGCCTCGTTCAGGCGAAGCGGCGAATATCTTCGAAATCCTTAAAGAAATAATGGAGGTCCAGAAAGATATAAAGCAGCAGCTCCATGATATTAAGTCAGAGCTCACCAGCTTCAATCAAAAAATAGCGCTGGCAGAGACTTGAATTTAGAAGGTGGAAGATCGCGTGGAACGGATACTGAGTAAGACAATAAAAATATTAAATCACCAAGAAGGTAAACTGCTTGACCTGGAGGGAAGATCACAGCGGAAAAATATCAGAATCTACAACGTTCCCGAAGGAGCAGAGGGCTTGTCTATGATGGAGTTTGTCGGAAAGTTACCGCAGGATGCTCTGGATCTTCCCCCGGCTATGAAGCTGGAAGTCGAAAGAGCCCACTGCACGTTAGTCCCAAAACCTACCCAGGATAGAAAGCCATGCTCAATAATAATTAAATTACTTCAGTACGGCATGAAGGCGGAGATTCTATGAAGAGCCTGGGGTAAGAAGAAAGTGTTTTTAGAGGATAAATTAATATATTTCGACCAAGATTACCCCACCCCACCCCCCCCCCCCCCGCGGTCCTCCAGAAACGCAAAGAATACTCTGAAATAAAGCAAGTACTAAAGCAAAATAAGATTAGATTTCAAACTCTGTACCCTGCTAAACTTCAAGTGTTTTATGACAACGGGACGTGGTTGTACCAGATAGTGGAAGAGGCAACTACAGACATGAAGGCCAGAGGGTTGCCCGTCAGCATGACCAAAACGAAGGAAAGACTGGCTGAGGAATTATCTTGCTCCGCTTGGGAAATAGTGCGAGAAACAAGAAGCCAGGAGATGGGAGGAGGCCGAGAGAACTAAATCAGGAAGAGACCGGGAATTTCCCAAAGACAGTCCTCACCCCCTTCAGAAGAGCCATAAGGTTTGGCTAACTTTAAAAGTGTTGAGAAGCTAAACGGAAGCAAAAGTACACGGTGATATACCTATCTCGAGAAATACTTATTATAATCTGGATTTTATATTACTTAGTTGTTATTCTTTATTTGCTCACTTGCTCCTTTTTCCCTACCAAAATGAGAATATATATATATGTGTATGTATGTAATATGTGTGTGTATGTATGTGTGTGTATATATATATATATATGTGTGTGTGTGTGTGTGTGTGTGTGTGTGTATATATATATATGTGTGTGTGTGTGTGTGTGTATATATATATATATATTACACAGGGAAATCTTTTCTGTGTAATGGAATTGTTCACTGACTTTTATGAATACTGCAATGGGGGCCCTCAACTCACAAGTAGGAGGGGTTATCCCCCACAGCTAGACATTTCCTCTAGCTCAACGCAGGGTCATCTACTAGAGACCTCAGCCTTGGGATCACACGTTCGTTGCCATTTTTGTTATTATTTGCGTTTCTTGGTTCTTATTTGTTCAGGGAGTAGATCGATTAAGTTTTACTCTAATTTCAATGATACATTGACAGATAAATACAGATGGCTAAGGACAAGGTAAAATTTATTTCTTTTAATGTCAATGGGCTATTAAATCCAATCAAACATAAGAGAATTTTATCCAAAATGAAAAAAGAACAAGCCCATGTAGTATATTTACAGGAAATTCATTTAAGTGATAATGAGCATAAAAAACTAAAGAGAATGGGCTCCACTAATCTGTTTTTCTCCTCATATAAACCAGGACATAGGAGAGGAGTTGCTATTCTTATCTCAAGTAAGCTAAATTTTGAAAAAGTATTTGAAATGGGAGATAAAGAGGGCAGATATATTCTGGTAAGGGGGAATATAGATGGAAATTCAGTTTCTCTACTGAATATATACGCACCCCTGGGAAGTGATATTGGTTTCTTTCAGAAAATTATTGATATTATGGTAACGGAAACAGGTCTCCTGATAAGTGGGGGAGACTTAAATTTACAATTACAACCAAACTTAGACTTTTCCAATAGAAAAACCTATGAAACAAAATCTTTACATAAGAAAGTTAATACACGTTTTGAGGATGTTGGTTTAATTGATATATGGAGGGACCTTTTCCCCGACAGAAGGGATTACACTCATTATTCTGCTCCCCATTCTGTATATACCAGAATAGACTATTTCATAACATTTGCAAAAGACAAAGACAAAATAAACACCTGTGGAATTGGGACAACAGATGTAAGTGACCATGCACCTATATATTTATCTGTTGATTTTGACCTACAACCAAAAAATACTATGGAAACTAGATTCAAGTCTAATCAATGATCTGCACTTTAAGGAACAAATTAAAAAAGAAATTGGTCTCTACTTAGAATTTAATGATAATGGAGAGGTTTCACTTCCCATTTTATGGGATACTCTGAAGGCGGTCTTAAGAGGGAAAATTATAGTGATATCTTCATATAAGAAAAAAATAAGGAATAAAACATTAGAGGAATTACAAAATAGGCTGAAGGAACTAGAGAAAAAAACACAAATTGAATTTGGCACAGGATATATTAGGGGAAATTAAAAGAATTGAGAATGAAATAAATAATTTGGCTATGCAAGAAATCAGGAAAAACAATGTTTCTGAAAGTGGACAAAGTGGATCGAAATCAATGAAAATACTGGCGTGGAAACTGGAAAAAAAGATAACAGAAAATACAATTCATAGAATTAGGGACCCAAGAATGAAAATGATAAAAAATAAGCTAAGTGAAATTCAAGAAGCTTTTGAAGTGTTTTACAAAACTCTATATTCCAAAGTTCCAGGGGAAAGCATAACCCAAATTGACACCTTCTTGAATTCTCTAGAGTAACCCACTTTAAGCGAAGAACAAAATAGAACGATGACTGCTGACATAACTGAAGTTGAATTAAAAGCTGCAATTAGTAGGCTTAAATTAAGCAAGTCACCAGGATCAGATGGGTATACAGCAGAGTGATACAAAGAAATTAAAAGTGAGTTAATTCCTGGTTTACACCCCACACTGAACTGGGCTCTAAAAAAGGCACAAATGCCACCCAGTTGGAAGGAAGCGATAATCTCAGCTATACCGAAAGAAGGCCAGGATAAAATGGAATGCGGGTCATTTAGAGCAATATCCATTCTTAATGTAGATTATAGGTTATTTACCTCCATCATGGCCAAACGATTAGAGGAGTTTCTACCCATACTGATACATAACAATCAGACAGGTTTTATACAACAACGCCAGACACAAGACAATATATGAAGGACACTTCACATTATGGATCATATACAAATAAAATAAAATCAAAGCAATAGTGATTAGCATGGATGCTGAAAAAGCATTTGATTCGGTTAATTGGAATTTTCTTTACAGAGTTTTACACAGATTTGGTTTCCAAGACACAATTATTAAAACTATACAGACACTATATGACAATCCTACTGCCAGGATTAAAATCAATGGATATTTATCAAATAGTCTTACCCTAGAAAGGGGCACGAGACAGGGTTGTGCATGGTCACCACTACTCTTCACGTTATATCTGGAACCATTAGCTCAATACATCAGAAAAAATGAAGATATCAGGGGAATTACTATTAAAGGGACAGAGCATAAATTGGCTTGTTATGCGGTTAACGTTTTGATCTATCTAGGGCAACCAACATACTCTTTGCCTAAATTGATGTCTAAATCCTTTGAACAATTATCAGGATACAAGATCAACATAGATAAAACCCAATTACTTTCATATTACTATAGCCCACCAAGAAAAATTGAAAGTCGATACCCCTGGGCATGGCACACAGAGTCTTTCAAATATTTGGGCATCATTATGCCAAAAGATTTGGCAAAATTATCAGAATGTAATTATCAGCTTTTATATATAAAAAAAAATTAAGGAAGATGTGGCAAGATGGAACCTGTTTCCTTTTTTCAGTCTCAGTTCAAGGATTGAGTCTATTAAAATGAATATACTGCCCAAACTGTTATATCTCTTTCAGACCCTACCAATAGAGACTAATCAAAATCAATTCAATGAATGGAACAAGATGCTATCAAGGTATCAAGGTATAGTTGGCAGGGTAAAAGGCCTAGAGTTCATCTCAAAATTTTGCAATTAGCAAAGGAAAAGAGGAGATAGGGCTTGCCTTCTCTTAGAGATTATTATTTTGCAGCACAGTTGAGAGCTGTAATATGTTGGTGCAACCCATCATATGACGCTCAATGGAAAAACATTGAGGAGTGGGTACTTCCCATCCCCATTCAAGCAATTTTGGCTGATAACAACCTGCAAAGGTACATAAAATACTATTGATAACCCATGGGTGAAATTATGGAAAACTACTATAAAAGAATATAATCTAGAGGAAGATATTGCAATTCTTAAATAGTGTGCATATGACACGGATTTTACACCAGATAAATTGGATGCTGGATTTAAGGGGACTGGACAGCTAAAGGAATAACAGTTCTTTGCAACATAGTGAAAGAAGGAACACTGTTCAGTTTTGAAATGCTTAAAGAGAAACATTTATTAGTAAAACAATATTTTTATCGGTATTTACAGATGCGACAATATGTTAATAAGATGCTTAAGAATGTGACCAAGGCAAGTACATGCTTGATAGAGCTATTTAGAAAAGCATATAATCACAGTCTGGGAGTTTGGCTGTCCTGACTTATACTCTCTATATTGTGTTGTGGTTGGTCTGGAGTTGCTGTTGTTTTTTTTTGTGTTGTGGGGCTTGGGGAGGACACTAAGCTTACTTGTCTTTAATTTAGGTGCTTTTTTTTTGTTAAATTCTCTTCCTTTGTAGCATATTGTTATTGTATGCTTAATTTTGCACTGTTTTAATGTTCCTCATTGGGATTTGGGGTTTTTAATTTGTAAAATGTTTTGAAAAACTAATTTTAAAAAATTTAAAAAAAAAGAAAAGCATATAATTCAGATAATGGTAGTAGAATCATTTCAAGCATGTATAAGGGGTTGTCAACTCTTAAAACACATTCGACTTCATACATTAAAACAAAATGGGAAAAGGAAGGAGGGATAATTATGTCTGAGGAAGAATGGACAACAATATGGAGGTATCAATGGAAATGTACCAGTTCACAGAAATGAAGGGAGTTTGGATGGAAAAACTTGATAAGATATTTTATTACACCCTCTCAGAAATCCCATTATGATAGTAACCTCCCTGTTTGCTGGAGAAATTGTGGAAATCAAAATGCAAATCATTATCATATTTTTTATAGTTATCAAAAACCAATAGGGGAATACACAATGCCCTACAAAACATCGTTAAATGTGAAATTCCCTTGGGGAGTAAGACCATATATTTTGGATATATACCTCAAGAATAGTTGAAAAGAGATAAATATTTAATAAATATCTGTTGGTGGCTGGTAAAAAGACTCTTACTAAGAAATGGTTATCACAGGAGAGTCCAACTTTAAATACATGGATGGAAATTACAATGAATATTTACAAAATGGAGACGATAACAGCATCTGTTAATCATAAGCTGGAACAATTTGATTCATACTGGGAAAAATGATTTAACTACATAATGCCTCATAGGCCTGATTTTATTCTCACAAATCAATGAATCTGTTGTAAAAAAAAAAGATCACTCCCTACTTGTACATAGCTCTTTCCTTTTGCTTGTTTTTTCTTTCCACTCTTTTCTATAAGTGTGTACCCCAGATAAATACTTTGTGGAGATTTGTGATATATATTATTATATGATATATATGTACAATGTCTGAAATACATCTTATGGAAAGGTTTGTTTGATGAACTTCAATAAAAAAAATTACAAAAAAAAAGAAAGTACCCAGTGTTAGATAATGTTGTGGAGTATAAAAAGGAAAGAGAGGTAGCAAGGAAAGTAATTAAAAATGCAAAGAGGGATAGCTGGAGAAGTTTTGTGGAACCCTGGGCCCTGAGACACCTATAAAGCAGATGATCATTCACAGAATATCAGGGATATATAGAAAACCATCTATCCCAGCTTTGCTGGAAGGAGATATTGAAGCTGTAACCAACAAGGAGAAGGCTGATATGGTTGTAGAGGTGTTCCAAGCGTTACACAGTTCTGGAGAGTCAGGTGATTAGAGAAAGGAAATTATGTTAAAGGAAAGTTGGGAATTGGACGAGAGCTTGGATGATAACAGCTCCATGAATTTGTTTTTCTCCCTTCAGGAATTGCAGGAAGCTGCCAAGTCAGGTTCAAACACTTCTCCTGGTAGGGATGGACTATGTTATGAATTGCTTAAGCATTTAGATGACTCTGTATTAATGGAAATGCAAGCTTTGTTTAATTCAGTGTGGAAAGAAGGGAAATTACCAGTAGAATGGAAGTATGCGGTGGTAGTTCCGTTTAAAGCCAGGCAAAGATGTGTCTGGTCCTAGTTCATTTCGGCCTATTAGCTTTAACAACAGTGCTTTGTAAAAGTTATGGGTCAAAGTATTTGGGGAGTACATTTCTAACTCTTCTGGCTTCAGTCTCATTGCCATCTGTTCTGAAATTGTTAGGTTGTGTTCAAGAAAACAATGAAATGGTATGCTGCCATCACCATCCGTTCCGGCACGTCATGACAGTATTTTCAGGTTTCTCCGATTACCCCGTCCACGCTGCTCTGGCCAATCCGGTGTTTTCAAAATTACACACCCTGGAGAGCGTTTCTGAAAATCTCCGGTTTTGGGGGACAAAAACGCTGTTTTAATGTGGACGGACAGTAAAAATGAAGAGAAAAAGCTTCGGTTATGGATTTATCCGGTGTGGTGTGGACATAGCCTTAGATTAGAGACTTCACCAAAATTAAGAAAGGAATGTAAAGAATGTCCTGCCTTATCTCCACCTTTTGTCAAAACCAAAAGGTATGAAAAGTTAGGAGACATCTTCTTGTGGGTTTTGTAAATTTATAATCCTTATTTTCACTCAAAGAAGCAGTTGTGAGACATTATTCAAACATACTGCGGTAACAGACATAGTCGGTACTTAACCCAAAGTTGAAATCTAAACACGAAATCAAAAGGTGTGAAAAGTCAGGAGACAACAGCTGCTCAAACTTCAGCCATTCTCAAACCAGAATACACAGGCTCAACCTTAACCATTATTTACAGGAATCTGGGACTCCCCAATTCCCTCAAAACTTTATCAGTACCCTCAAGGAAGCGTCATTAGTTCAGTTCTTTTTAATGTCATGATGAATGATATCTTTGAGCAGGTAGGAACAGGATTTGGCAAATCATTGTTTGCAGATGATTGTGCAATCTGGAAAGGAGGAAGAAACGTCAACTATACATTAACGCAGGTACAAAAGACTAAGATCAGTTGAAAACTGGGCAAACAAATGGGGTTTCAGGATTTCTGCTTCTAAGTCCAAGTATATGATTTTTGGCTTTAGAAGAAGGATTCCTGATTGTGAATTGTGTCTATATGGTTCTCCATTAGAAAGAGTCAAGGTATTCAAATTTTTAGGTGTCTGGATTGATGAAAGACTTACTTGGAGGGTTCATATAGATAAAACAATTGGAAAGTGTGAGAAACTTTTAAATGTTATGAAAAGTATTGCTGGATGTGACTGGGGAGCAGGGTGGGAAACTATGTATTTAATATATCTAGCTATGATTAGATCAGTAATTGATTATGGTTGTATCGCTTATGGTTCCGCTGCTACGGCAGTGCTTGAAAAATTAGACACTGTGCAGTCCAAAGCATTTAGACTCTGCTGTGGAGCTTTCAGAACAACATCAGTCCCTGCATTATGTGTTAAGATGGGAGAAGTGCCTCTACATTTAAGATGAGTGAAGTGCAATATTGTGCAAAACTAAATGGCTTCAATCACAGCTGTCCATCAAAATGTCTTTTGCAGGAGACATTGGAGCGCCAAAGTAAAATTAAAAGCTATCCATTTTTAGATTTGGTTAATATCTGGCCTGTGAAATTGAAACTGAATGAGGAAGACATAGCTGACCAAATTTGCTTGCCACCTGTTCCTTTTTGGCTTTTGCCAGAACCAGAAGAAGACCTATTCCTCCTTTTCCAGCTTCAAGAAAGCAGAGTAATTTCAACAGCATCGATTGTAAATGAATATTTAAATAATAAATGGAGATTTTATCTGAAGATTTTTACTGATGGCTCAGTAGACCCAGAGAGCAGTAAGGCAGGATTTGGGATGTATGTGTCTCAACTTGGAGCTGAGATTGGTCACTGGGTTTCAGATGGTGTTTCTGTCTTTGCAGCAGAATTATTAGCAATCCTCCGGTCCTTATAGTAGATAGAAAACTCTTGACCATGCAGGGTCTGTTGGGATTCTGCTGCTGCCTTAGAGACTATAAAAGGGAATAAATCAAAAGCTTATCCTGACATAGTTATTGAGATTCTTTTAGTTTTGTTTAGAGTAGGGAAGATGGGTTGTGAAGTCAGATTTACATGGATAGCTGGGCATGCTGAGGTGGAGGGAAATGAAATTGTGAATCACATTGCAAAGTCTTCCGTACAGAGTGGGCAAGTAGGAATTAGAGTACTCCTAGACTGAGCAGAATTGAGAAGTAGGATAAAAAAAAGGCATAGAGAAGAAAATAAAAAAATTAAAATTTAAAAAAAGGCACAGAGAAGAATTGGCAATAGGATTGGAAAAAGGGGGGGCAGTTCTTTTCTAGTCACCCTCTAGTTAAAAAGGTCTCAGACTGTTACTCTTTAACCATATAACCATATAACAATCACAGCACGGAAACAGGCCATCTTGGCCCTCCTAGTCCGTGCCGAACCCTTAATCTCACCTAGTCCCACCTACCTGCACTCAGCCCATAACCCTCCACTCCTTTCCTGTCCATATACCTATCCAATTTTACCTTAAATGACACAACTGAACTGGCCTCTACTACTTCTACAGGAAGCTCATTCCACACAGCTATCACTCTTTGAGTAAAGAAATACCCCCTCGTGTTTCCCTTAAACTTCTGCCCCCTAACTCTCAAATCATGTCCTCTAGTTTGAATCTCCCCTACTCTCAATGGAAACAGCCTGTTCACGTCAATTCTATCTATCCCTCTCAAAATTTTAAATACCTCGATCAAATCCCCCCTCAACCTTCTACGCTCCAATGAATAGAGACCTAACTTGTTCAACCTTTCTCTGTAACTTAATTGCTGAAACCCAGGTAACATCCTAGTAAATCGTCTCTGCACTCTCTCTAATTTATTGATATCTTTCCTATAATTCAGTGACCAGAACTGCACACAATATTCCAAATTTGGCCTTACCAATGCCTTGTACAACTTTAGCATTACATCCCAACTTCTGTACTCAGTGCTTTGATTTATAAAGGCCAGCGTTCCAAAAGCCCTCTTCACCACCCTATCTACATGAGACTCCACTTTCAGGGAACTATGCACAGTTATTCCTAGATCTCTCTGTTCCTCTGCATTCTTTAATGCCCTACCATTTACTCTGTATGTTCTATTTGGATTATTCCTGCCAAAATGTAGAACCTCACACTTCTCAGCATTAAACTCCATCTGCCAACATTCAGCCCATTCTTCTAACTGGCATAAATCTCCCTGCAAGCTTTGAAAATCCACCTCATTATCCACAACACCTCCTACCTTAGAAAAATCGGCATACTTACTAATCCAATTTACCACCCCATCATCCAGATCATTTATGTATATTACAAACAACATTGGGCCCAAAACAGATCCCTGAGGCACCCCACTAGTCACCGGCCTCCATCCCGATAAACAATTATCCACCACTACTCTCTGGCATCTCCCATCTAGCCACTGTTGAATCCATTTTATTACTCCAGCATTAATACCTAACGACTGAACCTTCTTAACTAACCTTCCATGTGGAACTTTGTCAAAGGCTTTGCTGAAGTCTATATAGACTACATCCACTGCCTTACCCTCGTCAACATTCCTCGTAACTTCTTCAAAAAATTCAATAAGGTTTGTCAAACATGACCTTCCACGCACAAATCCATGCTGGCTACTTCTAATCAGATCCCGTCTATCCAGATAATTATAAATACTATCTCTAAGAATACTTTCCATTAATTTACCCACCACTGATGTCAAACTGACAGGTCTATAATTGCTAGGCTTCCTTCTAGAACCCTTTTTAAACAATGGAACCACATGAGCAATACGCCAATCCTCCGGCACAATCCCCGTTTCTAATGACATATTAAAGATATATTTAAATCACAGAGATACAGTGAAATTAACAAGACTTAGGTTGGGGCATTGTGGACTAAACTGTTACTTAAAGATAATAGGAAAACATCCAACTGGATGTTTGTTCAGCATCCATGTTTTGCTGAGTTGTAATCAATATAAAATTGAAAGAAGAATATTGTTCAAGAGGCTGTCTAACTTAAATGTATTTTGTTTTTCTACTAAATCTTTGTTTGGTCACCATGAGAACCACCATCTGATTGAAAAGTTTACTATTCTGTTTCTACGTGCGACTAGTTTATACTTGAGAATTTGAGTTTCTTGAAATTCTGTAATTAATTGTACATCCTGTGGAGGGCAGTACTATGCCTAGATGCATCTAAACTGCCAGAAATAGAAGAAGAAGAAGAACCCCCAAACTGTACTAGTCCTGATGTCTTGAGAACACACACAACTTACTGGAGGAGCTCAGCCAGTCAAGCAGTATCTGTAGAGGCAAATAAACAGTTGATGTTTTGGGCTGAGACCCTTCATCAGGGCTAGTAAAGTCTGAGGTTTTGAAATGTAATCTCTTGTACAGTATCTCTATTAATCTCCACGGAACTGCCTGCCTCTACTATTACCCCTGAAAGTCCATTCCAAGTACCTACCACTCATTACGTTAAAAAGTTTGCCCCTCTAACCTTAAAAGCATGTCCTCTAGTGTTTGACATTTCTTCCCTGAGGAAAAGAATCTGCCTTTCTACCCTATCTATGTTTTGCTGTAATTTTTTAAAAACTTCTAACGCATCTCTCCTCTGCCTCTGATGCTCCAGGGAGCTTGGTTCTTTTATCTGCCTGACTTGCATTGATAAATTAAGGTTAATTAAGGAGCCCTCCCCCGAGAGCTGTGGGTAATTCAGGTTAGCGCTTTACAGGAAGGATATGGAGGCTTCAGAGAAGGTACAATGGAGGTTCACCAGCAGGATGTCACTGGATTAAAGAGTTTGAGCTACAAGGTTAGACAAACTCGGGTTGTTTTCTCCCAAGCAGGTGGAGGCTGGGGTAAGAACCAATAGATGTATGTAAAATTATGAGAGGCATAGATAGGGTACATGGTCAGAGTTTTTCTCCCCCACCCCCCCCCCCCAGGTTGAAATCTCAAATACTAGACAATGTGCATTCAAGATGAAGGTTTAACCAATCTATTAGAGTTTTTCGAGGAAGTTTCCAGGAAAGTGGATGAAGGGAAGACAGTAGATGGTGTATACATGGACTTCAGTAAGGCCTTTGACAAGGTCCTGCTGGGGAGGTTTGTTACGAAGATTCAGTCGCTAGGTATACACAGGTAGTAAATTGGATTAGATATTGGCTCAATGGAAGAAGCCAGAGAGTGGGAGTGGAGGATTGCTACTCTGAGTGGAGGCCTGTGACTAGTGGTGTGCCTCAGGGTCCATTGTTATTTGTCATCTATATCAATGATCTGAACGATAATGTAGCAAATTGGATCAGCAAATTTGCTAATGATACAAAGATTGGAGGTGTAGTGGACAGTGCGGAAAGTTTTCAAAGCTTGTAGAGGGATTTGGACCAGTTGGAGGAATGGGCAGAAAAATGGCAGATGGAGTTTAATGCGGACAAGTGTGAGGTATTGCACTTCAGAAGGTCAAACCAAGGTAGAACCTACAAGGTAAATGGTAGGACACCGAGGAGTGCAGTAGAACAGAGGGATCTGGGAGTGCAGATACATAATTCCCCCAAAAGTGGCGTCACAAGTAGATAGGGTTGTAAAGAGAACTTTTGTTACATTGGCCTTTATAAATCAAAGTATTGAGTATAAGAGTTGTAATGGTGAGGTTGTATAAGACATTGGTGGGACCGAATTTGGAGTATTGTGTGCTGTTTTGGTCACCTAATTGTAGGAAGAATATTAATAAGGTTGAAAGAGTGACAGAGAAGGTTTACAAGGATGTTGCCGGGACTTGAGAAACTGAGTTACAGAGAAAGGTTGAATAAGTTAGGACTTTATTCCCTGGAGTGTAGGAGAATGAGGGGTGATTCAATAGAGGTGTATAAAATTATAATGGGAATGCAAGAGGGAATGCAAGCAGGCTTTTTCCACTGAGGCCAGGGGAGAAAAAAACCAGAGGTCATGGGTTAAGGGTGAAGGGGGAAAAGTTTAAAGGGAACATTAGGGGGGGCTTCTTCACGCAGAGAGTGGTGGGAATGTGAAATGAGCTGCCAGATGAATGGTGAATGCGGGCTCACTTTTGACATTTAATTAAAACTTGGACAGGTATATGGATGAGAGGGGTTTGGAGGGATATAGCCCAGGTGCAGGTCGGTGAGACTAGGCAGAAAAATGGTTCAGCACAGCCAAGAAGGGCCAAAAGGCCTGTTTCTGTGCTGTAATGTTCTATGGTTTTATGGTTTAAAGGGGATGTGTGCAACAGGTTTTTTTTTACACAGAGGGATGGGTGCCTGGAATGAGCTGCCAAAAGAGGTGATGGTGGAAGCAGATACAATAGAGACACTTCAAAAGGCTTTCAGATAGACACATGTATGTTCAGGGAATGGCGAGATATGGATCACATAGAGACAGAGAATATTTTGTTTAATATGACATGATATTAGAAAGTCAGCAGCTTTAAATTCCTGGGTGTTAACATATCACACAACCTGTCCTGAACCCAACACATACAGTGCTTATAAAAAGTATTCACCCCCTTTGGAAGATTTCAGGTTTTATTATTTTACAACATTGAAGCGCATTGAATTTAATTTGGCTTTTTTGACACTGCTCAACAGAAAAAGACTGATTTGTATCAAAGTGAAAACATCTCTGCAAAGTGATCTAAATTAATTACAAAAATAAAATACAAAATCATTAACTGCATAAGTATTCACCCCCTTTAATATGTCGCATCAAATCATCACTGGTGCAGCCAATTGGTTTTAGAAGTCACATAATTAGTTAAATAGAGATCACCTGTGTGTAGTCAAGGTGTTTCATTGGTTGTAGTAAAAATACACCTGTATCTGGAAGGTCCAACTACTGGTGAGTCAGTATCCTGGCAAAAACTACACCATGAAGACAAAAGAACACTCCAAGCAACTGCAAAAAAATTTGTTGAAAAGCGCAAGTCCCGAGATAGATACAAGAAAAAATATTTCAGGTCACCAAATTCCCTTAGAGTACAGTTAAATAAGTCATCAAGAAATGGAAAGAATATGGCACAGCTGTAGATCTACCTAGAGCAGGCCGTCCTCAAAAACTGAGTGACTGTGCAAGAAGGGGACTAGTGAGGAAGGCCACAAGAGACCCATGACAACTCTGGAGGAGTTACGAGCTTCAGTGGTTGAGATGGGAGAGACTGAGCATACATCTGTTGCCCGGGTGCTTCACCAGTCGCAGCTTTATGGGAGAGTGGCAAAGAGAAAGCCACTGTTGAAAAACACTCAGAAATCTCAACTAGAGTTTGCCAGAAGGCATGTGTGAGACTCTGAAGTCAGCTGGAAGAAGGTTATACGGTCATATGAAACTAAAATTGAGCTTTTTGTCCATCAGACTAAATGCTATGTTTGGTCTAAGCCAAACACATCATGAAAAACACACCATCCCTACCATGGTGGCGACTGCATCATGCTATAGGGATGATTCACTGCAGCAGGCCCTGGAAGGCTTGTGAAGGTAGAGGGGAAAATGAATGTAGCAAAATGCTGGGGAATCCTGATGCAGTCTGCAAGAGAACTGCAGTTTTGAAAAGCAAGCCATTCTTGTTTTCCAGCAAGTCAATGACCGCAAGCATAAAGACAAAGCTAGACAGGAATGGTTTAAAAGCAACTAAGTTAATGTCTGGGAGCGCCCAAGTCAGAGTCCAGACTTCAATCCAATCTGTGGCTGGATTTGAAAATGGCTGTTCACTCACAATCCCTGTGTCAATCTGACAGAGCTTGGGCGGTTTTGTAAAGAAGAATGGGGAAAAATTGCAGTGTCCAGATGTGCAAAGCTGTTAGAGACCTATCCACAGACTCAAGGCTGTAATTGCTGCCAAAGGTGCATCTACTAAATACTGACTTGAAGGGGGTGAGTAATTGTGCAATCAATCATTTTCTGTTTAATGATTGTAATCAATTTTGACCAATTTGTAGAAATTTGTTTTCACTTTGACATGGAGAGTCTTTTTCTGTTGAACAGTGTCAAAAGAGCCAAATTAAATCCACTGTGATTCAATGTTATAAACATGAAAGCTTCGAAGGGGTGAATACTTTTTATAGGCACTGTAGCTGCAACCACAAGGAGGCTTACCAGTGTCTTTATTTTTTCCGCAGGTTAAGAATGTTTGACTTGTCACCAAACACTAACAAACTTCTACAGATGTACTGTTGCGAGTGTTATATCTGGGTGCATTGTGCAGTGGCAATTCAAATATACAAGCAGAAACTGCAGAGAGTATTTGACTCTGCACTACACATGACAGGCACATCTCTCCCCACCATCAGCAGTATCTACAGGTTGCATCACCTCAAGAAGGCAACTTCCGTTATCAAAGATTCCCACCATCTTTCCTCAGCTCCCACTGGGCAGAATGTACTGAAGTCTCCACCATCAGGTTGCAGAACAGCTACCTACCTTTAACTATACGTGTGTGGAAAATGGATGGAGATGGACATGCATAGGCGCAAGGGATTAGTTTAGTTGGCCATTGATCACTAATTTATTGGGTTTGGCAGAACATTGTGGCTGTTCCTCTGCTGTACTGTATTCTGTGTTCTGTACAGTATTTGAACCAACCAGCAAAACCCTAATCACTAGAGTTCAGCAACACTGATCACCTTGCACTAAAATAACTTTTTTTTGTGCTAATTACAAAGTATGTTCTGTTTTGAAAAAATTGTGTAAGATTTAAATTTAACTTTTTTGTTTCTCTTGTTAATGTTTGGATGCCGTGTGAATGTTTGGACACCGTGTGAATGTTGGGGTGCCATGTGTCTGTGATGCTGCAGCAGGTAAGTTTTTCATTGCACTGTCGTCACCTGTCCTTGTGCGTGACAATAAACTTGACTGTGATGTCTAACAGACATTGTAGGCTGAAGGGTCTACTCCTGTGCTTCTAATGAGCTGAACAGCTTCATGAAGTTGTCAGGGTGGGTCTGATAGCCTGTTCCTATAAGACATTATACTCTGCTACTTACTATAAATATGTTATTTCAGGTGATGAGACAGCGATGGTGATCATGAGTCACCAGTGTAAGTTGAAGAGGAGCAGAACGAGGATTCTCAGCTACTTCCAGACTGTACAGGGTGGACCAAAGGAAAGGAATTGTCCCCTTCCCACAGCCATGAACTCACAAGTCACAAAGGACACCCTGAAGACAGCTGAAGCTCATAAGACAGTTATTAAAATTAAGCGCAGAAAGACCAGGAGGGAGCTGAATCGTGCAAAATTTGGCAAAGCGGTTGTTGAAAAGCTGTTTAAATGCAAAGCAAGCCGCCCATTTCAGGACATGCCTCCAGCCGAGAAGTGTCACTGTCAATGTGTCATCAGCTCTTGGGCAGCTGAGACCTCCATTCCTAAACCATCTCCAAACCCCAGCTGGATTATTACACAAAGCAGACTCACCCATCACCTGGGGATATTCAATAAGGAGGTCAAATCTATCAATATTGAGAGGCTTTTGGACAGGGAGCAGACAAAAGACTCTAGTCCAGCCATCACCAAGGAGTCCACCACTACTAAATTAGCAGAGGAGGCAATGGAGGTCACGAGCTGTACCCCAGTTCCAAAAGAGGCAGTAGTTCCTGTCCAGCAGCCACGTTCCTTAACACCCAAACTACAGCCTGTCGTGGAGAATGCTCGCACCATTTTAGCTTCTCCCACCCAGGCCACAGACAGCAAATCCCAATGTCACCGTGGCCTCAAAGAGTGGGTAGTCCCCACCACTGAACTAGCTAACAAACTCATCAAAACCTTAAACACCCACCAGGTGTTTCCGGGACAAAACCTGGTGCGCAGCACACAACAAGAGCTTGTGAATATTCTGATAGAACGGCATGGAAGGAAGACAGGTCCCTGGCTCCCAGCACTCTTGACAAAGCAAGAATCAGCTGCTGCTCCCGTGACAGGTGAGAGAATCTGCAGAGGAGTGAATAAGGGGAAGGTAAATGGATAAATGGCAGAAGAAAATGTGTAACTCCATTTACTACCCAGTCCCTCAGTCGGTCTTCCTGATGGCAGTTCCCAAGCACAGAATGGGGATAAGTAAGTATCTGGGAAAACGGTAAAGAGCAGTGGAAGCTTTCCAAAGTGGGAACACCTGGGGCAGACCCATAAATGGGGCTCAGGAACTGGAAGAATGGGAATGAGGGATGAATAAGAAAATCTCCAGGAGTCTAGTGGTAGATGTCTTGTAAATGCAGAGGAGTAAGTTAATGTCATGGAGGAGGGGAAGTAATGGTATGGATGATTGCATAAGTTGGTATTGGTCAAGGGGGGGAATGGGATGTATCCTAGGTTCCTGGAGCGTCCACATGTTCTAGCAATGTCTTTTCAGTCCCACTTGGATGTGGGAGCAAAGAATGTTCTTCTAACCAGTGAGGGAACTGATGGACCTGATGTCCTGGCATGGGACTTAATGCATTTGACAGCCAGTGTGAAGTAATTTGGGGATAATTACTTCAAAGTCATAATAGCAACACATACAAAATGCTGGAGAATCTCAGCAGGTTAGGCAGCATCTATCGAAATGGAAGTGAATCAACAGTCGACATTTCAGGTAGAGATTTATTATCTAAGTATATACATGTCATCTTATACAACATGGAGATTCATTTTGTTGTGGGCATTCACAGTATGTACAAAAAACACAATAGAATCAATGAAAGACAACACGCAACAGGACAAACAACCAACATGCAAAAGACAACAGACTGAGCAAATACAAAAGAAAGAAAGAAAAGATAATACTAATAAAAATAAGCAATGAATATTGAGAACATGAGATGAAGAGGCCTCAAATGTGAGTCTATAGGTGTGGGAACATTTCAATGACGGGACAAGTGAAGCTGACTGAAGTTGCCTCTTTGGTTCAAAAGCCTGATGGTTGAGGGGTAATAACTGTTTCTGAACCTAGTGGTGTGAGTCCTGGGGCTCCTGTACCATATTGCTGATGGCAACAGTAAGAAAAGAGCATGGCCTGGATGGTGGGAGACCTTGATGATTGATGATGCTTTCCTGCAACTTTGCTCCATGTAGATGTGCTCAATGATGGGGAGGGTTTTACCTGTGATGAATTGGGCTGTATCCACTACTTTTTGTAGACTTTTTCATTCAAGGGCATTGGTGTTCCCATACCAGGCCGTGATGCAACTCTCCGCCACACACCTATAGAAGTTTGTCAAGGTTTTAGATGTTATGCCGAATCTTTGCAAACTTCTAAGAAAGAAGAGGAGCTGTAGTGCTTTCTTCGTAATTGCACTTATGTACTGGACTCAGGTCAGATCCTCTGAAATAATAACATCGAGGAATTTAAAGTTGCTGACCAGCTCCACCTCTGATACCCCAATGAAGACTGGCTCATGACCCTCCAGTTGCCTCCTCCTGAAGTCAGTAATCAGCTCCTTTGTCTTGCTGACATTGAGTGAGAGGTTGTTTTGTGGTAACACTCTGCCAGATTTCAATCTCCCTTTCTACATGCTAATTCGTCATCACTTTTGATTTGACCTATGACAGTGGTGTCATCAGCAAACTTCAATATGGCATTGAAGCTGTGCTTAAGTCTCACAGTCATGTGTAATGCAAGTAGGGCAGGGGACCACGCACACAGCCTTGTGGTGCACTGTGCTGATGGACTTTGTAGGATCTGCAAGTGAGGAAATCGAGGATCCAGTTGTACAAGAAGGTATTGAGGCCTAGGACTTAAATCTTTTAATTAGTTTCGGGGGAGTGATAATATTATGCCGAGCTGTAGTCAATGAAGAGCATCCTGATGTATGCACCTTTGCTCTCCAGATGTTCCAGGATTGAGTGAAACTGCATCTGCTTTTGACCTGTTGTGATGGGAGGCAAATTGGAATCCAAATCACTTTTCTGGCAGGAATTGATGTGTTTTATCACCATCCTCTTAGTGAGACCTCCATCCTTGAGGTGTGCCAGTGTCAACTGTCAGTGAGATGGAGATGTTATTACTAATCAGTACAGATTGTGGTCTTCTGGTTAAGAAGTCATGGATCCAGTTAGAGGAAGGTATAGAGGCCCAGGATCTGTATCTTTATTATCAGAACTATGGGAATGATGGTGTTAAACACGGAGCTATAGTCAATTAACAGCATCCTGACATAGGTATTTGTATTGTCCAAGTGATTCAGTTCCAACTGATACAGTTTCCTAGCTCTGAGGTCTTCAGTTTTATCTACTAGACACTCTACATTTGCCGGCAAGCTAGTCCGTATTGGGAGTCAAAAATCTTGTTTTTTAAATGAACAATTAGCCCACTGCGATGACCTCATTTCCGCCAGCGTTTTAAGGGATCAGTTCACTGACCACAGTCAGATCTCTTTCAGTTGGTCTTAAACAGCGATAGATTGTTTAATCAGATTAAAACATCATTACTAACTATACAGACCTCAGATGCAGTTGTGGTTCTCAGCCTTAGCAGGCTGAAAGGGGAATATGTGATATTCCAACAAGCTGCCACTTCGAGTCACCTTAATTGGTGCCCCAGAAGTAAAATATGGATGTGGAAGCTTTAGAGAGGGTGCAGAGGAGATTTACCAGGACGTCTTATGAGGATAGGTTGAGCAAGCTGGGGCTTTTCACTTTTCTATTTGGAGAGGAAGAGGATGAAAGGTGCCTTGATAGAGGTGTACAAGATGATAAGAGGCATAGATAGAGACTTTTCCTAGGGCAGAATTTGCTAATACAAGGGGGCATAATTTTAAGGTGTTTGGAGGAAATTATAGGTGGGAAGTCAGAAGTAGATTTTTTTTTAACAGAGAGTGGAGGTGTATAAAATGTGGTGCAAGAGGTAGTGGTCAAGGCAGATACACTAGGGCCATTGGATAGGCACAGGGATGAAAGAGGAATAGAGGCCTGTGTCCAAAAGACTGGTTAGATTAAAATGCTGGCACAATGTCAGGGCCTGAACTGTGCTGTATTCTCTATGTATTGCTTGAGGAAACTGTCCTGAATGCATTTGACAAATTCCATCCCATCTAAGCCCCTAACAATACGGCAGTTCTGGGCTATGTTAGGAAAGTTAAACTTCCTTATTATGAAAATCATCTTATTCTTGCAAATCACAATCTCCCTGCACATGTGTTCCTCTAATTCCTGTTGACTACTTGGAGGCCAAAAGTATAACCCCAACGATTCCCTCCTTATTTCTCAGCTTCAACCATAAAGCCTCAGTGGATTATCCTCCAGTGATTTCATCTCTCACTCCTATCCTGATGTTCCCCTTAATCTAAAATGCACCTCACCCTCCTCTTTCCTTCCCTTCTGTCCTGTGTGTAGTACCTGGCATTCAGTCCTTCCCCTCCTTTGGCCATGTTCCTATTACAACAAAAATATCCCAGTCCCACTGAGTTCAGGGCATGGACAGCCATGAAAATGCTAGGCTTCATGATGAAGGATGTAAAAGCAGTTTTTTTTTTTGAGGGTATAACTGGTAGAACAGAAAGACCATGGAAACGTACAGCATAGGAACAAGACTTTCAGACCACAGTGTTGTGTCGAACTAATTAAATTAATCTCTCCTGCCTACACATTGTCCATATTCCTTCACTCATTGTCAACAAGAGCAAGGAATTAATTACGGACTTCAAGAAGGGGAAGTCAGGAGAACACACACAAGTCCTCATTGAGGGTCAGCAGTGGAATGGGCAAACAGCTTCAGGTTCCGGGTGGCGACATCTCTGGTCTAGCTTGGGCCCAGCACATTGAATTCCACTTCATTAGGAGTTTGAGGAGATTTGTCACCAAAGACTCCAGCAAATTTGTACAGATGTGTGGTGGAGAATATACCGACTAGTTGCATCACTGCCGGATTCTGATGCACACGATCGCACGAGTCTGCAGAGGATCGTACAGTAGATTGCTCAGCCAGCTCCATCGTGGCGACAACCCTCCCCATTGACGAGGACATCTTCAGAAGGCTGTGCCTCAAGAATGATGCGTCCATCATTAAGGACCTTCACCATCTGAGACATGCCCTCTTCTCATCACTACCATCGGGGGGAGATACAGAAGCCTGAAGTCCCACTCTGAATGTTTTAGGAACTGATTGCTGAATGATCCATGAACCCATGAATACTACCTTGTTATTCCCCTTTTGCACTGTGTATTAGTTTGTAATTGTTACACCTTGCCACAAAACGACAAACTTTACAAAATATAATAAACCTGTTGCTGATTGTGAGGTGACAAAGTTCATTGTTGAGGGTAGAATGTGGATGTTATCTGCATGGAAATTGGTAAGGCATTTGACAAAGTCCTTAATCCAGGAGATTAAGACTGAAGTGAATCAGAGTGACATGGCAGTTTGGATTCTGAATTGGCTTGCCAGAGAAGACAATGAGACTTATTCTGGCTGGAGTTCTGTGACAAATGGTGTTACATAGGGAGCCGTATTGGGACTCTTGTTGTTTTGCAACTTAAATAAATGGTGTGGATGGGGGAAATGATACAAAGATTGCTGACATTGTGGATAATGTATAAAATTGCTAAATGATACAGTGGGATATAGAACACAGTAGATATGGGCAGAAAAAATAGAAGTTGTTTAACTCTCGCAATGTGGTATTGCAATGTGGGAGATCAACAGTACATTGTTAACGGCAAGGCCTAAACAATTTTGGTGTACAGAGCGATCTTGGGACCCATGTCCACAGCTCCCTGAAAGTGGCTGATAGGACTGTATACATGCTTATCTTTATTAGCTGAGGCACTGAGTTCAAGAATCAGAAAGTTATGTTGAGGCTTTATAAAACTCTGGTTCAGCCCCCTCTGGAGTTTTGCATTCAGTCCTGGTCACTCGCTTATGAGGGGATGTCGAGGCATTGGAGAGGGTACAGAAGCAGTTTACCAGGATGCTGCCTGGATTAAAGAGCTGTTTTCTCTGGAACAGCAGGAGTTGAGGGGAGAGATCTGATTATGACAGGCATAGTTGGAGTGGACAGTTTGTATCTTTCTATCCCAGGGTCAAAATGTCTGACACTAGAGTATATATTGAAGGTGAGATGCACAGAGCAAGTCTTTTTTACACAGAAAATAGTAGGTGCCTGGAATGTACTACAAGGGGTGGTAGTGGAGGCAGATATGACAGAGGGATTTTGGAGGCTCTTAGAAAGGTATATTAGTGTGCAGAGAATGGAGGGAGAGGAACTGCAGCTCTTTTTATAAAGAGGTTTCAGTCTACCTCAGCTCTTAATGATAGTGCTCTTAGCCTGAAGTACATTACCTTGCAGATCGAGCACAAATTTAGTTTGAAACATACCTGATATTTCAAATGTATTACCTCCATTGCCCTCTCACTTCATCCAAGCTCTCCAACAACTTGAAGATCAAAATAATTGCAGATGCTGGAAAAATGAAGTACTGGAAATGTGACTCTTTCCAGTGAGCGCATGGATAAGTTGGGCTGAAGAGCCTGTTTCCATGCTATAAAAGACCATAAGATATAGGAACAGAAGTAGGCCAATCAGCCCATTGAGTCTGCTCTGCCATTCAATCATGAGCTGATCCAATTCTTCCACTCATCCCCAATCCCCTGCCTTCTCCCCATACCCTTTGATGCCCCGGCTAATCAAGAACCTATCTATCTCTACCTTAATTACACCCAATGACTTGGCCTCATATGACTCTGACTAAAAATATATTTTAGTTATGAACTGGAAAAGAATGATTAATGGAAATGAGTCATAAAGCAATACAGGTCCTTCAGCCCAACCAGTCCATGCTAACCACAACGTCCACCCAGCTAGACCCAATTTCCAGCTTTTGGCTGATATCCTTCCAAGCCCTGCCCATTCAGGTGCTTCTTAAATAATGCAAATGTACCTGCCTTATCTACTTCCTCATTCATGCCCTCTGCATGAAAATGTTACCCCTCAGGTCAGTGCAACCACAACTTTCTAAAGGAGTGCTTAATGAGTTATTAAATTGGAGCAAATGCGAGCAGTGAGGTAGGTGGAAGAGGGGAGAGCTAATTGGCCAAAGAGCCAAACACCACGCGATTTTCATTTGTACTGTAGGACATCCTGAGGGTTTGTGCCCTTGAGGCTGTGCACTTAATGTCGCTAGGTGACTGACTACAGCTTCTGAATTTATGCAGGGACGAGCAGACCACCCAGATCCGGCTGCAGCCCACTTGATGAAAGCACCATTGTGAACAAATCCTTGTCCCCAAAAGATCAACGGATTGAAGATTCATTCTTGATTCAGAATGATGGTTCGGTTTGTGGACCTCTTTCCAGCACACATTCAACTGTGGTAAACTAATCCTTCCTTGTAGAGCAAGTAGACATTAGAACATAAGAAACCACAGCCCCTCGAGTCTGTTCCATCATCCATGGCCTCAACAACCCTTTCACTCCCTTGACGCCCCCCCCCCCCCGGAGCATAGTTTAAATTGGCCATAGTTATAGAGTAGTACAATGCAGAATCAAGCCCTTTGGCCTAACTCATCCAACCAACCAAGATGCCCATCTAAACTCATCACACTTGCCCACATTTGGCCCATATGCCTCTGAATCATTCCTCTCCATGTCCCTGTTCAAATATTCTGTAAATATTATTATTTTACCCACTTCAACCACTTCCTAGGGCACCTGCCACCCGATTCATGAAAAGTAGCTCCTTGGATCCAGGTTAAATCTTTCCCCTCTCACCTTAAACCTGAACCCTCTGGTTATTGACTTCATTCCCCTTGGGGGAAAAAAAACTGTGTGCATTTACCCTATCTCTGACCTTCATGATTTTACCAAACTCTGTAAACTCACCCCTCTATCTTGTGCATTCCGAGGAATAAAGTCCTCAGTTGACCAAGCTCTCCCTATAACTCTGGCCCTCGAATCTTGGCAACATTCTCATAAACCTTCTTTGCATTCTTCCAAGCTCAATGAAGTCTTTTCTCTAACAGGGTGACTAAAAGTGTACACAGTTCACCTCCTCTTTCTAAACTCCATTGATAATAGTCCCAAGCCACTCAACCTTTCTTAGTATGTCAACCCCTCCAACCCAGGAATTGACCCAGTGAACCTTCTCTGCACTGCCTCCAATGCCAATATATTTCTCCTTAAACAGAGGGCAACACTGTATGCCTGAAAAGCTGATCCAAAGTTTCCTGCTCCAAAACTCTTACAATAATAGGGCACTGCAGTAATGTAGTGGTTAGGGTGCCACCATTACAGCTTGCGGTGTCGGAGCTCAGAGTTCAATTCCGCTGCTGTCCGTGAGAGTATGTATGTCGTTCCCATGAGTGTGTGGATTTCCTCCAGGTGCTCTGGTATCCTCTCACATTCCAAAGACATCCTGGTTAGTACGTTGTTTGGTCATTATAAATTATCCTGTGATGAGGCTAGGGTTAATAGTGGGTTGTTGGGTGGTGTGGCTCATTGGCCTGTTCCACACTTCCTCTCTAAACAAAATAAAAGCCATAACCCTTCCTGATTATTCACTGTACCTGCATGCTAATCTCTATTAGCAGGTAAACGGTTGCTTGACTAGTGGAGGATGTTACAAGTAAGATAGGAAGAGTTCAGAGCCAACATGTTCCTGTCAGAGTGAAGAGCAAGGCTGGTGGATTAGGAACCCTGGCTGAGGGATATTGAGGCTCTGGACAGGAAATCAGAAGGAGGCTTATGGGAGTTATCAGTAGCTGGGATCAAGCAAGTCCCTTGAGTTTAAGGGATGTAGGTGCACACTTAAGGAAATTAAGGAGGGCAAAAAGGGAAAATGAGGTATCCTTCGCAGATAAGGTAAAGGAGAATCCTATGACATATAACCACTACATACGGTAGTGGTGAGTGCAAAGCTTTACATTCCAGCAACCCAGGTTCAGTTCCCATAGCTGCCTATAAGGAGTTTGTACATTCTCTCCATGATCATGTGGGTTTCCTCTGGGTGCTCCAGTTTCCTCCCACAGTCTAAAGGCGTACTGGTTGGTCAGTTAATTGGTTCTTGTAAATTGTCCTGTGATTAGACTAGGTTTAAAATAGGAGGGTTATTGGACAGCATGGTTCAAAGGGCCAGAAAGGCCTATTCCATGCTGTCTGTCAATAAATATTTTTTTAAAAAGGGTATCTAAGGAGACAATGGGTCCCATTGGCGGATGACGTTTAATGTGAATAAGTGTGAGGTTATCCACTTTGGGAGTAAGAACAGGAAGGCAGATTATTATCTGAACAGTGTAGAGTTAGGTAAGGGAGAAATACAAAGAGATCTAGGAGTCCTTGTTCATCAGTCACTGAAGGTGAATGAGCAAGTGCAGCAGGCAGTGAAGAAGGCTAATGGAATGTTGGCCTTTATTACAAAGGGAATTGATTACAAGAGCAAGGAAATCCTTTTGCATTTGTACAGGGCCCTGGTGAGACCACACCTGGAGTATTGTGTGCAGGTTTGGTCTCCAGGGTTAAGTAAGGACATCCTGGCTATAGAGGAAGTGCAGCATAGATTCACGAGGTTAACTCCTGGGATGTCCGGACTGTCTTACACAGAGAGGTTAGAGAGACTGGGCTTGTGCATGCTGGAATCAAGGAAATTGAGATCTGATTGCAACATATAAGATTATTAAGGGATTGGACAAGATAGAGGCAGGAAATATGTTCTAGATGCTGGGAGAGTCCAGTACCAGAGGGCATGGTTTGGGAATAAGGGGTAGGTCATTTAGGACAGAGTTAAGGAAAAACTTCTTCTCCCAGAGAGTTGTGGGGGTCTGGAATGCACTGCCTCGGAAGGCAGTGGAGGCCAGTTCTCTGGATGCTTTCAAGAAGGAGCTAGATAGGTATCTTATGGATAGGGGAATCAAGGGATATGGGGACAAGGCAGGAACCAAGTATTGATAGTAGATGATCAGCCATGATATCAGAATGGCGGTGCAGGCTCGAAGGGCCGAATGGTCTATTTCTGCACCTATGTCTATTGTCCATTAAGGATCAGTGTGATTGTCTATGTGTGGAGCCATTGGAGACGGGCAAGATTTGAGATGAATGTTTCACGTTTCTATTTACTGTGGAGAAGGTCATGCAAGCTGGGGAATTCAGGAAAGAGAACAGTGATATCCTGAAATATTTGTGGATAAATTCCTAGGGCCTGATCAAGTGTATCCATGGATGTTGAAGGAACAAAGGGAAGAAATTGCTGGGGTCCTGGAAGAAATGTATCTTTTTCAGCTATGGGTGAGGTACTGTGCCTTTATTGAAAAAAGGCTGCAAGAATAACCCAGGGAACTGTGGGCCGGTGAGCCAGACATCAGTGGTGGGAAAGTTTCAGGAGGGAGTTCTGAGGGACAAGATCTACCAACATTTGTAAAACCAAGGACTCATTAGAGATAGTCAGCATGGCTTTGTGCATGGGAAATTGTGTCTCACAGATCTGATTGGGTTTTTTGAAGGTGATGATGAGGATTGAAGAGGGAAGGATGGTAGCTGTCGCCTATACAGACTTTAGCAAGGCCTTTGACAAGGTCCCATATGGTAGCCTGGTTCAAAGGTGACATCACGTAGAATCCAGTTGAATACTTAATTGGCTTGGTGAAAGGAGATGGAGGTTTGTGGTGATAGTGCCTTGATTTTCAGACTACAGGCCTGTGACCAGTAACGTGCCACAGGGGACTGTACTGGGTCCACTGTTTGTTGTATATATTAATGATTTGGATGAGAATGTGGGTGACATGATTCTATAGATGACACCAGATTTTGTGGTGTGGTGAGCAGTGAAGAAGCTGTCTAAGCCTATAAAAGGATTTGATTAAACTGAGAAAAAGAGTCAAGGAATAGTTGGTGAAATTTAAATTGGTCACGTGTGAAGTGATGCAGTTGGAAAGATAAACCAGGACAGGACTTGCATGGTAAATAGAGGGCAGTGGGGAGTGTTCTAGAATAAAGAGATCTCAAGGTACAAGTATGTAGTTCCCTGAAGTGGTAACAGAGGCAGACAGGGTAGTACATTTGGCACATAGGGCAGGGCCATGAGGACAAGAGTTGGGAGTCTTGTTACAGCTGTACAATGCTTCAGTGAGAGTTCTCCTGAAGTATTATATGCAGTTCCAGTCACAATACTGTAGTTGGTGTTAAAGGATCTGTTGGGTACATTTTTCACAGAGTAGCTGGCATCTGGAATGGGCTTCCAAAGGAGGTGGTGCAGACAGCATTTCATTGGCAGCTGGATGGGTACCTGAATGAGCCGGGTATACATTGATGTGGAGTTAATGTGGGTAAGTGGGATTAGTATAGGCAGGCATGATGGTCGGCCAAAGGGCCTGTTTCTATGCCCCACAGCTCTATGACTCAACAATCCTTTGCCTCAGAGCTATTGGTTGGCCATCCTGCCAATCACAAAAGTGACAAATGATCTGACTGGTTCTACTGTTTAAAATTAGCTTAACCACACCTTTCTGAACTGTACACAGCCTGAGCAGTGTTGTTTTTGACCAGGTGAGCCCCCTTTGGTCCCCGAAGCTGGACAGCAGTCGTTTTACTGGAGGGAAGATCTTCGGGATATCTTTGAGTGGTACTCCAGGGCAGTCAGGCTTCAGCCCACGGAAGGTCATCTGCACCACTGCCTCTCTTCTTGGACCGCAGGTGGGTAGTTTTGCAGGGAACCAGGCAGATGAGGAGCGTGCCCTCAACACCTCTGCTCGCCAACAGCTGTGGCCATGGAGAAACACCGGCAGTTTATGGAGAAGCAAGGCTGCCCCAGGAATTCCCCGAAGTCCTGTTGTGAGGAGGGACTTCCCCTTCACCAGATGGGAGCTCAGCCCGGAAACAACAGACCTGGGCCAGACATCGGCTGCTCAGAAACGGGCACTGCCATCCAGTGCCTCCTCGCCATTCTCCAGCCGCAGCCCTCATCAGCGGATGCCAAAAGCCAACAGCTCGCTGGCACGGATTCTGGAGGCTTACCAGGATACCCCAGGCAGGGGTCAGTGGAGCCCACTGAGCCCAAATCCAGGGAAGAAGACCAGGGCTCAGGGAAGTTGGGGGCACTTGGAGTGTGGGCTAGGGACCGCTGGCCACAGCAAATGCTGGAATGAGGTGGATGAAGACCCCATCTTCAGAAGCACGGGTGGGAGGCACCCAGTGGGAAACAAAAGACCTCTGCCAGAGTGCAGGCGCACAAGAGAGATGCCGCCCCTCCCACTGCAGCCTCACTCGCTGGCAAAGGGTCGGGCTTGGCCTCAAGCTGGAGCAGACCGGCCCTCCTCTCCCCAGTGGCTTGGCGTGCCCCCCTGGCAAACCACACAAGAGCCAAGCCCAGAGGGAGTGCTCCATGCCTCTGTGTTGGAGCCATCACCCTCACTCCTGTGTGGCAGGGCAGCGGCCAAAGCAAGTCCACACCACATCTGGGAGTCGTCAGCCTCAGGGAACGGTGCTCAGACCCACTACGGGCTAATCCACGGCTCGCCCAGAACTGGCACCTGGGATGGGAAAGACTCCAGCAAGGGTCCACTGATGGACTCGCATGGCAGGGCTTACCTGAACTGGAATGGGGCACAGGCATGCCAGCTGGTTCCAGGAGAAGGACTCAGGTGCAGAGTGGAGCCCCTGCCCCTCTCCTTGTGTTACCCACCGTCTGACTGCCTGGAATGGAGTGATTTGCCACTGCCCACTGTCCTCCCAAAGAATGGCTGGGGCAGCAGCAGTCCAGAGCCCTGGCTCTACCCCAGGATGAAACTCTACTGAGCCAGCAATGAGTAGCGGGCAAGTGTGGGGCAGGGCAGGGGGCTGCACCGCAGTGAGGATGGGATGGACAACTGGCGGCAGTGCAGCAGAATCCCAGGCATGCGGCAGTACAAGGTCCCAGAGGTTAGGAGATGGTCAGCGTCTCTGCTGGAAGCCAGACCACTCTATGGGAGCCGCCAAGCATCTTGCCAGCAGAATCCGACACCCTTGGGTGGGACAGAGTTCAGCTGAGATGTCATTGCCATGCTTGGGCCAGAGTGCCGGGAAGGAAGGGAGCACAGCACTGTGTGGGGAAGGTGGAGTGGAGTCATGGGGTGCAAAGCAATGGAAGGGGTCAGAGGGGAGTGTAGAGGAGCAGTGCTGTGTAAAGGAGGGAGGTTGGAGGGGGAGGGAACACAGAGGATTGGAGAGGAAGGGTATGCACAGGAAGGAGTTACAGAGCAAGGCTGTGTAGAGGAGAGTGGTGGCTGGAGACCAAAATGCCAGAGACCTTATTTACTGATCCTGGATATACATGTGGATTTGACCCCAGAGTCCCTGTACTCACTACACTGACCCCGGGTGTAGGAGGGTCCTTTGTTCTGTATTATGATCCTAGGTGGCAGTGGGGACTGCTCCAGGGGCTGTGTGCCTGATCTTGAGTCCTCTGGCCTCTATTAGACCTGTGCTCCTCCCTCCCTCTTGTTCCACACCATACCTTGTGCCTCCTATGATCCCTGAGGCTGACTCACTGGCCACGGCTCAGCCAAATGTTTCCACAGGAGATACGGTCTCACTCTCAGGCGTGCTCTGACTGCTGCGCCCTATGCTGTTCTGAGAATTCCTGGATTGCTTCCCCCCCCCCCCCCATCCTGTGCTGTTGGGAGTGGGTTTAGATTGGCAAGGTCCACCGATATCATGGCCCTTCCATTGAACTCGTGACCAGCCGATGTCTGACTTAATTCCCTGTTGTCTGAAAGTGACCCTTCTCCATGATGCACCCCTTGCAAGCTGGACAGTGAATAGTTGGCATTGACAGAGGGCCTCTGGTATCGCTCGAGTCTCACTGGACAGTATACAAGCAAAAGTGATGATACTGTATCTCAGTTGATCTGGAGAAAATAAAAGCTAACAGTGTCTTATTACTGAAATGTCTCTGCTGTCCTTGTCTTTGTGTTCCCTCTCTGCCCTCCTCCCTGAATCCCAACTGTGCCTGTTGTGTACAGCGCCGTTGAGCTGGGGATTCAACGGTGAAGAACCAGTGACTGTGAAGGACCGTGGATGTCAGGATGTCATGGTTCTTGGAGAGGAAGCTGCAGGGGACACTGGTTCTCTGCTGCCTCTATTTTCCTCAGTGGTAGAGGCAGTGGTTTGTACGGTGTGTTCTTGTCGAGTAACTGCCAGGCAATCTAACGGTTTGCCAATGTACACCAGTGGGTGAGGGGAATGGGAATTCAGGTCGGTGGTGAGGTATTTATCTGGTGGGCTGCTTTGTCCTGGATGATGCCAAGTTTCAGAGAGCTGTTGGAGCTACATTCATCCAAGCAAGCAGAGATTATCCATCACACCCTTGACTGGCATCTTTCTGAGGATGGGAAGGCCTTGGTGAGTCAAGAGTTGGGTCACCAACCACAGGATCCCCAGAACTTTAAGTCATTGTCGTACAACAAAGAAGTAGGTCCATCAGCCCAACATGCTAGTGTAGATTGTGTTTCCCAGCAAGATAATCCCATCTCCTCAATGCTTGGCCCACAGCCTTCTAAACCTCTCCCACCCATGGACTTATAGTGCCTATTAAACGTATTCACTCCCTCGGGAGTTTTAATGTTTTATTGTTTTACAGCATTGAATCACAGTGAAATTAATTTGGCTCTTTTTGACACTGATCAACAGAAAAAGACTCTTTTGTGTCAAAGTGAAAACATCTCTACAAAGTGATCTAAATTAACTACAAATATAAAACATGAAATAATTGATTGCATAAGTATTCACCCCGTATGACTCTCAAAATCATCACTGGTGTAGCCAATTAGTTTTAAAAGTCACATAATTAGTTAAATAAAGATCTGTTTATGGAGATCTGTGTGCAGTCTTGGTGTTTCAGTTGATTGTAGTAAAAATACACCTGTATCTGGAAGGTTTGACTGCTGGTGAGTCAGTATCTTGGTAAAAACCACACCATGAAGACAAAATAGCACTCCAAGTGACTCCGCAAAAAAACTATTGAAAAGTACAAGTCAGGAGATGGATGTAAGGAAGTGTCCAAGTCACTGAATATCCCTTGGAGTACAGTTAAGTCAATCATCAAGAAATAGAAAGAATAAGGCACAGTAGTAAATCTCCCTAGAGCAAGCAGTCCTAAAAAACTGGATGACCGTACAAGAAGGGGACTATGGAGGGAGGACACCAAGAGACCTATGACAACTCTGGAGGAGTTACAAGCTTCAGTGGCTGAGTTGGGAGAGACTGCATATACAACAACTGTGCCTGGGTGTTTCAACAGTTGCAACTTTATAGGAGAAAAAGCCACTGTTGAAAGACACTCCCATGGAATCTTGGCTGGAGTTTGTCAGAAGGTATGTGGGAGACTCTGAAGTCAGCTGGAAGAAGGTTCTATGGTCTGATGAAACCAAAATTGAGCTTTTGGGCCATCAAACTGAACGCTGTTTGGCATAAGCCAAACACCACTCGTCATCAAAAACACACTATTCCTACCATGAAGCATGGTCGGTGGTGGCTGCATCATGCTGTGGGAATGTTTCACCACAGCCAGCCCTGGAAGGCTTGTGAATGTAGAGGGTAAAATGAATGTAGCAAAGATATATATAGAAATTTTGATGCAGTCTGCAAGAGAACTGCAATTTGGGAGATTTGTTTTCTAGCAAGACAATGACCCAAACATAAAGCTAAAACTACACAGGAATGGCTTAAAAACAACAAAGTTGATGTCCTGGAGTGGCCAAGTAAGAATCCAGACCTCAATTCAACTGACAATTTGTGGCTGGACTTGAAAAGGGCTGTTCACTCATGATCCCCATGCAATCTGACAGAGGTTGAGCAGTTTTGTAAAGAACAAAGGTGAAAATTTTCAGTGCCAAACTAAATCCACTGTGATTCAATGTTGTAAAAATTAAAACCTGAAAACTTCCAAGGGTGGGTGTGTACTTTTTATGGGCACTGTATCTAGATGACTTTTAAATGTTACTAATGTGCATCCCTCAGCCTCTATTTCTGGCAGCTCATTGCAAATACACACTACCCTTTGTGTGAAGATGATGCTTCTGATGTTGATTGTAAATCTCTTGCCTCTGATCTTAAGCCTGTACCCTCTTGTTTTTTTCACCCTCCCCATTCCAAGGGAAAAGATCGTGTACTTTTACTCTTCCTATTCCCACTTTCAGGTCATCTCTCACTCTCCTAAATAACAGGCAATAATGACCTCGGCTCGTAACTCAGTCCCCACATCCAGGCAACTTCCTGGTAATCCTTTCTGCACTCTCTGCAGTTTAATAACATCTTTTCTTGCAGCCATGAGGGTGGTCCACGAGCTTCTGCTTAGTGGTGATGGCAAGGGTCAAGATGAGTAGATGTCAAAGATGTCAAGGGTCAAGATGTCAAAGGTAAGTACAAAGAGCAGGTCAGGCAGCATCTGTGAGGGGGGAACTAGATCTGTAGGTTCTGATTTCCTTGTACCACCATAGCAGCCAGTCTGAGAAATCCTGCTGTTCACACCATCCCTCTGCTCCTCCTCTGCAGCTTCAAACTAACATTTATATTCACTTCCCACAGGGTTTCAACCACAGGCATTGACCCTGCTTCTCTCTCTCTGTGGACACCGTTGATCGCTTCCAGAATCTCTTGTTTTTTTCAGTTCTATTTTACTGTCTTTTTTTTTCCAATTTTTGAACATGGTGCTGGTGGTTGGACTCCGCCCTGTGTGCCTGAGAGTCAGTCTGCACTTTCTAGCCCATGTCTGAGTGTTGTTCTGGGTCTCGCTGTGCACAGACATGGGCTGCTTCTACCATCAAGGAAGTGTGTGTTTATTAGTGGAAACCCTAAATTCTGTGAAAGGAGGGTCACTGATGAAGCGGCTAAAGGTGGTTGGGCCCAGGGCTCTGGCCTGAGGACATCCTGCAATAATGTCCTGGGACTGGATGACTGACCACCTCCCAATATCTGAAGTGTGACTCCCATCAACTGGAGGGCTCTCCCCCATTGCCCGCGGACATCAGGTTTACCAGGACATCCTAATGCCATCCTTGATATCGAGGGCAGTCACTGTCACCTCAGCCCTTGAGTCTATGTTCCAACTAAGGCTGTGCTCAGCTCTGGAGCTGAGAGGATCCAGTGAGACAAAAGGTAATTAATGAGATAACTTGTCCTGCTATGGTCCAGGTGCTGGTAGGTGGGATTAGACAGAAGACTTGATCAGCACAAACCAGACAGACATTTTCTTCCAGTCATGTACTTTACAAAAAAAATCCTAAGACATAGGAGTAGAATTAGGCCATTCGGCCTGTCAAGTCTGCTCCACCATTCCATCTTGGCTGATCTATTATTCCTCTCAACCCCATTCTCCTGCCTTCTTCCTGCAACCTTTGACACCCTGATTAATCAAGAACCTTTCAACCTCCACCTTGAACATAAAGAATGACTTGGCCTGCACTGCCGTCTGTGGCAATGAATTCCAGAGATTCACCACCCTCTGGCTAAAGACGTTTTTCTCCATCTCTGCTCTAAATGAATGTTCTTCTATTCTGAGGCTGTGCCCTCTGGTTTTTGCTTACCTCACTATAGGAAATATAATCTGACATCCATTTTATCCAGACCCTTCAATATTTGATAGGTTGCAATGAGATTCCAAAATCCAGTGAGAACAGGCTCAACCTGCAAGTTAACCTTTAAGAGATCCTGAACAAGGACTCCCAAGTCCCCTCCCATCCCCAATTTTTGAATTTTCTCTCCATTTAGAATGTAGTCTATGCCTTTATTCCTTATGCCAAAGTGCATGCACTCCCCTACATTATATTCTATCTGCCACTTCTTCGCCCAATCCCCCAGTCTAAGTCCTTCTGCAGACTCCCTGCTTCCTCAACACTACCTGCCTCTCCACCTATCCATATCGTCTGCAAACTTGGCCACAAAGCCATCAATTCCTTCATCCAAATCACTAACGTACAACCTGATAGGCAGCAGTCCTAACATTGACTCCTGTGGCACACCACTAGTGTCTGGCAGCCAACCAGAAAAGGCCCCCTTTATTCCCACTCCTTGCCTCCTACTGGTCAGTCAATCTTCTAACCATGCTAGTGCCTTTCCTGTAAAACCATGGGCTTTTATCTTGCTAACTCCTGTCGTTTGTTTGTCCTGCTGAGTATTTCATTGATTCTATTGTGATTTTTGTACTTATTGTGAATGTCCACAAGGAAATGAATCTCAGGGTTGAATATGGTGATGTTCATTACTTTGATAATAAATTTACTTTAAACTTTGGCATAATATCATGAGGGGCACAGATAAGGTGAAAGCACATCATCTTTTCCTCAGGGAGAGTTGCTGAAAACAAGAGGGTGCAGATTTAAGATCAGAGGACAGAGAGTTAAAAGGGACTTTGGGCAGTTTCTTCATGCAAAAGATGGTGAGTATGTGGAATGATCTGCCAGAAATAGGGGTTGAGTAGGACACATTAGCAACATTTAAAATCCAGATACATTCCTGGTTAGGAGAGGTTTAGAGGCCAAACACAGGTAGGTGGGAAGAGCATCTGTGTTGTTTGACTCTGACTTTGTGCAGACAGATGGGAGAGTACAGACATCATGGGCCAAAGGGCCTCTCCCTACACTGCACTCTGCCACTCCATGCATTAGTTTTGCGTTTTGCGCCCTCTTCCCCCCCCACCCCCACCTATAGCACAGACGCACTCACCTTGAATACTTACGCAGATCACCAGAGATCTTCATACAGCACAGAGACAAGCCCACCATGTCTGTAGTCCATGCTGATGTTCAAACCGACTAATTCTGTCTCTTGCTATCTTGTGCTCTTAATATATCTGAGAAGCCCTTTTGATTTTCTTTCACCTTGTTTGCCAGAGCAACCTCACGACCATTTTCAGCCCTCCTGATTTCTCTTTTAATCATTCTCTTGCTTTCCTTCTGCTCCTCAAGCACCTCGCTTGAACCTGCCATGCACCTGCTTCTTCTGTTAGGGCCTCAATACCCCTCGTAAACCAATCTTCCCTAAACCGGTTGGCCTTGCCTTTTATTCTCAAAGCAACTACAAATTCTGTGTTCTCAATATTTCACTTCTGAAGGCCTCCCACTTGCCAGGAAACAACCTATCCCAGTCTACACTTGTCAGAAGTCTCCTGGTGCCATTAAATTAGAAATTATGAGATCATAAGATATAGGAGAAGAATTGGGCCAATTGGCCCATCGAGTCTGCTGCGCATTTCATCATGACTGATCCTTTTTCCCTCTCAGTCCCAATCTCCGGGCCTTCTCCCTGTATCCCTTCATGCCCTGATTAATCAAGAATCTAATAAGAGATTTTAGATATCTAATTTAAAATCTCAAACCAAGGACCAGTCCTATTCTTCTTATTTTGAAACTCCGTTGAACTATGATCACTAGATACGAAGTGCTCCCTTACACACACACACACTGTCACCTGCCCTGTTTCCTTCCCTTATAAGAGATCTGGTACAGTCCCTTGCTGGTTTGGATTTCTATGAGGAAACTTTCTTGAACACAGTTGGCAATCTCTGTCCCACCCAGCCTTTTACAGTACTGAAGTTTCAGTCAACATGTGGAAAGTTAAAATCACCTATTATCAACAACCTTACTTCCTTTGCAACTATCTGCTGTCTCTCAATAACCTGCTCCTCTAAATCCCGCTGTCTTTTGGAAGGTCTATGATATTCACTTTCGAACTAGTCATCCTCTCCTTGTTCACTTCCTTCCTCAAGCCATCCAGTGTGTCCTCTCTGAGCACTGCAGTGACAATGTCCATGATGAGTAATGCTACCCCTCCTCCTTTAAAATGTCTGTAACACAGTACCCTCAAACACTGAGCTGCCACTTCTGCCCCTCACATAACTAAATATCACTAATGGCTACAAGTTCATGCTCTAAGTTCATCTGCCTGACTTATCATTGGATTAGGTACAACTCAGGTCATCGGTCCCACCAAGCTCAACCTTTTGATTCTGGTCTTTTACAAGAGTCTTAACGTCTACCTTCTACACAAGCACTCCTGCCACCCTGGTTACCATCTGCCAGCCACTCTAGTTCAAACACCCCAAGCAGCACTAGCAAACCTTCCTGCAAGTATGTCGATCCTCTTCCAGTTCAAGTGCAAACCTGAACTGTTTGTACAGTTCCTGCCTTCTCTCGATGACAGCCCAATGGTGGAAACGTCTGAAGCAGTCCCGCCCACACCATCTCCTTAGCCACGTGTTAAATTCCATCATCTTTCGATTTCTGGCCTCACTAATCTGAGATACCAGTAGCTCATCACATTGGAGGTCCTCTCCTTTAACTTTGCACCTACCTCCCCAAACTCATTCTGCAGGATTTTGCCTGCACCCCTGCCTCTGTCATCGGTACCACTGTGGACCAGGATCTCTGGCTATTCACCTTCCACCCTGAAGAATGCTATTGACTCAATCAGAGACAACTCTGACCCCAGGACCTGTGAGGCAACATGCCATCTGGGAGTCTTGTTCTCATCCACAGAATCTCCTCTCCATCCCCCTATCGCTACCAATGAATCCCCTATCACTACTGATCTGCTCTTCTCCCCCACTTCCCTTCTGAACCACAGAACCAGACTCAGTGCCAGAGGTCTGACTGCTGTGGCATTCTCTGCAAGTCATCCCCCAACCCCCAAAATGATGCACATTATAGAGGGGAACATCATAGAGGGGTACCCCGCATTGGCTACCAATCCTCTTTCCCTCTCCTGATGTTCACCCAGTAACCTACGTCCTGAACATTAAGAATAATAATCTTCCCGCATCTCCTGTCAGTAAAACCCTCCATCTCCCAAATGACCAGCTCCCACTCGAGTTCCTTAACGTAATTTGTAAGAAGCCAGATGCGCTTCGCATAGGTGTAGTCATCAGGGACACTGGAGGTCACCCAGTCTTCTCTGACTGTAAGAAGAGCACAGGACTGCCCTGACTGCAATTCCCTCTGCTCTAAGAGAGGGAGAATTTAACCGGTAAGTTACCTTAGCTTCGTCCTCTTCTTGCCAAAGCCTCGGCTCCCCACTCTAACCCTGCCCAATCCAATTATGGCTGCTCCCTCACAGGCCAATCCACTTCAATGCAACTTATTTTTATTTGCACTTCAAATTGCCAAATTATCCAAACAATTCACAGTGAACAAATCATGGTGGTGCCTCTTTCGGGCTCCTGCTACCTGAGAACTGAAGAGAAAGTCCCAATAGGCACCGCTTTTTAACAGACAGACAGACATACTTTATTGATCCCAAGGGAAACTGGGTTTCGTTAGAGCCGCACCAAGAATAGTGAAGAAATATAGAAATATAAAACCATAAATAATTAAATAATAATAAGTAAATCGTGCCCAGTGGAAATAAGGCCAGGACCACCCTATTGGCTCAGGGTGTCTGACACTCCGAGGGAGGAGTTGTAAAGTTTGATGGCCACAGGCAGGAATGACTTCCTATGACGCTCAGTGTTACATCTCAATGGAATGAGTCTCTGACTGAATGTACTCCTGTGCCTAACCAGTACATTACGGAGTGGATGGAAGTTGCATGCAACTTGGACAGCATCCTCTTTTCAGACACCACCGTCAGAGAGTCCAGTTCCACCCCCACAATATCACTGGCCTTACGAATGAGTTTGTTGATTCTGTTGGTGTCTGCTACCCTCAGTCTGCTGTCCCAGCACGCAACAGCAAACATGATAGCACTGGTCACCACAGCCTCGTAGAACATCCTCAGCATCGTCCGGCAGATGTTAAAGGACCTCAGTCTCCTCAGGAAATAGAGACGGCTCTGACCCTTCTTGTAGACAGCCTCAGTGTTCTTTGACTAGTCCAGTTTATTGTCAATTCATATCCCCAGGTATTTGTAATCCTCCACCTTGTCCACACTGACCCCTTGGATTGAAACAGGGGTCACCGGTGCCTTAGCCCTCCTCAGGTCCACCACCAGCTCCTGAGTCTGTTTCACATTAAGCTGCAGATGATTCTGCTCGCACCATGTGACAAAGTTTCCCACCGTCGCTCTGTACTCAGCAAAATATCCCACTTTGTGGGATAACCTTGGCTCTAACTTCTCAAGCTTGAGTTGTATGTTCAAATAAATGTCATGATTTTTCATGGTGTTCCAGTATCATGAAATACATAAGATAAAGAAGTCACTGGATAGTTTTATTGTAGAAAGTGGCTTTGTAATGAATTTATGCAATCTGCTTCAAAAGCTGATTTAACCAATTTAAAGTTCAAACCAAAATTTATTATCAGAGTATATACACGTCACCACATACAGCCCTAAGATTCTTTTCCTGCGGGCACACTGTTTACACGTAACTGTAAACAGGATCTGTAAACAGAAAACATCAGAAACTGTAAACAAACTGTGTAAATGCTGATATAAATAAATAGCAATAAATAATGAGCATGAAATTGTAATATTACAGAGTCCTTAAATGAGTGTAGCTATCCCCTTTTGTTCAAAAGCCTGATGGTTGAGGGGTAGTAACTCTTCTTGAACCTGGTGGTGCGAGCCCTGAGGCTCTACAGCGAGAAAAGAGCGTGGTCTGGGTGGTGAAGATCTTTGGTGATGGATGCTGCTTCTCTACAGCAACATTTCATGTAGATGTGCTCAATGGCTGGAAGGTTTTACCCATGAGGTACTGGGTTGAATCCACTATCTTTTGTAGGTTTTTGTGCTCGAAGGCAGTGCTGTTCCCATACCAGGCTATAATGCAGCCAGTCAGCACACTTCCCACCACACACCTATAGAAGTTTGCCAAGGTTTTTGATGACATGCCAAATTTCAGCAGACTCCTGAGGAAGTAGAGGTGCTTTCTTCACAATAATATTTATATGATGGGTCCAGGACAGGTCCTCTGTGATAATGACACACAGGAATTTAAAGTTATTGATCCTCTCCACCTCTGATCCTCCAATGAGTGCTGGCTCATGGACCTCTGGTTTCCCTCTCCTGAAGTCTACAATCAGTTCCTTGGTCTAACTGACATTGAGTGGAAGATTGTTGTTATTACACCACACAGCTGAGTTTTCAGTCTCCCTCCTGTATGCTGATTCATCACCCCCTTTGGTGCAGCCCACAACTGTGGTATCATTAGCAAGTGTTTATGAGATGTACTTAGCCTCACAGTCATAAGTGTCAAGCATGTGGAGCAGGGGGCTAAGCACACATCCCTACGGTGCTCCTGTGCTGATGGAGATCGTGGAGGAGATATTTTTGCCCATCTCTGAACAGTGACTGGGGTCTACAAGTGAGGAAATCCAGGATCCAATTGCACAAGGGGATATTGAGGCCCAGGTCTTGGAGTTTACTGATTAATTTTGAGAGGATTATGGTGTTAAATGCTGAGCTGTAATCGATAAAGAGCATCCTGACGTTTGCATCTTTGGTGTCTGGATGATCCAGGGTTGAAGAGCCAATGAGATAGCATCTGCTGTGGACCTGTTTGGAAGTTTTGTGATGCAGGTACAGCAGGTGGTGAAAAAGGCAAATGCTATGTTGGCATTCATAGCAAAAGGATTTGAGTACAGGAGCAGGGAGGTTCTACTGCAGTTGTACAAGGCCTTGGTAAAACTGCACCTAGAATATCGTGTACAGTTTTGGTCCCCTAATCTGAGGAAAGACATTCTTGCCATAGAAGGAGTACAGAGAAGGTTCACCAGATTGATTCCTGGGATGGCAGGACTTTCATATGAAGAAAGACTGGATCGACTAGGCTTATACTCGCTGGAATTTAGAAGATTGAGGGGGGATCTTATTGAAACGTATAAAATTCTGAAGGGATTGGACAGGCTAGATGCAGGAAGATTGTTTCTGATGTTGGGGAAGTCCAGAACGAGGGGTCACAATATAAGGATAAAGGGGAAGCCTTTTAGGACTGAGATGAGGAAAAACTTCTTCACACAGAGTGGTGAAACTGTGGAATTCTCTGCCACAGGAAACAGTTGAGGCCAGTTCATTGGCTATATTTAAGAGGAAGTTAGATATGGCCCTTGTGGCTAAAGGGATCAGGGGGTATGGAGAGAAAGCAGGTTCAGGGTTCTGAGTTGGATGATCAGCCATGATCATACTGAAAGGCGGTGCAGGCTCGAAGGGCCGAAGGGCCTACTCCTTCACCTATTTTCTATGTTTCTATGTGATACAGCTGGTTCTAACTTGGCTGCCCTATCATTGTAAAAAGACTGACAATCATTCTATCTAACAATCAACTTTATCAATGGCTTTGGAGATTTTATAACTCAAACCCTGCTGCCCCAGCAGCATCCTTGTGAACCATACCTGTGCCTTCACTGGCTGCGTTGTATCCCTCCCACATCACATCGACCAGAACTACATGCAATATTCCGGGGAGGGGAGGGGAGGGGTGGGGGGGGTGTCACCCACGTCTAGTACATCAGTAGCACAATGTCTTACCGGAAGGACCAAGAAGGTACGGTCAAGGGAGATAGAGGAGCGCTAACAGTATTGCTGTGGACGATATCCAGGGATTCATCTTCAAGTCTGAATGAAGGTGTATGTAAGTACTTGACGCAGAGGGCGTTGGCAGCTTTGAACCAGCATCCAGAGGAAATGATAGTGCTGAATAGAACGGCAGTGTTCTGTTTATTAGCTTATGACTGTCACAGGTACTAAAGTACAGTGTTTCGTAAATCACTTCAGATCATTTCAGCGCTTCAGCACAAGGGAAAATGGGCCAAATGAAAGTCAATGGGATTAGCTTAGGGACACACTTTGGGCAGCATGGATAAAATGAGCCTGTTCCCCTGCTGTATAATTCTCTGACACTACAGGGCGGCGAGAGGAAGAGGAGGCACTTAACCCCAGATCTCTTCAAACATGAAGAATCACAACATGGCCACAGGGTGGAGCCTGGCTCACTCTGCACAGTTGTAACCATTGTGTTTCCTTTGTCGTGTGACTTTGTGGTTTGTGTTGTTCCATTCCTGACAAAAGCGAGCTTCCTCATTCCCTGTTGAAATGCTATCAAAAGTCTGAGAGGTTACAGTAAACACCCACACTACAAGCTGGATCTGGTTTACGATGTGAAAACTGCAGACGCTGGATTTTCAAAATAAAACCAAAGAAAGAGAAATAAAAACACTGGAAATACACAGTGGGTCAGGCTGCACCTGCAGTAAGGTGCAAGTTCTACGTTATTGTCATCTATAGAACCAAACAAAACGAATGTTCCTCCAGAGCACGGTGCACCCACTAAGCATATATCACACACAAAACACAGATCAAAATATTACCATCAATAAATTAATAAAATATATCATTCAAAATGTGAGCAACACGCAACGCAGGCAGCTCGCTATCCTTGTGGCGAGACCTCGGTGGTCATCCGTCTCACAGCCTGAGGGAAGAAGCTGTTCTCCAGTCTGGCAGTCCTGGTCCTGATGCCCCTGTTCCTCCTTCCTGACGGTAGTGGGTCGAAGAGACTGTGGGGTGGGTGGTAGGGATCCTCATACGATCCTCCCGGTAAATACCGCATACAGCGGTGGGTGGAGATGTTGGCAATCCACTGAACGGTTGTAGTCTGATACCTTGCAGCTTCCTTACTGATGCAGCCAGACAGGACACTCCTGACGGTGGGGGCGGGGAACATTGCACATCTCAGTCTCCTCGGAAAGTGTAGACGTCGCTGCGCCTTCCAGACTAATGGGGAGGTGCCGCCGGTCCAGTCATGTGCACACTAAGGGACTTTGTGGTGTTCACTCTCTCCATGGCGCAGCAAAGGAGAGTGCATGCACTCAGTCCTGATGAAGTGTCTCAGCCCGAAACGTCAACAGTGCTTCTTCCTACAGATGCTGCCTGGCCTGCTGTGTTCCACCAGCATTTTGTGTGTGTTGCTTGAATTATCAGCATCTGCAGATTTCCTCGTGTTTGCGTCCACAATCATCTCTTTTGTCTTGCCCGGGTTGTTGTTCCAGCACCACTTGGCAACCCTCTCCACCTACTCTCTGTACCGTTCCTGAAGTGACTGTTGTGTCAGCAGCAAATTTCATCTTCTGGTTTACCATGGCACTTGTGAAGCTTACCGACTACTTGCTGGTGGCCAATAAATCAAAGAAAACTGAATACTTTATTAATCACACTCTCTCTGCTAAACGATCACTGCAAATAGCGCAGACTGTAACTTCCCTGTGGCAATCAAGCTTTTGAACCACGTGTACGGCCCGGTACTTTTGCGGTGTGAGCGGGAGTCTCGAAGGCGGCGGGGTCCAGACAGGAGAGCAGGGAACGAGCCGATGTCTGGGTATTACTGGAGCGGACTTGGAGGCAATTTGAAGAGGCAGCGCCCAGGCGGAGTCCGGACCCGAACATGAGGGAAGACCAGGGGTTTGATCAATTCAAGCACTGAGCTGAATTGAAAAGATGGGGAACACAAAGTACACTGCAGATGCTGTGGTCAAATCAACACGTACAACACACTGGAGGAACTCAGCAGGTCGGGCAGCATCCGATGAAACGAGCAGCCAATGTTTCCGGCCGAGACCCTTCGTCAGGATGCAGGCCGACTCAAGGTGGCGAGGCTCAGGCCCGACAGCGCAGTGGAGCAGCAGAGCCCGAGTCCTGGTCCGACTGAGCCGAGGTTTGGGTACGATGTGAGCGCTGGGCCAGGTTGAAAAGGTCAGGGTGCCGGGGCCAGCGGCCAGAGTTCCTGCACTGAACTGGACAATGAATCAGCTGCAGTGACTGCTGATTCACTCTCGTGAACTTCGCCTCTGAATGCCATGCTTGCTTTTATTGTTTGCACAGTTAGTCTTTTTCTCTGCACTTTGTGTGCTTGATGGATTTCGTTTTAATAGATTCTGTTTTGTTTCTTTGTTCTGTGACGATTCTCAAGGTTGAGTAGATCCTTCGATAATAAATGCACTTTGAACTTTGAAACTTGGTGGTGAAGTTCGTCAGAAGAGAACCAGAGTCGACATCTCAGACTGGAACCGAGGGTGGTGCTAATCTGGAGTGGGCTGCCAGGGGCTGACGTAGCGGCAGATTCCATTCTGATGTTTGAAAGGTATTTGGGCAGGAGCTTGGATATGAAAGCCACAGAGGGAGATGCACCTACTCCAGGTCAATTGGACTTATATTGGTCACTATCGCGGCTGGCATGGGTGAGGAGAAACAAGGACCCGTTTCTATGCTGTGCCATTTTGTGCTTCCGTGACCCTTTGCCAGAAATGGGAAGGAGGCAAAAATAAATTCATTAAGCCGCAGGGAAGGTGGGGCAGGGAGGTGTCTCAGATAGAGTGTACCCAGATTGACCACGTGTGCAACGAGGTTATCCAAAGTCACAGGCAGGTGTCTGATACGGACTGAGAAATCAATTAAGCTGATGTTGTGGACTCAGTGCAGAGTCCAGGATTCTGCCACGTTCTCTGACTGAACGTGAGGTGAAGTCCCTCAGCTGCCCTTGTAATAATGCAGGAATCCACCGACTGGGAGAACCAATCGGTTCTTGAACCGAACAGCAAAGCTCCAAATCACTACAGTTCAACAATACTGTGACCACTTTGCATTAAAGGGGCCTTTTTTTTTGTTCTAATTGTGTTGTCTTGTAAAAGTCATGTATATTCATGTTTAATTCTTGTCCATCTTGTGAATGTTGCTTATCTGATGCTCTGCCCCTGTGGCACTGCTGCAAATAAGTTTCTCATTCATACACACAGAAATGTAACTTAGACCGTGACCTTCAGTGGGATTGTGTCATGGTCCCTTCTGGCAATCGCCCACCTGGCTATTTACCTCAGGAATTGGGCCTCAATCACCTCGTTTAGTTTCCAATCATTCCCAGGTTCCACTAACTACAAACACCTGCTTTCCATCAGCAACTGCAGCATAAAAACTCTGTGACCACAACAAGGAGTTGCCAGTTCATTGGTCAGCTCGTGTATGAGTAACCTCATTCCATGGTCTTAGGACTATCAGTTTGAAGTCTAGCATCATTCCTGAATTCTCGACTAAAACCAGGACTCTGGGTAAAGACTCCCTTGGCACCAATTCCACGCTCACTACGACTGTAAGGCCTCCCAGCCTGGCCTCCGCGCCCGTGTTCAGCACTTGGGTTCGTCCTTGCAGCAGATAGGGGATTAAAGCAGCTGCCAATAAGAGGCTCGGTTACTCCTGCTGAAGTACAGGGTACAGACACAGCCAGCACCATTGTGGGCACTCGCCTCCCCACCACCAAGGACAGCTTCAAAAGGCGATGCCTCAAAAAGGCAGCATACGTCATTAAGGACCCCGTCATCCAGGATGTGCTCTCTTCTCATTGCTACCATCGGAGAGGCGGTACAGGAGACTGAAGACATGCAGCCGTGGTAGCGTAGTGCACAATGCTCTTACAACGCTCATTGTCGGAGCTTGGAGTTCAGTTCCCATGTCCTCTGGAGGGAATGTGTGCATTCTCCCTGTGGAATGTGTGTGTGTTCTCCAGGTGCTCCAGCTTCCTCCCACAGTTCGAAGATGTCAGTGGGTCAATCAGTCATTGTAAAATGTCCCATGACTAGTCTGGTGTTAAATCGTGGGTTGTTGGGGGTCGCTGGGCGGTCCGGCTCGAAGGGCAGGAAAGGCCTGTTCCGCACTGCATCTCTAAATAATTAAACAACATTTCACCGTCAGATTTCTGAATGGACAATCAACCCACAGACTTGTCTCACTATTTCTCTTTTTCTCTTTCTTTTTGCATTACTTACTTAATTACGCACAGGCACACACAGATAAACACACGCACGCGTGCAATAGACAATAGGTGCAGGAGTAGGCCATTCAGCCCTTCTAGCCAGCACCGCCATTCACTGTGATCATGGCTGTGTGTGTATGTGCACACACGCATACACACAGATAAATACACATACACATTCTCACACACACACACACACACACACACACACATATATATCTTATTCGTTATTATAATTTATAGTTTTGTTATTACTTGTTGCTATGTCCTGCTGCCTCAAAATGATATGTTTCACAACATAAGCCAGTGATATTATTTGTGATTCTGACTCTGACCTTTCTGGACTGAACACGGTATCGCCACTGAACAAGTCACCCAGTCTGCATTTGTGTTCTCCAGCGTAGAAGAAACGACGTTGTGAACAGTGACTGTGATTCACTCGACTGGAAGAAAAGCCTGGTTAGACCACACTTATTGTCACAAATAAGAGAAAATCTGCAGATGCTGGAAATCCAAGCAACGCACACAAAATGCTGGAGGGACTCAGCAGGCCAGGCAGCATCTATGGAAAAGAGTAAACAGTCGACGTTTCGGGCCGAGACCCTTCATCAGGACTGGGGTGTTGTGTTCAATTCTGGTCGCCTCATTATAAGGAAGATGAGGAAGCGTTAGAGCGGGTGCATTTACCAGGATGCTGCCTGGATTAGAGAGCATGTCTTATGAAGATAGGTTGAGCAAGTGGGTACCTATTTGGAGAGTAACAATCTGGAAGAGGGGACCGAGTGTAGTGTATCTAAGTCTGCTGATGACACTTACTTGAGTGGAAAAGCAAATTGTGCAGAGAATACGGTGAGTCTGCAGAGAGACTCTTGTCAACGGGCAAGGGTCTGGCAGATGGAATACAATGTTGATAAATGTGAGATAATCCACTTTGGAAGGTAAATGGAAGATCAGATTATTATTCAGATGGAAGAAGAGTGCAGCATGCTGCTCTGAGGAGGGACTTGGGAGTGCTTGTACATGAATCACAAAAGTGGATGTGGAAGCATTGGAAAGGGTACAGAGGAGATTTACCAGGATGCTGCCTGGTTTAGAGAGTATGGATTATGATCGGAGATTAAGGGAGCTAGGTCTTTACTCTTTGGAGAGAAGGAGGGTGAGAGGAGACATGATAGACGTGTACAAGGTATTAAGAGGAATAGACAGAGTGGACAGCCAGTGCCTCTTCCCCAGGGCACCACTGCTCAGTACAAGAGGACATGGCTTTAAGGTAAGGGGAGGGAAGTTCAAGGGGGATATTAGAGGAAGGTTTTTCACTCAGAGAGTGATTGGTGCGTGGAATGCACTGCCTGAGTCAGTGGTGGAGGCAGATACACTAGTGAAGTTTAAGAGTCTACCAGACAGGCATATGGAGGAATTTAAAGTGGGGGGTTATATGGGAGGCAGGGTTTGAGGGTCGGCACAACATTGTGGGCCGAAGGGCCTGTAACGTGCTGTACTAATCTATGTTCTGTGTTCTATTAATGGTTGGTTTGCAGGTAGAGCAGGCTATCAAGAAGGCAAATGGAATGTTGGCCTTCATTGCTAGAGGGACTGAATTTAAGAGCAGGGAGGTTATGATGAAATCATACTGGGTACTGGTGAGGCTGCACCTGGAGTACTGTGTGCAGTTCTGGTCTCCTTACTTGAGGAAGGATATACTGGCTTTGGAGGCGGTGCAGAGGAGGTTCACCAGGTTGATTCCAGAGATGAGGGGGTTAGACTATGAGGAGAGGTTCAGTCATCTGGGACAGTATTCACTGGAATTCAGAAGGATGAGAGGAGATCTTATAAAATTATGAAACGGATGGATAAGATAGAGGCAGGAAAGTTGTTTCCACTGGTAGGTGAAACTAGAACAAGGGGACATAGCCTCCAAATTTGTGGGAGTAGATGAATCCATAAGTCCTTATCTAAAGGGTTTAATAGCAATCATTTATGGTATGATTATGAATATACAGCCAGATATATCTGATAAAATTAAAAAAGAACGGGAGAAGGAACTTCAACTTTCTGTACCTATAGAGAAATGGGAGAAAATTTTACAATTAGTTAATTTTTCTTCTATTTGTGCTAAACATACATTGATTCAATTTAAAGTGGTACATACGGCACATATGTCCGAAGATAAGTTAGCTCGATTTTATTCTCATATAAATCCGATCTGTGATAGGTGTCATTCTGAGGTAGCCTCTTCGACTCATATGTTTTGGTCTTGCCCTCTTTTGGAAAAGTTTTAGAAAGATATTTTTGATATATTCTCTACAATTTTACATATGGATTTCCAACCTCACCCTATTACTGCAATTTTTGACTTACCAATGATTGATTTGCCCTCTCCAGCTCAGCGGATGATTGCATTTGCTACCTTAATGGCTAGAAGATCTATTTTATTGAATTGGAAAGAGATAAATCCTCCAACAACATCTCAATGGTTTTCCCAAACCATATCCTGTTTAAATTAGAAAAAATTAGAAGTGGTACCTTTGATCCCTCGGTTAAATTTGAAGAAACTTGGAGGCATTTTATTCAATACTTCCATAGAATGTAATCTGACCTTTTCCGATGCCTTTATTTTATTCATTGGCTTGAGTAGAGGAGCGGAGTTAACAACATTAAAGATTTTATTTGATATGATTAAATAGCCCAGCTTTGTTTAGTACTGTCTTAGTTTGGTTTAGTTTAGTCTAGTTTTTTGAAAATTTCAATTTGGGGTTTTTTTCCCATCTTTTTATTTTTTTATTTTGGGTATCAAGCGCTTGGGAGGTCAATTATATTGGTGCTATTTATAGCTTTTTTTCCCTATGTTAATTTTCAACAATGTAATCCCACTTCCTTTATACTACTATGATTATTATGTATTTACTTTTGAAAAACTTAATAAAAAGATTGAAAAAAGGAAGGAAAATGGAAGATCAGATTATTATTCAAATGGTAAAAAATTGCAGCATGCAGCTGTGCGGAGGGACTTGGGAGTGCTCGTGCATGAATCACAAAAGGTCGGTTGCAGGTGCAGCAGGCTGTCAAGAAGGCAAATAAAATGTTGCCCTTCATTGCTGGAGGGATTGAGTTTAAGAGCAGGGAGGTTATGCTGCAACTGTACAGGGTACGGGTGAGACCACACCTGGAGTACTACGTGAAGTTCTGGTCTCCTTTCTTGAGGAAGGATATACTGGCTTTGGAGGCGGTGCAGAGGAGGTTCACCAGGTTGATTCCAGAGATGAGGGGGTTAGACTATGAGGAGAGGTTCAGTCATCTGGGACTGTACTCACTGGAATCCAGAAGGATGAGAGGAGACCTTATAGAAACATAAAATTATGAAACGGATGGATAAGATAGAGGCAGGAAAGTTGTTTCCACTGGTAGGTGAAACTAGAACAAGGGGACATAGCCTCCAAATTTGTGGGAGTAGATTTAGGACAGAGTTAAGGAGGGACTGCTTTACTCAGAGAGTGGCAGTGGAGGCTACCTCAGTAAATACACTTAAGACAAGGTTGGATAGATTTTTGCACAGTAGGAGAATTAAGGTTTACGGGGAAAAGGCAGGTAGATAGAAATAAGTCCAAGGCCAGATCAGCCATGATCTTATTAAATGGCGGAGCAGGCTTGATGGGCCAAATGGCTGATTCCTGCTCCTATTTCTTATGTTCTTCTGTTCTCATTTGGAGTGAAGGAGGGTGAGAGCTGACTTGATAGAGGTATGTTGAATGATAAGAGGCTTCAATAGAATGGACAACCAGCGACTTTTTCCCAGAGCAGAAATGGTTTATTCAAGAGGCATGACTTTGGAGGAAAGAGTTGGGGGACATCAGAGGTAAGTGTTTTCACATAGACAGTGATAAGTACAAGGAACAAGCTGCCAGCAGTAGTGGTAGAGGCCGATCCACCGGAGACATTTAAGGCACGAGGATGAAAGCGAAATGGAGGGCTATGTGGGAGACGAGTGTTAGACAGACAGACAGAGTTTATTGATCCTGAGGGAAATTGGGTTTCGTTACAGCTGCACCAACCAAGAATATTGAAGAAATATAGCAATATAAAACCATAAATAATTAAATAATAAGTTAATAAGTTAATCTCCAGGGTGTCTGACACTCCGAGGGAGGAGTTGTAAAGTTTGATGACCACAGGCAGGAATGACTTCCTATGACGCTCAGTATTACATCTCGGTGGAATGAGTCTCTGGCTGAATGTACTCCTGTGCCTAACCAGTACATTATGGAGTGGATGGGAGACATGCAACTTGGACAGCATCCTCTTTTCAGACACCACCGTCGGAGAGTCGAGTTCCACCCCCACAACATCACTGGCCTTACGAATGAGTTTGTTGATTCTGTTGATGTCTGCTACGCTCAGTCTGCTGCCCCAGCACACAACAGCAAACATGATAGCACTGGCCACCACAGCCTCGTAGAACATCCTTAGCATCGTCCGGCAGATGTTAAACGACCTCAGTCTCCTCAGGAAATAGAGACGGCTCTGACCCTTCTTGTAGACAGCCTCAGTGTTCTTTGACCAGTCCAGTTTATTGTCCATTCGTATCCCTAGGTATTTGTAATCCTCCACCATGTCCACACTGACCCCTTGGATGGAAACAGGGGTCACCGGTGCCATAGCCCTCCTCAGGTCCACCACCAGTTCCTTAGTCTGTTTCACATTAAGCTGCAGATGATTCTGCTCGCACCATGTGACAAAGTTTCCCACCGTAGCCCTGTACTCCGCCTCATCTCTCTTTCTGATGCATCCAACTACGGCAGAGTCATCAGGAAACTTCTGAAGCTGGCAAGACTCTGTGTTGTAGTTGAAGTCCGAGGTGTAGATGGTGAACTGAAAGGGAGACAGGACAGTCCCCTGTACAGCCCCAGTGCTGCTGACCACTCTGTCTGACACACAGTGTTGCAAGCACATGCACTGTGGTCTGCCAGTCAGGTAATCAATAATCCATTACACCAGGGAAGCATCCACCTGCATCACTGTCAGCTTCTCACCCAGCAGAGCAGGGCGGATGGTGCTGAACCATCAGATTGGTTTTGGAGGTTAAAGAGGTCAGCCTAAGCCACTCTGCTGTTATGCGCTCTGTGTTCCCCGTGGAAGCTAATTGCTGCCTCACCTGGAGAGTCTCTCCGGGTGTCCAGGCAGAGGGAAGGAGGGGAGGCACTGAGGGGCCAGTGATGCATCTGTAACCCTTACCCACAGGCTGGTATATGTCTAGGGGAAAAAGGAGATCCAGCCACTCTCCAACCCACCTCCCGTACACGCAGGTGCTGTGAGAATCAAGTTAATGCCTTGCGCCCGCCAACAGTATCAAACCCACAACAAATACCGTTATGAAATACACTTTAAAGAGTTTACTAAAATTAAAAAAATAGTAGGCAATACAATATTTATATATATATATACATATATATATACACACACAAGGAAAAAACAAAAGGCGCCAACTTATCAAAGTTCAGTCTGTTTAGTGCACTCGTTGGAGCTCAATCAATGAACCAATCGACCCATCCGGCCGTCGCACCTGGGACCACCCCGGTGGTCTTACGAGCAGTCCAGCACACGTCCACCTTCCTCAGTGTCTTCCTCGGCCTCCCCAAAAAAACCCGCGAAAACCCCTCCCCGAAGTTCCCAGCATCACAAGACACAATGACATTCCCCATTGATTAACAAATGAAGACAATTACCATATCAGCCATTCTAAAATGAAACAACGGCGAGAGAAACACTTATCCGACAAAGAAACATTCCTACTTGTAACAAACCAACGAGGCCATTTTGAGTAACATACCCAGGACATTGTACACATCGACTGAGGCTCCGCGGGAAGCAGGGTGCCCTCGGAGGGAGTGGAAGAGGGAGTGAAGGATGCACCTTCTGCAGACTGCAGATATTTCAGAGGGTCATCTGTTGATTGTGGTGAAGGTGAGGCCCGGAGGAACTCGACGCTTGTCGGGTGGTCGGGGTTGAGATCAGAGGGGCAGGAAGTGGGTGAGATGATATCAAGGTAACGATGGTAGCGGGGAAACCATGTTTCCGGTTGAAGAAAACACCCGGACCTGGTGGAGACGAAGGACGTGAGACAATGGAACAGAGTCCTCATAGGAGGCATGGTGAGACGGAGAGAAGCTGAGATTGTTGTGGGAGTTGGTAGGCTTGTAATTGATGTTAGTAGCTGGTCTCTCTCTCTCCTGAGGTGCAGAAAGAAAGAGAAGGGTTAGAGAAGTGAGAGCTGAGTGGAAATTGGTAGCAGCAAGTCATGAGTTCACAACGAGCGCAGAAGGCAGGAGTTGAGAGAGTGGCAGACCAGAAATAAGACTGTATTCCACCAAAAGAGAGGCATAGCTTCAAGCCATGAGGTGGCCTTACCTGCACCTTGAACTGCGGAGAGAGAATGGAGTTGACAGAGAAGCTATTCAACTGGAGAACAAGTTCAGCCATGAAAATAAGTGTGCCGCTGAGAGTGGTTGGTGGGGAGGGGGGCGAGGGGTCTCAGCCAATCAGAGATGCCACTCAGCCAATGAGACAGCAGTATATTCCTGCTGCTCAGCCAATGAGGCACAGTGCTGTGGAAGGGCCAGAACCACGGAGACGTTCCTCATGGTTCATCCACAGTTTTTGGTTTGGGAATGTACAGTGGGCACTCACTCATCCACACAGGTTTTAATGACGTTGGTAACAACTGCACCATACTCATCCAGGTTCGAAGATAAATCCCTGAATAAAGTCCAGAACACCGATTCCTGTAGGCGGCAGTTGTGTATTAGAGCATGAAGACCCATACTCAATGTTTAAGGAACTGTTTCTCACCCTTTACCATCGGATTCCTGAACGGTCTGTGAACTCATCAATGCTGCCTCATGATGCACTACTTATTCATTTTTGTAACTTTCTGTAATTGTTATGCCTTGCACTTACAGCCAGGGGATAAATCAATTTCTGACACATTGTATATGGAGTCAGAAGGAGTGGGAGAGGGTCTGAGGGGATACCTGCAATGCAGATTTGGAATTGAAGCCTGGAACAAGGGATTCCCACTGCAGCTGCAGCTGCAACTGCGAGACACAGCGATATCAGCCCTTCAACCCTAATTAATGGGAAACTGTTATAAAGAAGCCTTAATCTCATCAACCACACAGATGAGCTTAACTATGCATTTCAGCTTTGGGTCTGCAGACTGCAGCATCTTTTCAGGGAATGGTGAGTTCAGGGAATAACTTCGATGTGCACTGAACTGTGAACAGTGAGAATAGGAACTGTATGGATTGAGTAAGCACTTAAACACAGCATCGAGATGTTCAAAAGTCATCAACAAAAATAAAATTAGATAACATGCAAAGCATTAGTTTTATTTCTCAGTGCTCTGTGTCCTCCCGGATTCACTTAAACGATGGTTCCATAAGCCTACAAGCAGAAATCAGCCATTCCATCATGGCTGATTTATTATCCCTCTCAACCCCAATCTCCTGCCTTCTCCCCGTGATATTTGACACCCTGGTTAATCAAGAGCCTGTCAATCTCTGCCTTAAAAATCCCCAATGACTGTGCCTGCACACCTGTCTGTGGAAAAAAATTCCACCATCTACCATCCTTTGGCTAAAGACTGTTTTCCTCATCTCTGATCTAAATGGAGCGTCTCTCAGTTCTGAGCCTGTGCCGTCCGGTCACAGAGGCCCAGGTTCTGCAGCTTCTCAATCAGGACTGTCCCGCTGTAGGAAACATACCTCTGCACCCAGCCTATCCAGACCTTTCAACATCCAGAAGGTTTCAATGAGATTCCCCACCCCCCCAACCCACTAATTCTTTAAAACGCTAGCAAGTACCAGCCCAAACACTCCTGATACGTTAACCCTTTCATTCCTGGGATCATTCTCGTGAACCTCCTCTGGACCCTCTCCAGTGCCAGCACATCCTCTCTTAAATAAGGGGCCCAAAACTGCTTACAGTATTCCGTGTACTCTAACCAATGCCTCACAATGCCTCAGCATTACATCCTTGTTTTTATATTCTAATCCTCTCAAAGTGAATGCTGAGAGCATTTGCCTTCCTTACTAATGACTCACCTCCAAGTTAACCTTCAGGAAGTCCTGCACTCGTACTCCCAAGTCCCTTCGCACCTCTGATTTTTGAATTTTCTCTCCATTTAAAAAAATAGTCCATACCTCTATTTCTTCTACCAAAATGCATGACTGTACACTTCCTGAAACTGTATTCCATCTGCCAGCTCTTTGCCCATTTTCCCAATCTGTCTAAGTCCTGAAAAAACCCGGCTTCCTCAGCAGTCCCTGCCCCCCCACCTATCTTCATATCGTCTGCAAACTTGGCCACAAAGCCATCAATCCCACCATCCAAATCATTGATATACAATGTGAAAAGAAGCGGTCCCAACACCACTAGTCACTGGCACCACCAGAGAAGACCCCTTTTAGCCTCCTGCCAGTCAGCCAAACTCCTATCCATTCTAGTACCTTTCCTGTAATACCACGGGCACTTATCTTGGTAAGCAGCCTCCTGTGTGGCACCTTGTCAAAGGCCTTCTGAAAATCCAAATAAACACCATCCACTGACTCTGCTTTGTCTATCCTGCCTGTTATTTCTTCAAAGAATTCCAACAGATCTGTCAGGCAAGATTTCCCCTTCGGAAAATCATGCCAACTTTGCCCTATTTTATCATATGCCTCCAGGTACCCCGAACCCTCACCGTTAATAACGAACTCCAACATCTTCCCAACCACTAAGGTCAGGCTAATCGGCCTATAATGTAATCACAAACAAGAGAAAATCTGCAGAAGCAACACACAGAAGATGCTGGAGGAACTCAGCAGGCCAGGCAGCATCTATGGGAAAGAGTACAGTTGACATTTCGTGTGAGACCCTTTGACAGTCCTGCAGCACCTTGTGTACGCTGCTTTGTCTATAGTTTCCTTTCTCCTGCTTCCTTCACCTCTTAAAGAGTTGAGAGACATCTGCAATTTTCCAGACCGCAGGAGCCATCCCAGAAATCTCATGATTCTTGAAAGATTATTAATGCCACCACAATCTCTTCAGCTACCTGTTGCAGAACCCTGGGGTGTAGTCCAACTGCTCCAGGTGACTTACCTGCCTTCAGACTTTCAGCTTCCCAAGCACCTTTTCCTTAATAATAGCAGCGCCACTCACTTCTGTTCCCTGTCACTCTCACATCTCTGGCATCCTGCTGGTGCCTTCCACAGTGAAGACTGATGCAAAATACTCATTCAGTTTGCTTGCCATTTCCTTCTCCCCCATTACTACCTCTCCAGCATCATTTTTCAGTGGACCATTATCCACACTCATCTCTCTTTTACTCCTTATATATCTGGAAAACTTTTTGTATTTTGTATATTATTGGCTAGCTTACCTTTACGTTTCATCTTTTCTTTCCTTATGGCCTTCAATTCGTTTTTAAAAGCTTCTCAATCCTCTACCTTCCCACTAATTTTGTTGTGTTATATGCCCTCTCTTTTGTTTTTACTCTGTCTTTGACTTACCCTGTCAACACGGTTGCCTCATCCTCCCTTTAGAATACTTCTTCATAGAAACGTAGAAAATCTACAGCACAATACAAGTCCTTCGGCCCACAATGCTCTGCCGAACATGTATTTACTTTAGAAATTACCTAGGGCTACCCATAGCCCTCTATTTTTCTAAGCTCCATGTACCTATCCAGGAGTCTCTTGAAAGACCCTATCGTATCTACCCCCACCACCATTGCCGGCGGCCCATTCCACATACTCGCCACTCTCTGCGTAAAAAACTTACCCTTGAGATCTCCTCTGTACCTACCTCCAAGCACCTTAAAACTGTCCCCTCTGGTGTCAGCCATTTCAGCCTGGGGAAAAAGCCTCTGACTATCCACATGATCAATGCCCCTCATCATTGGGATGTACCTATCTTGCGCCTTTCGAATTGCCCTCTTGAGCCACGATGAAGCCACCCTCAGGGTGAAGGAGTAATAACTTATATTCTGTCTGGGTAGCCCCCAACCTGATGGCATGAAGATCGAATTCTCCTTCTGGTAAAAAAAATTCTCCCCTCTTCTTCTATTCCCCAACTCTGGCCCCTTATCTCCTCTCAGCTGCCCATCACCACCCCCTGCGTTGCCTCCTCCTTCCCTTTCTCCTGTGGGTTACTCTCCTCTCCTGTCAGATTCCTTCTTCTCCAGCCCTTTACATTTCCCACCATCTTAGCTTCACCTATCACTGAGTTATCCTTCTTTCCCTCCTCCCACCTTTTTATTCTGCTGTCTTCCCCCTTCTTCTCCAGTCCTGAAGAAAGGTTTCGGTCTGAAACATTGACTGTTCATTCATTTCCAGAGTTGCTGCCGGGCCTGCTGAGTTCCTCCAGCATTTTCTGCGTGTGCACAGTTTTCCAGCGGTAAGCAAAACTATTCCCACCCATTGATGGATTTGAACATTTGACCCCAGTTCCGAAACCCACTCCAAAAATCTGAGTCTCTCGATAACCAGCTTACAGCCAAGTGAGGAATCGGTGGCAACTCAGTAACAACATGGCCCCACAGATACTCTTCTGCATCAGAGCCTTGGACTATGTGGTTCTCCTTCGGTACTGTGTCGATTTCTGGCTGAGACAAACTTCACCCTCCAATGCCAGATCTATAGCCAGGCTCCCAACTGCGACATTGTGACTTTCCAAAGGGTACTATTTCCATCCCTTGGTATAACTTGAAGCCCCTATTGCTATGTAATACGTGTGTCACACCAATGCATTTTGCAAGTAAGACTGATTATTTACAGAAAAAAATAGACAACAAACAATTTTCATGAGTACTGAAACCACAATTTGTAAGTTTCCATCTTGTCATTTCTTCCAGGCAAGACCAGTGGCCTCCCCCTTGATGGCATCTTGATAAATCTCTCCCTTTCCCAGTACCATCCATGACGTGTTGATGGGCTACTGAAGGACACACAAGCCTTCTCGTGATATTTACGCGACTTCCCCCGCATAGTGTCCTCCTTTGTACAGCTAATAATGGTCGAAGAATCCTTTGGAAGATACTTGGCTGTAACGGCTCGAAATAGATGCATCTCGTGTGAATCACTGCCCCTTCATATTCACATGAGTGTGATCCCACAGAACTGTAATCTTATCAGAGACATTATTACCTGAAGGTTGTTCAAGGATTGGACTTAAAAGCTGACTAAATATTATTCCATCTTCGCGGCATCTGCTCTCAGGATGGGACTTTTCATTCCAGAATTAATGAGATGTCCTCCTTCTTCAAAGAAAGGGGATTTACTTCTTCCACCATCAATGCTGCCGTCACCCATGTTTCTCTTCTATTTTGTGCATATTTGCCCTCATCCCATCCTCCTGCTGCCCCACCAGTGATAGGGTTCCTCTTGCCCTCACCTACCTCCATACCCAGCACATAATTCTCCATAACTTCTGCCATCTCCAACAGGTTCGCTGAGCCCCCACCCTCTGCTCACCAGAAAAAGCGGCACCTCCCAGTGGCTACCAAGTTCAGATCTTCTTCCCATTCCCATCCCAACATCCCAGTCCCTGACCTCCTCCACTGCTGTGATGAGGCCTCTCTCAGGTCGTATTCCATATGGGTAGCCTCCAACCCGATGGCATGAACATCAATTCCTCAAGCTTCTGGTGATTACCCCTCCCCCTTTATTCATTCCCCATTCCCCATTCCCACCTTATCTCCTTACCTGCCCATCACCTCCCTCTGGTGCTCCTCCCACCCTTCCCTTTCTTCCATGGTCTTCTGTCCCCTGCTATCAGATTCCCCCTCCTCCAGCCCTTCATCTCTTTCACCAATCACCTCCCAGCTCTTTACATCACCCCTCCCCTCCCCATTTCACCTATCACCTTCCAGCTCTTTACATCACCCCTCCCCTCCCCGTTTCACCTATCACCTTCCAGCTCTTTACATCACCCCTCCCCTCCCCGTTTCACCTATCACCTTCCAGTTCGTACTCCTTCCTCCCCTCCCCCTCCCCCCATCTTCTTACTCTGACCTCATCTTTCTTTCCAGTCCTGCTGAAGGGTCTCGGCCTGAAACGTCGAGATGTTTACTCTTTTCCATAGATGCCGTCTGGCCTGCTGAGTTCCTCCGGCACTTTGTGTGTGTTGCTCAGATTTCCAGCATCTGCAGATTTATTTTGTAATTATTATCGCCTGTGAGAAGCTTGATAATTTTAGAATTTTATATAAGAACTTAACCCTTGGAGATGCCTCGGATATTGTCCTTGCACGTCAGACCATCCACCCCGGTTTGGTACAAATTAAAGCCTCATTTCCTCCTTTGTTAGCCTCGCAGTGCCCAAATCCACTGTGAAAACTTGTTTTTGATTACCGAGCGTTCTCCAAGTAAAAACATCACTGTTGACACTTTTGACCGCTGTAGTGGTTCTGGAGCAAGACCAACCATGGCCCCACTCATTTTAATTCCATTGCCACAAAACATACTTTCACTTCATCTTGGGTGAGATCTTGTGTTTAAAGGTTTGCACTTTCCACTATCCTTTCCGGGGCACTTACTGCTCCCTGGCATCTCCACAGTGGGTTGCTTGATCTTATTTCCCCTCGGCGACCACTCAGTCTTTAGTAAGCACTCCCTTGGGCCCTTTGCACGTCTCTGACTCTGCTTCTTCTATCAGTTAATCACAATTCTGATTTGTTTTACTTTTCTCATTTAAAAATCCAGAATCTCACCCTGTTATTCCTTCTGCCTTTTGATCTCCCCAATCCGCGGCTGCCAGTCCTGCCCACCTAAAGCTGCTTGCTTTGCTAAGGTATTTGGATAGACGGGGCCTGATCACAGATAGTCAGCGTGGCTTTGTGTGTGGTAGGTTGTGTCCAACCAATTTTATGGAGTTTTTCAAGAAGGATACCAGGAAAGTTGATCAAAGAAAGACAGTGTCCATTTGACTTCTAGCAAGGCCTATGACAAAGCACCCATGGGAGACTGGCCCGGAAGGTTAAGTTAACTTAATGTTGGTTTAGTGGGAGAAGCCAGAAAATGGCAGCAGATGGTTGCCTCTCCAAGTGGAGACCTGTGGCTAGTGATGTGCTGCAGTGACTAGTGCTGGGTCCTTCGTTGTTCATCATACATTTTAATGATTTGGATGATGATGCGGCTAACTGGGTCGGTAAATCTGTGGATGACTGCAAAACCGAGGACGCAGTGGACAGTGAGGAAGGGTGTCAAAGCTTGCTGTGGGATCCGGACCAAACGGAACGACGGGCTGAAAGATGACGGATGGAATTTAAGGTAGACAAGTGTGAGGGTTTGAACTTTGGGAGGGTAGGACTTACACAGTGAATGGTAGGACACTGAGGACTGCAAACAGAGACACAGATCCATAAATCATTGAAAGTGGCATCACAGGTAGATAGGGTGGTAAAAAGAGCTTTTGGCACATTGGCCTTCATAATTCAAAGTACTGAGTACAGGAGTTGGGATGTTATGTTGAAATTGCACAGGTCATTGCTGAGGGTTAATTTGGAGCATTGTCTGCAGTCCTGGTCATCTACCTACAGGAAAAATATCAATAAAAAAATAAAAGAGTACAGAAAAAAAAGTTGCCAGGATTTGGGGAATCGAGTTATAAGGAAAGGCTAAATAGGTTAGGGCTTCATTCCCTGGAGTGCAGAAGATTGAGGGGAGATTTAACAGATGTACGCTAAATTCTGAGGGGTATAGGCAGGGTAAATGCAAGTAGACTTTTGCCACTGAGGTTGGTTGAGACCAGAACCAGAGTCATTGATTAAGGGTGAAAGCTGAAATATTTAAGGGGAACATCGTTTTTTGAGAGTGCGGACGGACTGAGCTGCCAGCTCAAGTGGTGGATGCAAGCGCATTTACAACACTCGCAACCAATCGTTTCCACTGGTGGGTGAGACTAGAACGAGGGGATTCGGGGAAGTAGGTTTAGGACGGAGATGAGGAGGAACTGTTTTTCCCAGAGGGTGGTGAATCTGTGGAATTCTCTGCCCGATGAAGCAGTGGAGGCCACATTAGTAAATGTATTTCAGACAGGGTGGATAGATTTTTGCAGAGCAGGGGAATTAAGAGTTGTGGGGGAAATGCAGGTAGGTGGAGATGAGTCTATGGCCAGAACAGCCGTGATCTGATTGACTGGCAGAGCAGGTTCGACGGGCCAGATGGCCGACTCCTGCTATTTCTTACATTCTTACGTTATGAGAAGTTAAATGAATACATGACTGGGAGGGGTATAGAGGACTAGGGCCAGATGTGGCAGAATATCAATTTGGCACGCTGGGCTGGAGGATGTGCTTCTGTTCTGTGTTGGCGTATGATTCGGAGGTAGGGTGAAGACGACTCAGGTTGGCTCAGGAACCCAGAGGCAGTGGGGAAGAAGCTGCTGTTGAGTCCAGATTGGGCAGCTCAGGGTGCTGGGGCTGGGGGAGAGGGACGGGCCAGGGTTCAGCCTGCTGCTCTGTGAGCTGGAACTAGGGACATGGTGGCCCCCTGCTAACAGGCTCCTGGATCGGCTCCGCGGCTGAGGACCCACTAAGATCAGTTCTGACTGTTATTTGCCTGATTTGGGGCTTTTTTCCTGCACATTGGGTGTTTGTCAGTCTTCTCTATTTTAATGGTTGACTGGGTTTCTTTGTTTTGTAGCTGCCTGTAAAGGGGTGAATCTCAAAGTTGCATATTGTATACATTCTTTGACAACGGGTATACTTTGAACTTCGATCCCTGTATTTTCATCTTGATGGCAGCATGGATCAGAGACTGAGGTCCACATACATGTTGGAACGGGAATGGGAATTGGAATTAAACCGTTTGGCCACCCCGGGAAGTTCTGCTTCTGGCGGATGGAGTAGAAGTGCTTGACGAAGTGGTCCCCCAATTCATGACGGGTCTCGCCAACGTACCGCGAGCACCGGACACAATCGGCAACCCAGCGCATTGCTCCCCCACCCTGACAACTGCATTGGTCCTGCTCCATGCACCCATTTCATCAACTTTATCTCCCATATCCACCTTGCCCTCTCTCTCTTTCTCTCCCCCCTCCCTCACCTTTCTCCTCTCTCTCCCACTCCCTCTCCCACTCCTTCTCTCTCCCTTCCCGTCTCTCCCCCTCTCTGTCTATGTTTCTTTCTCTCCCTCACCCACTCCTTTACCCACACCCTCTCCCTCTCACTCTCCCTCCTCTCTCTGTCCCCTTCCCCTCTCTCTTTCTCTCTCTCCCTCTGCCCCACCCTCTCTCTCTCTCTCAATCTCCTCTCTCCCTTTCTCCCTCCCCCCTCTCTCTCACCTTATCAGCTCTAAGACACAGTCACGCAGCTGTCTGCCTGGGTGGAGGTCTGGACGTCTGGGGTTTTGGCTGGGAAGGGAGTTGTGTGAGTGTGGGGCCGGTCTGATAGGTTCCCAGGCTCTGAGCCCCTTGCTGCTTTCAGCATACTACAGAAACTTTTCCCTCACTTGTTCTCTGGCTGCCAGCCCTCTAAACTCATGCAACCCTGGTTGGAGATGAGATCAGAGAGGTGGGGGTGCGGAGTGAGGCACTGAGGATCAGCAGCAAGTCCATGCCGGAAGATTCCGGAGCGGAGGCAGCCAGTGAGGACTCTCTGAACCTTGGCCTGGAGGGAGCCCAGGCCGGGATCTCCCACACCAGCAGCCTCCAGCAGCTCCAGCAGGTCTCCCTGGCAATGCCACCAGCTCAGCATTGGTCTGAGCTGCAGCTGGGCCGAGGCCTGGATGGTGGCCCCCTCCTCAACCGGAACCGATCCGGCAGAAGCTGCAGAGGGCCCTCTAGAGGATGTTGTCATGGAAACGGGGCTGGGATACATGAGCCCAGCATGGTGGGCCCCCATACCCCATCTGCAGTGTTTCTTCCTCTCAGCCAGGCCCCAGTCACACTCCGAGCCTAAGCTGGAGGAAATCCAGGGACCTTCGACCACCAACAGCAGCTCACACACAGAGGTAGGCCTCAGGGAGTGGGGGAGACCATACTGGGACTGCCGGGGAGTCGAACCAGAGAGAAACACAATGCATTAAGACAAAGAAGCAGAGACACGTGTGGGACACCATCACTGCTGTCTGTGTGGAGTTTGCACGTTCTCCCTTTGACCGCAAAGGTTTCCCCCAACTCCCCGTGCTCCCCCTCCAGATGCTCCAATGTCCCAAAGGTGTGTGGGGTCGATGGCTACTGAGAATTGTCCTCTAGCATGTGAGTGAGGGGTGATATCTGGAGGGGAGTTGATAGAGGAGGTGGGGGGAGGTTAATGGAGACAAAAGATGGAGCAATACATAATCAGGCAGCCTGTCTGGGGGGAGGAGAGAGACGCCAAAAGTTCCTCCCCCCACCCCCACACACACAGATGCTTCTCAGCCCGCTGCGTTCATCCAGCAGATGGCATAGGTGTTAATTTGAGATCAGTGGTCAATACAGACTCGATGGGCTGAAGGGTCTGTTGTATGACTGTGTACACACCTTCCCATTGCCACTGTCCATGAGGTCACTCACTGGCAGCTCCCCTCCATCACTGACTGGTGACCCACCCCCCCAAGGGGACCCAGAGTTTGGAGTGACCCCCTCACTCCCATTCCCTCTTGATCTGTAGGACCCCTCGGAATAGCTGCACATTCCCTCAGCCTGTGCCCTACCCTCTGGAACGGAATGTGGCAGGAATGCTATCTAATCTCACCTGGGAGGAGTTTCCTGACCGAGGTCTGTTAGCAGGCATGTCGCCTCAGCTGGGAGACATCGCAGGAATCCAGGGCAGCTTCTGCATTCCAAGCCGTGTGTGTGTGTGTGTGTGTGTGTGTGTGTGTGTGTGTGAAGAAGAGGGAGGAAAGAGTTTATATGTGACTGTGTGCAAGGTATGTGTGTGGGATAGTGAAAGAGAGAGACAGAAGTGTATGTGTGTGAAAGAGGTGTGTATGAGGTGTGTGTGAGAAACAGGTGTGTGAGATGTGATGAGAGGTTTGTGTGTGTGTGTGTGTGTGGGGCGAGTCATTGTATGCATTCACAGGCCTTGAGGCCCTGAAGCCATGTTCTCAGGGCACTGGTGGTGAAGGAGTTAACTCCCCGCCCAAGGGGCACGTTCTGACCCCTCTGCCCAACTCTCTTTGCATTCCTTTGTTCCAGGGGAGTGGGCGGGAGCCGAAAGCCAGCCAATCAGGCCCCGGGTACCTGGAGCAGGTCTGTCGGCGACTGAACCAGATCACAGACCTTCAGGAATGCATCGCCGTGCAGAGATGGGGGAGCAGCTCGGAGAACCCGGAGCGGACCGGTAGGAAGGGTGGAAGATATCACCTCAGGCCAGCCTCTGGAAATGGCTGAGGCCTTGAACAACTGAACAACACAGTGGAAGACATGTCCATCATGCCAAAGAGAGAGGTTATGGATGCCATGGGTGGTGAGCTGGTGAGTAGCTCGATACAACCACTGGCACGAAGGTGGTATGATTAACGAACTATTGGGCCCAGAAGGAGATCCGTCTTCTGGTCCCGATGGGATGCATCCTAGGACAGTGAAAGAAATGGCGGAAGTCATAGGAGGCATAAATTTGTGATAATTTACCAAATTTCTGTGGACTCTGGGTCAATGTTCCCTCTAATTCCAGTGTGCACAAAAATCCTTTCCTGTGCTGCTGTATTCCACCAGCATTTTGTGTGTATCCTTTCCTGTGCAGTTTTTCACCCAGTGACAACAACATGCGCTCACTGAGCTTTACATACAGAGGTACAGGTGCTCCCCGCTTTACGAGCTTTCGCTTTGCGCCGCTTCGCTTTTACAAAAGACCCACATTAGCAACCTGTTCTCGCATTTCAAAGAGGATTCTCTCTTTTATGAAAATTTTTCCCATATAAATTAATGGTTCTTCACTTTACACCATTACAGCTTAAGAAAGATTCCATGGGAACGCTCTACCTTTGTAAAGGGGGGGAGGAACGCCTGTATTCATTATGACAGCCAGCAAAACACTGTCAATAAGAACTTTGATCTCCTCTCGGTCTGATCGTTTTTGCTCTCTGCCCTCTCACAAAACATATGTAACAGTGGGTAATGAAGGATCTTCTCGCTGGAGCTTTTGAACACCAACCATATGTGATTGGCTTGCTAAATGACGCTTTAAAAAGTCAAGTTTCCAAATACCACTCAACTTCTTCCCACTTGCAAATTCTCCAGCAACTTCTGCATCGCGACAGTGCACGTAGGTAACACCAGCTTCAGTGCCGTACGTAGATATTTCTCATAGCTGAACGTTCAGTGAGCTTTCAGTGTAGAGGTTGCTACTGTTTCATTAAGCCAATCTGCTTTAAATGAACTGGCAGTTCTTTTTGTGCTTCACGCCCAAAATTTGACATAGTGTATCAATAGTTTCTTCAATAAAAACAGTATAAATAAGCCAGTTCTAAGATCTGCAGACAAATCCTCACCAACTCCACGTTGCCACCACTGTCCACATCAGAAACCGGTAAAGGAAATGCGATTGTGTACAATCGTGAAATATATGTAACATGCCAACGAAGTAGAGGGTGTCAGCATTTTGTGTGCAGTTTAAATTCCCTTGTGCTCTAGTAGCAGAAGATGTGTGTGCGTGCACAACTTAGAGAAAACGTTGCTCTGGGCAAGTAGCAGCGCATTGGAAGTCACAGGAAGGGCTGCAAGCCGACCAGTTACCTTTGCAAAAGCTTTTACTATCCATTTTGATATTGTTTGCTAGCTTGCTTTCATATTTCATCTTTTCCCACCTAATGATTATTTTAGTTGCTCTCTGTAGGGGTTTAAAGGCTTCCCAATCCTCTGTCTTCCCACTAATTTTTGCTTTGTTGAATCCCTCTTTTTTGCTTTTACATTAGTTTTGACTTCCCTGGTCCGGCACATTTGTACTATTTTGCTATTTGAGTATTTCTTTGTTTTTGGAATACATCTATCCTGCACCTTCCTCATTTTACCCAGAAATTCACATCATTGCTGCTCTGCTGACATCTCTGCCAGCGTCTCCTTCCAATTAACTTTGGCCAACTCCTCTCTCATACCACTGTAATTTCCCTTAGTCCACTGAAATACTGCTACGTCAGACTTTACTTGCACCCTATCAAATTTCAAGTTGAACTCAATCATATTGAATTCCAAGGGTTCTTTTACCTTATGCTCCCCTCTGCCTACCTTCCTATCCCTCCGATACGATGTGGAACCTTGGACATTCAGCTCCCAACTACAACCATCCTTCAGCCACGATTCAGTGACGGCCACAACATCATACCCAACGATCTGTAAGATCATCCACCTTATTTCTCATACTCTGTGCATTGAGATATAACACTCCGAATACTGTATTTGCTACCCTTTTTGATTCTTTGCTTTTATACCATCCATCCTATCCTGAGTCCCTTCACTCCAGTTCCCACACCCCCTACCAAATTAGTTTAAACCCTCCCGAACGGTTACAACAAACCTGCTCACGAGAATATTGGTTCCCCTCGGGTTCAGGAGCAACTTGACACTTTTGAACAGGTCATACCTTCCCCCAGAAGAGACCCCAGTGATCCAAGAACCTGAAGCCCTGCCCCCTGCACCAGCTTCTCAGCCACACATTAATCTGCCAAATCATCCTGTTTCTACCCTCACTGGTGTGTGGCACTGGTAGCAATCCAGAAATTACTACCCAGGAGGTCCTGCTTCTCAGCTCCCTACCTAGCCCTCTTTTCAGGACCTCTTTGCTTTTCCTTCATCGACCAAGACATCTGGCTGCTCTCTCTCCTTCTGCAAAATGATGAGAACACAATCCAAGACATCCCTGACCCCGGCACCTGGGAGGTAAGGTGCCATTCAGGTGTCCTGTTCACATCTGCAGAATCGTCTGACTGTGCCCCTGACTATCACTACCGCTCGCTCCCCTCTTCTCCCTCGCTCCCTTCTGCACCACAGACCTATGTTCCGTGCCAACGAGCCTAAACACCCACAGAGCTCTCCTTTAACAGGAAAGTCGTTTTCCACAGGTGAGTGAGACGAGAACTAGGGACAGAGATTCGGAGGAATTGATTTAGGACAGAGATGAGGAGAAATTGCTTTTCCCAGACAGCGGTGAATCTGTAGGATCCTCTTCCCGGGGAGCTGTCGAGGCTATCTCGTTGAATATATTGAAGACACAGTTAGACAGATTTTTGCATAGCAGGAGAGTTAAAGGATCTGGGGAAAAGGCTGGTAGGTGGTGTTGATCAGCCATGGTCGAATGAATGGTGGACGAGGCTGGACAAGTCACACGGCTTACTCCTGCTCCTAGTCCCCCACGAGGCATAGGATCAGTGGAACCTTGGCTGTTTCAATAAAAAATTGGCTTACAGGAAGAAAGCAGAGGGTAGTAGTGGAAGGAAAGTATTCTGCCTGGAGGTCGGTGACTAGTGGAGTGCCACAGGGATCTGTCCTGGGTCCCCTGCTCTTCGTGATTTTTATAAATGACCTGGATAAAGAAGCAGAAGGATGGGTGAGTAAGTTTGTGGATGACACGAAGATTGAAGCAGTTGTGGATGGAGCTGTAGGTTGTCGAAGGTTACAAGAGGGTCCAGACAGAATGCAGAGTTGGGCAGGAAAGTGGCAGATGGAGTTCAATCTGGACAAGTGTGAGGTGATGCATTGTGGAAGGACAAACAAGAAGGCTGAGTACAGGGTTAATGGTCAGTGGATGAAGAGTGTGGATGAACAAAGGGACCTTGGGGTTCAAATCTATACATCCCTCAAGGTCGCTGCACAGGTTGATAGGACAGTTAAGAAGGCCTATGGGATGCTAGGCTTCATTAATAGGGGAATTGAGTTCAAGAGTACAGAGGTCATGTTGCAACTCTACAAATCTCTGGTGAGACCACACTTAGTGTATTGTGTTCAGTTCTGGTCACCTCATTATAGGAAGGATGTGGAAGCTATGGAGAGGGTGCAGAGGAGATTTACCAGGATGTTGCATGGATTGGAAAACAGATCTTATGAGGCAAGGTTAGCAGAGCTGGGACTTCTCTCTTTGGAGCGTAGAAGGATGAGAGGGGACTTGATAGAGGTCTACAAGATTATGAGAGGCATAGATAGGGTGGATAGTCAGTACCTGTTTCCCGGGGCACCAATAGCAAACACCAGAGGGCATATGTACAAAATTAAGGGAGGGAAGTTTAGGGGAGACGTCAGGAGTACGTTTTTTACACAGAGGGTAAAATGACTTGCCAGGGATGGTGGTGGAGGTTAAAACATTAGGGGTATTTAAGAGCCTCTTGGACAGGCACATGGATGAAAGAAAAATAGAGGGTTACAGGGTAGTGTGTACTTTTATAAGGAATATATGGGCAGCACAACATCGAGGGCCGAAGGGTCTGTACTGTGCTGTAGTGTTCTAGTGTCTGGTGTCTAGTTCTCATGTCAGGGTGTGTGTGTGTGTGTGTGTGTGTGTGTGTGTGTGTGTGTGTGACCATCAGACCATAACATATAGGAGCAGAATTAGGCCATTTGGCCCATCAAGTCTGTTCTGCCATTTCGTTTAGGCTGATCCATTTTCCCTCTCAGCCCCAATCTCCTGCCTTCTCCCCACATTCCTTCATGCCCTGGCTAATCAAGAATCTATTAACCTCTGCCTTAAATATACCCAATGATTTGGTCTCCACAGCTACCTGTGGCAATGAATTCCACAGATTCACCACCCTCTGGCTAAAGGAATTCCTCCTCATCTCCATTCCAAATGGACATTCCTCTATTCTGAGGCTGTGTCCTCTGGTCTTAGATTCTCCCACCATAGGAAACATCTCTCCACATCAAGTCCACTGAGGCTTTTCAACATTTGAAAGGTTTCAATGAGATCACCCCTCATTCTTCTGAATTCTAGTGAATACAGGCCTAGAGCCATCAAACACTCTTTTATTCCTGGAATCATTGTCATAAACCTCCTTTGAACCCTCTCCAATTTCAGCGTATCCTTTCTAAGATAAATAGGCTAACGCTGCTCACAATACTCCAAGTGAGGCCTCACCAGTGCTTTACAAAACCTCAACATTATATCCTTGCTTATACATTCTAGTCCTCTGGAAATTAATCACATCACATTTGCCTTCCTCACCACAGACTTAACTTGCAAATTAACCTGCACAAGGACTCCCAAGTCCCCTTGCGCCTCAAATTTTTGTGCTTCTCTCCATTTAGAAAATAGTCACCCCTTTTCTTTCTTCTACCAAAATACATGACCACACACTTCCTGACACTATATTCCATCTGCCACTTCTTTGCCAATTTTCCTCATCTGTCTAAGTCCCCATTACTTCTTCAAAAGTACCTGCCCCTCCACCCTTCTACATATTGTCTGCAAACTTGACCACAAAGCCATCAATTCCATCATCCAAATCATTGGCATATAACGTAAAAAGAAGCAGTCCCAACACAGACCCCTGTGGAACACCACTAGCCACCGACAGCCAGTCAGAAAAGGCTCCCTTCATTCCCACTCTCTGCCTCCTGCCAATCAGCCACTGCTTTATCCATGCTAATCCTTTCCTGTAAATACCATGGGCTTGCAGCTTATTAAGCAGCCTCATGTGTGGCAACTTTTCAAAGGCCTTCTGAAAATCCAAGTACACAACATCAACTGATTCTCCTTTGACTATCCTGCTTGTTACTTCTTCAAAGAATTTCAACAGATTTGTCAGGCAAACTTTTCCCTTGGGGAAACCATATTGACTATGGCCTATTTTATCCTGTGCCTCCAAGTACCCTGAAACTACATATTTAACAATCAACTCCAACATCTTCCCAACCACTGAGATCAGACTAACTGGCGTATAGGTTTCTGCCTCCCTGCCTTCTTGAAGGATGAAGTGACATTTGCAATTTTTCAGTCCTCCAGAACCATGCTGGAATCAAATGATTATTGGAAGATCATTACAAATCTCTTCAGCCACCACTTTCAGAGCTCTGGGGTGTACACCATCTGGTCCAGGTGACTTATCCACCTTCAGACCTTTCAGTTTCCCAAGAACCTTCTCCCTAGCAATGACAACTTCACTCACTTCTGCCCCCTGACACTCTCAAACTTCAGGCATACTGCTAGTGCCTTCCACAGTGAAGACATGCAAAATACTTATTCAGTTCGTCTGCCATTTCCTTGTCCTCCATTACTACCTCTCCAGCATCGTGGTCCAATATCCACCCTCGCCTCTCTTTTACTCTACATGTATCTGAAGAAACTTTTTGTATCTTCTTAAATATTATTGGCCAGCTTACCTTCATATTCCATCTTTTCCTTCTTAATTACTTTGTAGTTCCCTTCTGTTAGTTTTAAAATACTCAATCTAACTTCCCACCAATTTTTGCCCTATTATATGCCCTCTGAGTCTCGCTGAACTCCCCTCAAGACTTAAACTTCCTCAGGGTAGGCAGCCCTTGAAGAGGCCTCTTAGTGGAGTAGTAAATCACAACCACGTGAGACCCTTCATCAGGACTGGACCCATCGATAATGACAGCAAATGCGGGAACCACTCAGCAGGTCAGTCGGCAGGTATGGTGAGAGAAACGGTTCACGTTCCCAGTCAATGACTTTATGTCAGAACTGAGAACTTTCATAAGTTAGCTTGAAGGACCAACTTTATTCACCACGAGCATACATTTACACATCGAGTGCATCCGGTTAATTGGGACACATTGGGACCAGTATATTTTGGTCCAATTAAGTGGCTGCCCCAATCAGCCGAAGTTTCATGGAAGTAGTTAAAAAGGTATTTAAAAAATGGCAAACTACCATTTAATTGAGTAACAATTTATGTATTTAAAGTAAATATAGAATAAACTGGGAGACTACCAATACTACGAGAGTATCATAAAACTTTGTATTTTAGCTATTGTCGTAGGAATTCATCCAGACCAAGTTGCCATGTTCTTTTGATTGGCTGAAATGAACAAAATCAGTGCAGACACCTAGTGTGAATAATGGACTGCCTTCATATAACGCTTTCAGCAATTGCACCCTCCAAATCTTCACTTTCATCGTAACATTCAAGATGTTTGTCAATGCCTTCAAATTCGTTATAGTTCCTGTCTTGTTCATGTAGTGAAATTGTTTGTTTCACATTTGAATGCTTGAAACCGCAGTGAGCAAAACTGTTCTGAATTGTATTGCTGCTTAATTCTCGCCAACTATCAGTGACAGATATCACTGCTTTTTGAACACACTCACACAACTGATGCTATTTTAAAAATGTTTCACTCTAAGCACAATATGGTTAGCTCCCCTTCTCCTGCCTCTCTCTGTAGCCTTTGATGCCCTTAATAATCAAGAACCTACCAACCTCTGCTTTAAATATACCCACTGACTTGGCCTCCACAACCATCTGTGGTAATGAATTCCACAGATACACCACCATCTGGCTAAAGAAATTCCTCTTCATCTCTGTTCTAAGGGAAACAATTGATTTCTGAGGCTGTGCTCTCTGGTCCTAGACTCTCCCACTATTGGAAAGATCCTTTCGATGTTCTCTCTGGAGATGAGAGGTCAAGGTGACAGAAATGGTGGAATCTGACTGGAGAGGAAGATGGAGCACAGAACCGTGAGGAAGGTAGGGAGGACGGGTGGGAACATGGAAGCAGTGTGGGGTTCTGTGCCACCAAAAACTTCGACAAATAGATGCCCAGGGGAGAATATCCTATCTGGTCACATCATGGCCTGGTATGAAAATGCCAGTGCCCAGGAATGGAAAAGTTTACTGGGAGCAGTGGATTCAGCCCAGTCCATCACGAGCAAAGCCCTCCCCACTAGTGAGCACTACCACAAGGAAGCAGCGTCCATCACCCACAACCCCCACCATCCAATCGTCACTACTACCATCGGGCAGAGGGTACAAGAGCCTTGGGTTCCACATCCCCAGGTTCAGGAACAGTTATTACCCTTCAGCCATCAGACTCCTGAACCGGTGTGGATAACTTCACTCACCTCAATACTGATTCCACAACCTACAGACTCACTTTCCAGGATTCTTTACAACTCAAGTTCTTTGTATTTTTTTTATTGGCACAGTTTGTCTTCTTCTGCGTACTGGCTGTTCATCAGTCTTTGTTTATGTATAAGTTTTCATAGATTCTGTTGTATTTTTATACTTCCTGTAAATGCCTGCAAGAAAATGAACCTTGGGATAGAAATGGTGACAGATAGTGAACTCTGAACTTAGAGCTTCATCCAGTTTACACACGGAGGATGGGGTAGGTGAGGCTAATTGTACTTCGGTTTCCAGTTAATGGCCGGTTCTGTATTTTGCTCCAGACAATTCACCATCCGTCGGCGAGCGGGACTCCAGACCCACTGGCACTGAGCGTCTGCAGGCAGACCGACATGACACTGAGAATCGTGAGGAAGGTAATGTCTCCCAACACATAGCAGTTATTCGCCCCTCCCCCACACGCAGTAACCCTTCACCCACTCCCTGGCCTCTTTCACAGTCTCTCTTGTGAGCTGCCCTTGTCTTCCTGTTCTCTCTGGTACTCTCTCTTCCCCCTTGCTCCCACTCTCTCTCTTTCTCTGTCCCTTTCACTCTCCCTCTCTTTCTCCATCTCTCTCTCACCCTCTCCCGCTCTCTATCGACCTATTTTTTATATCTCTCTGTCTCTGTCCCTCTCTCTTTCTCCCTCCCTCTCCCTCTCCCCTTCTCTGTCTCTCTCTCCATATCTTACCCTCCCTCTCTCTCTCACTCTATCTATGTCTCTCTGTCTGTCTCTCTCTCTTTCTCTCCCTCTTCACCCTCTCTTCATCTCTCTCGGAGCGACTGGGCTTGTATACAACTGCAAATTAGAAGAATGAGAGGGGATCTGATTGAAACATATAAGATTATTAAGGGATTGGACACGCGAGAGGCAGGAAACATGTTCCCGATGTTGGGTGAGTCCAGAACCAGAGACCACAGTTTAAGAATAAGGGCTAGGCCATTTAGAACAGAGTTGAGGAAAAACTTTTTCACCCAGAGAGCTGTGGATCTGCAGAATGCTCTGCCTCAGAAGGCAGTGGAGGCCAATTCTCTGGATGCTTTCAAAAAAGAGTTAGATAGAGCTCTTAAAGATAGTGGGGTCAAGGGATATGTGGAGAAGGCAGAAACGGGGTACTGATTGTGGATGATTATCCATGATCACATCGAATGGCAGTGCTGGCTCAAGGGGCCAAATGGCCTACTTCAATGGCCGATTGTCTATTGTCTATTGACCTCTCTCTGAACAGAAAATGGTGGAAATCTGAGACGGAGGGAGGGAGGGGGGAGGGGGAGAGATTGCTTTCCCTGTTTCAGGACGACTGTCCTCACTGGGGCAGAGAGAGGGATGGGGTCAGCCGACCGAAGCCCAGAGCCAGCAGACGCAGGTGAGAGCAGGTCATCGTCTGAGGTGAAGGAGCAAACGTCCAGGGCAGGAACATTGATGCCAGAGGTGAGTGCTCTCAATATCTCCTTCTGACATAGACATAGACATTCAGCCCATCAAATCCATGCCAGCTCACAGTAAATCTCAATCTCCCCAACCCCCCCGCCCGTTGAGTTTACCTGTAACCTCTTCTCCCCATATTCCCCGGGTTCTCATAGTCCGAGCGATTGGCTGTGGCCAGTGAATCGTGAGGCTGGACGCTGAGTACAAGCCAGGTTTGGGACCTGTGAGCCTATCCATGGTGGTGAGGAGGTCAGGGGGTTAGAACTGGAGGCTGAACTTGGGGGAAAATGTCTGGGGAAAGGAGTCTGGAGTCTGTGCGGGGAGGCTGGATTTGCATCAACTAACAGGTCTTGTGATTGGAAACGGCGGAGGAATGCGGCCATTGAAATAGATTTTTAAAAGATTGGCTTTAGTTGTCACACGTACGCCGGGCGATCGAGATATACAGGGAAATGTGTCGTTTGCAGCGTGCTGGGGGCAGCCCGCGAGCCTCGCCACACATTCCAGCAGCAACGTGGTGTTGAGATTGTGAGTGAAGCAACTGCAGGGACACAGAAGCTGGTGATATGGAGTCTTTATTCAGCACAATGAGGAGGCACCATTCTGGAGACACTCACAAACCCACAGGTACTGTACATCATGTTTCTATATCCTTAAGGTCAAATGTTAGAGTAGCTGATACAATACAATAGTTACAATGGCAGAGTTTCCTTCAATACAATCCTTCCTTTGAATTCCATATCTACAGTTACAGACACCTCTGAATGTTCAAACATCTTTGTAATTCACACAAGTACAGTCGGCCCTCCTTATCCGCGAATTCCATGTGCGCAAATTCAACCAACCGTGAATCGTGAAAACCGGGAAGTGCTCTTCCAGCACTTGTTGTTCGAGCTTGTACAGACTTTTTTTCTTGTCATTATTCCCTAAACAATGCAGTATAACAACTATTTTACATTGTGTTAGGTATTATAAGTAATCTAGAGATGATTTAAAGTACTTTGGATCGGGATTGAAAAATATCGGAGCTTCTCTTACTAAGTAAGTCAGAACAGGTACATCCGGTATTATTTAGTGTCAGTTAGTCAAACATTTGCATTCATATATAGTATATATTTTACCTTTCTATGCATATAAAACACTTAAGAACCTATGGTTCGATCTAGTGACAGATCGTTCCCGAGTGCGCTCTCCACTGTGCCGGGTTGATGTGGAGGATCAAAAACCCAAAACCCAATAATTAAACCACTGCGTTGCTTTGCAATAATTGTAGCTTTCATCAGGGCAGAGCCTTTTTCATTTTATCCATTAAAATTGTTCCGATCGTTGACCGACGTAGCCTAACGCTTTTCCAATGATCGATGGCGTTTCACCTCTTTCTGATCACTTTATTATTTCCACTTTATTTTCAATCGCGATCGTGATTATTTTCGTGAACAGAAACACTGCGGATTTGGAGCTCTGATGCTGGGTCCTAAAGTCCTCCGCACTGAGACAGGTTAAATAAGGTCTCGGGTTCCGCTGGGTCCTAGGATCCACCACATTGAGACAGGTTAAATAAGGGACTTGAGCATCCACAAATTTTTGTATCCGCGGGGGGTCCCGGAACAAATCCCTCGCGGCTAAGGAGGGCCGACTGTAGTCTAAAAGCTTCTGGGGGCAGAAATCCCAGGCACCTAAAGTTAATGTTGTCAGGGCTGTCTCTGACTACACCAATACGGTTGGTACACAAAAACTATTGATTGCCTACACCTGTGACTGTGTTTGATAGGCTACAAGACAACATCCATCTGGTATACACGCACACAAAATGCTGGAGGGACTCAGAAGGCCAGGCAGCATCAATGGAAAAACGTACAGTCGACATTTCGGGCCGACACCCTTTGGCAGGACTGAATAAAAAGCTGACGAGTAGATTTGAAAGGTAGGGGCAGGAGCACCAGAGGGAGGCGATGGGCGGGCAAGGACATAACATAAGAGAGGGACAAGGGGGTGGGAAGTGGTGAAGGGGGTAGGGTGGAGGCGTTGCTGAAAGATCAAGAAATCGACGTTCATACCAGCAGGGATATAAGGTGGTATTCCTCCAACCTAAGTGTGCCCCCATTGCAACAGTGAAGGAGGCCGTGGATGGACATATTGGAATGGGAAGGGGAAGTGGAATTAAAATGGGTGGCCACTGGGAGATCCCGCTTGTTCTGGTGGACGGAGCGTAGGTGCTTGGCGAAGCAGTCTCCCAATCTACGTCGGGTCTCACCGATATACAAGAGGCCGCACTGGGAGCACCGAACACAGTATATGACCCCCCTCAAAAGTCTCTCAGGTGAAGTGTCACTTCATGTGGAAGGACTGTTTGGGGCCCTGAATGGTAGTGAGGGAGGAGGTGTAGGGGCAGGTGAAGCACTTATTCTGCTTGCAAGGATAAGTGCCGGGAGGAAGCTCAGTGGGGGAGGGGGTGACAAACGGACAAGAGAATCACATAAGGAGTGATCCCTGTGGAAAACAGAAAGTGGGGGTGAGATCCGATTGGAGATGGGGGAAGAATTATGTGCTGGACGCGGAGGCTGGTGGGGTGGTAGGTGAGGACATGGTAGCATGGCGGGAGGATGGGGTGAGAGCAGACGTCCATGAAAGGGAAGAGATGCGGTTGAGGGCAGCGTTAATTGTGGAGGAAGGGAAGCCCCTTTCTTTGAAAAAGGAGGAAATCTTCGTTCCAGAATGAAAAGCCTTATCCTGAGAGCAGATGCAGCAGAGATGGAGGAATTGAGAGAAGAGGGTGGCATTTTTACAAGTAACAGGGTGGGACGAGATATAGTCCAGGTAGCTGTGACCACCTGTCCTTCCATTCCCTTTCTCGATCTCACTGTCTCTATCTCTGGAAGCAGGTTACGCACCGATGGAAGAAAAAGCAGACTTTCTCTTGTTTGTGATCCGTCCGGTCTGCCAGCTTGAACTCAAGTCACAATGGTGCGAATAACTTGGCCATGTTGCCCGGTTTGATGCAGGCCAATTCAAACAACCCCGTTGTCTTGACGATTGTTCTGTGCGTACAGCGTGCAATGTCTTAGTTGGGTGACAATGCCTGATGTTGAAAGACGGGAGACACCCAAAGACCCCAGGTTAAGTCACTGATGATGTGTCCCAGCGCATTTTGAGGTGTACCTCAGCATCGTCAGTCTGTGAATCAGTTTCCTGCCTGCAGTTTGAAGGCTAATTACGAGCTTCTGAACTTAATTGCATCCACAATACAACTGAAGCCTGGTTCTTGTTTGAATTAATATCCGCTACAGTCACATAACTCCGTAATACTCCCCTAACACATAGCATGTCCACAACGTTCTGCAGGACAACCTGGAGTGCAATAAAACAGAACACAACAAACAACATAAACAGCAACAGCAAGGCAAACTCTGAAACATAGTGAAACGTGTCAGCACAAAATGTTGGTCAGTCAGCATCTACTGCCGTTCCCCTTCACGTCTTGGGCAGCACTTTTGCCATTTCGTAGCATTTGACTGTTTGTATGAGGTCGAGTTGCTAGCTTGACGCTCGACCCAGCAAGGAGCCAGCTGGATTCAAACTAGGGACCATTTGCCTCGAAGTCTGGTGCTGGTGCCACTACACCACCAGCCGGCCAATGCAGCACCTATGGAAAAGAGTAAACAGTCGATGCTTCAGACTGAGACCCTTCATCATGACTGGGTGAGCACATTGAATTGAATCGACTTTATTACTCACATCCTTCACATACATGAGAAGTAAAGATCTTTACTTACATCTCCGTCTGAATTTATAGTAATTTGTAAAAAATGGTATGTACAACAGGACAGTCAATATAACATAGAAATACAGTTGTATCAGTGTGAATTTTAATCATTCTGACGGCCTGGTGGAAGAAGCTGTCCTGGAGCCTGTTGGCCTTGGCTTTTATGCTGTGGTATCATTTCCTGGGTGGTGGCAGCTGGAATAGATTGTGGTTGGGGTGACAGTTCCCCAATAATCCTATGGGCCTTTTTTACACACCTGTCTTTGTAAATGTCCTGAATCATGGGAAGTTTATAACTATAGATGTGCTGGGCTGTCCACACCACTCTCTGCAGAATCCTGCGATTGAGGGAAGTACAGTTCCCGTACCAGGCAGTGATGCAGCCAGTCAGGATGCTCTCAATTGTGCCCCTGTAGAAAGTTTTTAGGACTTGGGGAGCCCATACCAAACTTCCTCAACAGCCTGAGGTGAACCTGTTGTGCCTTTTTCACCACACAGCTGATGTGTACAGACCCCGTAAGGTCTTTGGTGATGTGGGTGCCAAAGAATTTAAAGCTTTTACCCTCTCAACCCCAGGTCCATTGATGTCAATAGGGATTAGCCTGTCTCCATTTCTCCTGTAATCCACAACCAGCTCCTTTGTTTTTGCCACATTGAGGGAGAGGTTGTTTTCTTGACACCACTGTGTCAGGGTGACGACTTCTTCCCTGTAGGTCACCTCGTTATTGTTCAATGTAGTGTCATTGGCAAATTTAATTAGCAGATTGGAGTTGTGGGTGGTGACACAGTCATGGGTATACAGAGAGTAAAGGAGTGGACTTAGTACACAGCCCTGAGGGGCACCTGTGTTGAGAGTCAGAGGGGCAGAGGTGAGGGGGCTCACTCTTACCACCTGCTGGCCATCTGACAGGAAGTCCAGGATCCAGCTGCACAAGGCAGGGTCAAGGCCGAGGTCTCTGAGCTTCTTGTCGAGCCTGGAGGGAACTATGGTGTTGAATGCTGAACTGTGGATGAAGAACAGCATTCTCACATAGGCATCCTTCTTCTCCAGATGTGTAAGGATGATGTGTTGAGCTGTGACTATTGCGTCATCTGTCAATTGGTTGTGTCGGTAGGTGAACTAGGGGGTCCAGTGTGGGTGGCAGCAAGCTGCAGATGTAATTCCTGACCAGCCTCTCAAAGCATTTGCTTACTATTGAGGTGAGTGTGACAGGACATCAGTCGCTCAGACATGTTACCATGAGTTCTGATGAAGGGTCTTGGGCCGAAATGACGACTGTTTACTCTTTTCCATAGATGCTGCCTGGCCTGCTGACTTCCTCCGGCATTTTGTCGGTGTTACTTTGATTTCCTGCATCTGCAGATTTTCTCTTGTTTGTGAAATGCATTATTTGCTTCAAATCAGATCGGCGAGGATCACGTACAGCAGGCCAGATGTGGCCGCCAGGCTTCTGGTGCCAATGTAGAGTGCTCGCCTTCTGCTTCCTGACCTGCGTGTGTGTTGTAGTGAATTGTAAAGCATGCCTGGAAGAGGTGCAGTTCAGGAGAGAGAATTAAGATCAGAAAAAGAGACAGGAAAACAATAAATGCCGGAAATATGAGATTGCAAAACTGGTATGGCTGGTTATCTGAAACTGTGGGATTCAGTGTTAAGGTGTGAATGTGCTCAACTGGTACACTTCGAGTTGCTGAGATGGTGCCAGCGAACAATGATTTGTCGGGCGATATCTTCCAGATAGTCAATTGTTTCGCTTTGTCTACCTGCTCCTTTTGCCTCAATTGCCCTTCGGAAACTGTTGGAGTCTGTGACTTACAGCCTGGAGTTCAATCGAGGAATCTAACGCTCTGCTGTCCCCGAGAAAATTCCATGACGGGGGGATTGTGAGCACAAGGGGCAGGGGCCACGATCGGCTCCATTTCTCACCGATCGAAGCATCAAGGAAGATTGGACCATCGAGGCAAATGTGGAGGAGGCCAGGTGAGTGGTCACTCCTCACAGGAGGGAGGGTGGGCTGCCGATTGCTTTCCACAAAGGCCATATCGGGCTACGTTACAGTTTAATGAAGGCAAGGTTCATTGTCTGTAAAGTATCGTGGCGTCCGATGACATCACCCCCCCCCCCCCCCCGGTTTTGTCGCATTTTGTGGGTAAGTTCCAGTTTGGAGGAACAGGAAAGTGGGGGCTTGCACGTGCAGGACCAACGTGAAAAGCTCCATTTCTACCCACAAAGAAACATCATAGAAGCAACGCCGTAAGTTCATGACAGTTGATAACGCTGATTCTGTTAAAAGAAATGATGGTTGATGAGGTTTATTTTCTTGTGCCTTTGAAAGCATTGCTGGAAAAATTGTGTTGGAGTCTACCTAAAGCTGTTGATGGCTTAAGCAGATTATGCCTGTATGTTGTACTTTAATGAGACTTTAATGTAATACAGTTTGTTGTAGTTTTATTTTTACAAATATTTATGATGCAAATGTGGTGCCAAGAAGGAAACAGATACTGTATATATTTTGTATTATTTTATCAACAGTTTTCACCATAACGTTAATGTGGAAGAGTGAACAGTAAACGGTTAATCTTACTGCGACTCTGTCTTCATTGGCTCCGGTTTAACTTGGCGTTTAGTCAGAGTTTCAACACACTGCACGAGAACACTACATGCACTATGGTTGAATGTCCTAGTTGGGGGGGGGGGATTTTCATTGATCGTATTATGGTTATTATTCTATAGATCTATTGTAAATGCTCACAAGAAAATGAATCCATATATGGAGATAATAATAATAATAATAATAATACATTAATAATAAATATTACATTTAACTTTATATACCTTAGGATCACCACTCAACACCCATTTTATCTATACCATTTACCTCATGATTTTATAAACAGCTCAGCTTTCTAAAACTAAAGGGCTTAATGTGAAAGGGTAAAGGCTTAAACAGGACCTGAGGGGCACATTTTTCACACAGTGATGGGTATATGGAGGAGATACAGGGGCCTGAAGGCACACTCAAGGCTTTAGGAACAGTTTCTTCCCACACAACATTAGATTTCTGAACGGATTATGAAACCATGGACACTACCTCAGTTTCTGTATTTATTTTTAAACATATTTATTGCAATTTTTATGCCTTGCGATGTACCACAGCCGCAAAACAACAAATTTTCGCGCTATGTGTCCATGACAATGAATCTACTGCTCCGCCCACTGACTACACAGTCAGGACCCAGTCTTTTGTTGGAGAGGTTGGAACGGACGCAAGTCAGCCAGGGGCCGCACGGTGGCGGTGTTGGTGGAGGTTCTCATTGCCTTTGTATCTCTCAGCTGGCGGGTGGCGCGGTAGTGCCGGGTTTCGCTTGGCGCTGCACACTCTCCTCGGCCTTGGCGTAGTCCTCCAGGCGGGTGGACGCGGCGACGACTTGGTCACGGTAGGTAGGCCGCGGTGGTGGATCCGCGTTCTGGCCCGACATCGGGGAGAAATTCGGTGAAGGAAGCTGGGGGCACGACGGGTGTGTGGTGCGAGGGCGGAAGGCGAGCCGGCTGCCTCCATCGGGCGTGCCGCTCGCCCTCACCCTGGGAGGCTGCGCGGGAATAGGCTTGGGCCTAAGATTAAGGCTTCGGGCCTTCACACCGACTCGGCTTCTCCCACCCCCGGCGTGTGGCGTCTACCCGGCCATGCGGATATCTGCTCTCTGCCCCACGCGGCGTCCCCCCTGACATGGCGGTTCCCCCACACGGCGGTTTCGCTTCCCATACGCCGGCCCCCGTTGTGAGGATCCGCTGCGGTTCGGTTTTCCTGGTGTTTCTCCTGTGTAGATTTATTTTTACTTCCGCACGGGTTTTCTTGTTTCATTCTCTCTCTCCTACAGCTTAATTTTTTTTTCGCGCTCTCCTTTTTTCTATCTTTGCTGCAGCTCTGTCTTCCACGTTTCTCCTTTCTCTCTCTCTGCTACAGTGTCTCCTCTCACATTTTGCTTCAAAGACCGGACCAATCTTTGGTGTTTTTCCCCTCCACGTCCGTGCTGCACTGCTACCATCTTCTTCGGCACATTTATTGAATATAGTCGCTCTTTTCCTTTCTAATACCATTCCTCCGATTTTTTTCTCCCTTTAACACGATCTCGCATTTTCATTTTGTGTTATACCTAATACAATAATCTTAGTTCTTTGAATGAATCATTTTTTTTTTCTCTCGCATTTAAGCAATATGTCTTGGGTCTTGATATGTGGAGTAATTTGTGTTCATCTTTTAGTGCTGGAAAATATATCCTCCTCCATCTCTTTGTGTTAGGGACTAAAGTCGCGGTGCTGTTACTCAGAGTTGTTTTTCCTGAATTTTATTTACTGAATGCCTTGTCTAAAGTGGTTTCCCATTTTTCCTCCCATTATTTTTATTATTTTCCCTTCGTGCTTTTTTTTATTTTTACAAAATTTGTCTTTTGCTCGTCAGTCTTTGTTTATATATAGTTTCTCTCCCCCCCCCCCCATAAATTCTTTTCTTTATTTTCCTGTGGGTGCTTGAAGCTAGATGAAATTTCGAGTAGTTAATTTGATTTTGACTCTATCCATGCAGTTAGCTACCACATGCTAACTGAACATCCATTTCTGACCTAAAGTTTCTGACTTCCTGATTTGCCAAACTCCTCACTTCATCTCTTAGCTGGGTTATTGTGACTCATTCAGCTGCACAGGTTCATTTCTCTCTCAGCAATAACAGGGATAGGCTTGACAACTGTTTTAACATCCATCCAAGACCAGCAAAGATACTCCAAGCCTTTTCCCTTGGCAGAGAAGATTGAATGCTTCATGTGGAACAATACAGTGTAAGGCCCTTCGGCCCATAAATTTGTGCTGACTCTAGCCTACTTCAAGATCAATTGAATCCTTCCCTCTCACGTGCCTGTAAGAGTTTCTGAAATGTCCCAAATGTATCTGTCTCTACCACCACCTTTGGCGTGGTGTTCCACACACCCACCACACTCTATACAGAACTTGCTTCTGACATCCTCCCTATACTTTTCCTCCAGTCACCTTAAGTTATGCCCCCTCATGTTAGCCCTTTCTGCCCTGGAAAAAAGTCTGTGACTTTGATATACACCTCTCTTCGTGTTGTACACCTTATTCAAGTCGCTTCTCATTCTCCTCTCCAGAGAAAAATCTATTTCCATAAAGGAGATTCCTGTGGCTGCCTGGAAGACAAATCTCAAGGTTGTATACACTTTGATAATAAGTGCACTTTGAATTTGGGTTTTCACTAACTATACGAGTGTTTTGCCCGTAAAGCGGATCTGGACACTTTTAAGACTACGATGTGATTTCCTTCTATCTTGTATGTTAGGTTCAAGACAGGTTCCACTTTTCCAAGCCCAGGAGGTTTCTCTAGTATTTTCTAATTCCCCTGTTGGAATTGCAAGGTGTCTGGGATATCCCTCAGACTGAAGGTCTGAAATGTCTGTTGTGGTTCCAGCACATGTCCCTGGACAAAAACTGATAGTGGTGGGGTCAGTAAACCATGCGATGGTCATTATTTTGATCTTCCTAACCAGAACAAATCCAGGCGATTAGCATCAGAGGCCAAGGCACAAAGTTGAGTGTGGTGTTGAGTCTTTTATTATGTTGGAGGCTCCTGATTGTCGCCAAAGACTTTGACAAATTTCTGTAGATGCGCAGTGACTAGTGCATCACGGCCCAGTGTGGGAACACCAATGATCAAGAATGGAAAAGCTTATGAAAAGTATTGAATAAAGGGCAGTCCATCACAGGCAAAGCCCTCCTCAGCACTGAGGACATTTACATGGAGCATCCATCATCGAGGGCCCCCACCATCCAGGCCAGGCTCTCTTGTTGCTGCTGCCACTGGGTGGGAGGGATAGGATCTTTTGGTGCAACACCACAGGGTCAGGAAGACTTATTACAATACAACCGTCAGGATCACTCACACACTCTGAACTGATCCCACTAACTACAGATGGCTCCACAACTCCTGGCCCTGGTATTATTTATTTATTTTATTATTTGTATTTACACAGGTTTCCTCTTTTGCACATTGGTTGTCACTTTTCATTGATTCCTCTGTAGTTTTTTTGTTCTACTGGAAATGCAAGAAAATGAATCTCCTGATATGTGGTGACATACACTGTACATACTTTGATAATAAGTTGACTTTAAAGCATCTCACTGGATGCAGGCATCAGTTTTGGCAGTCACTTCCTGATTGACGGTGAACGTGAAGCAATCTGCAATCCGGATTCTAAACCATCAACTGTCTGTAATTCCATCCTTTTCTCAGGTGCGTTTCAGTTGAGTCAGACTCTGCCTTCCGAGGGATAACACGTTCGTCTTGGTGAGGAGTGCAGACAAGATCAATGTGGGGCAATCAGTTTCAGTCCTCGAAGGGAGGTATGTATTTCATCCTGCATTGTATGGCTGCGTTTATTTAGGGTGATTGTTTGCAAAAATCGTTGATGAAAATGACTATCAAAAACTTAATTGCCATCGCAACATTCACCACACAATAAGTGTTCACAGCGCTCCCGTCACCATTCCTGGCTCCTCCCTTTGTTTTCCTACAAGCCCTTCAGTTCCCCCTTTGCCCCTCTCCACCCACCCCGCACCTTTCCCCCTTCATTCCTATGCCTCAAGCCCAAGCATCATCCTTAACATCACTTCTTGCCTCCATCCAAGCACTATACCCCCCCCCCCCAACTCCCCTGAGGGGTGTGTCATATGTAATTAGAGTTGTAGAGTAATACAGCACAGAAACAGGTCATTTGCCCCTCATCTGATCCAGGCATTTCTCATAATTTGTCCAACTGCCATTTAACCTGCTTCAACCAAAAAGTTAAAAGATTATTTGTCACGTGTGCATTAAAACATCGAAGCACACTGTGAATTATGTTGTCTTGTGCCAACATAGCACGCCCACAACTCATGAACGCTGATAGCGTGTATCTTTGAAATGTGGGAGGAACTGGAGCACCTGGAGGAAACCCTCGCAGTCACGGGGGTGGGGGGGGGGGCGTGTTAAATGTACAAACTCCCTACAGTGGAAATCGAGCCCCAATCTTACAGCAGGTGCTGTAAAGCTTTTCACTGCAAATTGCGCGTCTCTGGTAGTTGTATCGGTGTAGGTATCACCCTGTTTCCCCATTCTTGTAACATGGTTGACTGCCAGGGCATCATTCCAGCAGTTACACAGGACAGCTTGCAAGCATTGTGAAGTCGGTCAACCTGCAGTGACTAAGTACTCTGGGTGCATTGTGGATGCAGGCTATTCAATAAGAGCTTCGTGCCGATTCTTGAAGAAGCAGCTCCTAAAGTGGCATTGCCCAGTACCAGATGTGTGAGGCATGGTGCTGCAGTATAGTATCCCTGTGCTTCTGCCCACCACTCCCACTGCTCCCAGCTGCTTGAGGTACATCATAAAGTCCTGTGAAGTCACTGAACTACAAGTGAAGCCTGTTTTCTTGTTGTAGGCTCCCATGGAGGCCAGCAGCAGTCACTGCTTGGACCTGGACCACAATCCATACAGCAGGCACTGCTACAGGTAACTGCGCTGGTCGAGGATGCGATGTTATGAAGTTCGTGCTGATGTGTCGGTGGGGGGACTCTCATGCGCATTGTTTGCTGCTGGTTTATCATCGTCACTTGGGTTAATATTGGCGATGGCAGTCGTATGGGTGGGCGCAGTTGGTTTTGATCAGTAGAGTTAATGTTATGGGGTGTGTGGAGAGCATAATGGTTATATTAATTCGGCCATGGGCAGATTTTGTTGAAGGATTGCTTCTGATGGGTTATCAGTGCAGATTCACTTGTTATCATAGTTATAGTTATCATAGAATATAGAATAATACAGGCTCTTCTGCCTATGATGTGCCAACCTTCTAACCTGCTCCAACATCTAAACCCTCCATTTTTGTGTCATCCATGTGCCTAGCTAAGAATTTCTTGAATGCCCGTAATGTATCTGCCTCCACCATCACCCTGGTAGCAAGTCCCACACATCCACCACTCTCTGTGTGTTAACAAAAAAATCTAACATCTTTCCCTCCGATTATCTTAAAATGATGCCCCGTATGTATTAGCCAGTTCTATTCTGGGAAAAAGTGCTGCCTGGCTGCTTGATCTATGCCTGTTTATCATCTTGTACTCTATCAAGTTACCTCTCATCTTCCTACTCCAGAGAAAAAAGCCCCAGCTCACTCAGCATCCTGGTAAATCTCTGCACCCTCTGTAAAGCTCCCACAACCTACCTAAAATGAGGGCAGGTGGGAGGGTCAGGGTTGCTAAGAGGGTGTCAGTGAATGGAGAGACTGACAAGATTGTGGGATGTCATGTGTGGGTGATATTAAAGGAGGTTATATGTTTCTGATTGAATTTATATTAAGTATTTGTGAGCCAGATTAAGAATCTGTGAAGCTCATCAGCCAGTGGAATTGGTGTCCTGCTGCATAATAAAAATGACTGTTTACATTTGAGCCTGATGCCCTGGAGAAGAGATGCTTGCTTTATAACTGGAGGCATTCCACAATTGTACACTTCATTCATGGTTTGCAAGCTAGCCGTGTGCCCTTTCTCTTTTGAACTTTGTATTCGAGGTTAGAGATGCTGGTTTTGGGGAGTAGAATTACTCCCATGTCAAGTGCTCAGTTTCAACACCAGACTCTTTACAACTCTCCTAAGCCCGTCCCCTTCTATCCCACCATCCCAAGGGTCTGGAACAGGATTCTCCTTGATACTGTCTTGGTCCAGTTTGGTTTGGTTCAGTCTGGCCTTGATTTTTTTCTAATACTTTGTTTTCTCTTCAATAATTCATGAGCCATATGGCTCACCACACTGATTGCTGTATCTGTTCCTGTTAGATCTAATGGCTTGTCTTTCTCTTTCAGCCTGCTGATGGGGTACCCAGTTGCCTGTTTTCTCATTGACTTGCCTTGAAACTTTCCATAGTTCTATGTGTCATGAATTCCCCATAGGCTGCAGTCAGGCAGAGCAGAACTGACACCCTGCTGTCAGGTAGCTTTTAATGTACAAAGTAAAGCAGGAACAATGTGCAGGCTTGTGTTTAGCTTCCCTGTCCTTGTGTAGTTCTGTTACACCTCTGCTGAAGTCCTGACCCACGCCATCTTCAGGTGAAACCATTCCAGCGGACTGTTAGAAGCTCTTCAAAAACTACTTCCCATAGAAAGCCTGCCATGTTCTTGCTCTCCTTCTGATAACTGCCTCAACCCTCTCACTGCCCCAGACCCTCAACTCTTGCCTCGCACACCAGCAAGGATTGTGTTCAAAAAGCCTTTGCTTTCTCTGTGACTGCTTGCATTCGTACAACTCTCCTTGATCTGCGTGTTACTTAAATATTGGGCCCTTGTCTGATCCCTGCCCTATGGCCTCCACTTTCAGTTAGGTAGAGCTCTGGAATCATACCCCTAATGTCTCTTAAGAAACCTTTGCTACTGAAGGCATTCTGTAAGTATTTCTAGATGTCATGAGCAGCCTTGGGTTTTCAGACTGGAAATTGGCAAACCATTTGTGCACAACAGGATACTGCAAATGACAATTAGCTGATTAAGGAATCAGTCCTGATTATTGTGGTCTTCTTTAGCCCATCACCACTTCTGGGGCATAGGCAGCCAACAGCTGCTTGCCAGTGTCCTTTAACCTGTTCCAGTCTTTGAAGTTGTCCCCGGGTTGGGCCATATTTGAAGATCCTTCCTCTCGCAGCTTCTGTCGGCATTTCTATAGCTCTGGCTTTGTAATGGATGGGGTTGCTCAACCGTCCTTTTACAGCCAGGCTTGCGACCATCCTTGGCAAAGTTATTAATCGTGCTGTTGGTTGATGGGTGAATTTTGGTCTGTACTCTCACCCAGAAAGAGAGAGAAAGAGAAAACATACAGAGTCTCAGTCTAACATATTGAGCAGGCAGAGCTTGTTGCTTGTGGAATGGTGTTGCGGAGTACCTGGACAGTCAGCAGATAGGCCTTCAGAGAGTTCTGTGCCTGTGGAATGGTGTGGAGTTCACTTACCTGGACTTTCAGCAGACAAGCTTTCAGTTTCATAAATGCTGTAGGTCTTGATTCCATTTTGCCACTTGGACTTAATAGACGGTTGCCTTTCATCAGCTGTTAGTTACCTTTCGTAATTTGAGACGTGCCATTTGATGCTAACATTTAACAACATTGTTGGGTGTACCTGTCACCCGTGGTGTTCAGCATTAATTATAAACAAAGGTGAATGGTAAGCAGGGATGTCAGTTGAGAGTGATCAGACTCGTTTGAGGAGTCCCCCCTTCCTTTCAGTGAACAGATGGTTGACCAGCAAAATTCAGCTGAAGGGTGTGTCTGGAAGGGTAGTGAGTCTACCCTTTATGGAGTGCTGCTAAAAGATTGTTGCCCCTTTTGAATAATGACATTGGTTCTGTTGCTATTGGCAGGACCACTAGCAGGCAGGCCATTCGCAGAGGCAGCAAGTGGTTACAGGAGAGGTAACAAGTCTCCACGAATACTTTGGGTTCATTGACGAGGAAGTGTTCCACCTGAATTAAATGGTGCTCGAATCAGTAGCGAGTGTAGTATTGGAAGCTTCCATTTTACTCCCAAAATGACCACTGGGCCATTCAGATCCCAGTTACTCTAAGCTTGATTACAAGATTGTGTAATGGGGGACTTCAGTGTCTTTTGATTAAAGAGAGAGTTTTCTGCGAGATCCCTTCGCTGATCTGTAGAAGAGCACTGTTCAGAGAACTTTCAGCTCAGTTGTCACAGACATTGAACAGCCTGTCAAAGTGTGCTGCTGTCTTAAGCTCAAGTAAGGATAGTCACTCACAGGAACTGTCAAAAATAGGCAGTTCCTCTTGAATGTGTGTGACTTCACCTACAGTGCAATTAGGATTGAGGTCGTCAATGCCAGTGGGCAGCGTTTCCAGTGGGATAGTGCCTCGTAACCATGGGACTTTGCCCTGAGTGGTCTGTGAGCCCGGCCCACTTTAGGGCGTCCCTCTCTTTGGGAGGCTCGACGTTGCACGGGCAGCAGTGGACAATGTATGATTTGTGCGTGTGTTTGTATTGCAGTGTGGTGAAGGGTCGGATACCCCAAGTTGGGGAGCGAGTGCTGGTGAAGGCGGTGTTCAATCCCAATCACTCAGTGAAATGGAGCGCACTCGCAGTCCAGGTGCAGCCCACTCAGGTACAGGCTTTAGCTGAGTGAAAAAGAAATACTGACAGGCCCCGGTTGCCAGTTAATGGTGTTAGTTATGTTGAGGAATTCAGTAAGATTTAGCCAGTCCACTGCTACTAACCCTTTTCCCCCTACACATCAATCTTTAGACCCTCATCTATCATCTATACTCGAATCCTGTTTCTTCCCTTCTCTCTAGGTTCCCATCTGCCACAGTCCTTCCAGTTTCTTGGGCATCTTCCAGATGCCACGTGGGCCTTCCTGCTTCAGACTCCTCGTTCCTCCTGTAGCAACACCTGGCTCAGTTCTTGCACTTTATGATAAATCAGCGTAGATACTGAGACTGGGACTGAAAGTAGATAGGAGAGTTCAGTGGTCAGTACACACCCACCCATCGATTGCTCCTCGGCCCATCCCATCAGTTGTACACTTGAGGTATTGGTAGGTTCTAGTGTCGTGGTTGTAGTGACTGTCCATGGGTGGGTGGATCTAGGGATAGGGGTGATTGGAAACTAGCTTCACCTGACACGTACAATAAAACATACGGTGAAATCATGAACGATCAACACCCCCGAGGATGTGCTGGGGGCAGCCCACAAGCTTCCAGCACCAACATAAAATGCCCAGAACATACTAACCCTTGCATCTTCAGAATGTGGGAGGAAACCAGAGCAACTGGCGGAAACCCACGCAGTTACGTGAAGAACATGCGAATTCCTTGTGGACAGCAGCAGGAATTAAGCCCTGATCGCTGACGTGCCAGTCCAGTGTTCCTCAACCTTCCTCTGCTCCTGGCCCACTTGTGACTTTCATTTACAGTTGTGTACAGTGACGCATGGTCAAAAAAGAGCAGAGATGACGATCACACTCTCACATGCACAGCACGCATGTACAAACACACACCCCCTTGCTGTTTCATTTGCATCATCTAGCATCTTTTCCCATTGATTTCATTGAGGATTCTAATTAAATTATGTATGTTCATTTATTTATATATTTTAGTAATATTTCATCAAAACAGTAAACTTGTGCCTGATTCAGAAACTCCGGTGGCCCTCTGTTACTTGTGGCTACAAAATCTGGCATGGCCTTGGTGGAGGGGGGCACATGTTAATTTTGTCTTTGCTTTGCAGGTTTGATTAAAGCTGAAGGACACTCTCTTCCCCTCTCACATATCACTAGAAGCCATCACCCCACATACCCCACCCTTCCTTCCTGCTCTCACCACCACCACCAACTTCCTCCCCCACCCTAGCCACCTGTGAACAAGGTTTGAGTGATATGTCACTGTTGGCCCTGTGTCACTAGCCCAGTATAAGTGACTGAGATTCCAGAAGGCATCTGACCCAAGTAAATGACTGGGTCTGGTGAAACCTTATGTCGACTGCTTTTATTGCTGCTTTTCTTTTTAGAATCCATCACACATGATGTCTGGACAGAAGCAAGGCATCCTTGGAGCTAAACCCCAGCCGCAGCCTCTGCTCCAAGCTCCACGCATTCCTTCCTTGTTGTCCTCGCAGCCGCTTCTTTCTCAGCTCCCTCACAAACGTGAGTATTGGTTGCTCAAGGGCAATAGATCACAGAGGTTTATCAGTGGCCATCAGGTGGCTCAAGCACCTACCAGCTGACACCTATTCTAATTTCACCGCCGACTCGACTGATGCCTCTTTCTCATTCGTGCCATCACAATCTGCCCTCTATCGTATTTACATCTCTGTGTTATAGCTAAGGCTCGGTGGTCTCGATTCTTGTGTGTGCTAGTCCAGGCCACCTATTCTCTATTTTATCTTGCCACAGAACTCTGATGAAGGTTTTAATATAAACCAGTGTTATAGAAGCAAATAATAGTTCATTTCTGCAGTCGTGATATGTTTCTGCCCCTCGTGTAGTTTGCATCATGAAAGGTTGTCGTGCTTTTTTAACAGCTTCTCTCTTCCCCCCTCCCTCTCTCTATTCTCTCACTGCTCAACCTCATCCCTTTACCACCTTTTCTTGCTTTCCCCCCCCGTTCCCACCTCTCCCACTCTCCTCTGCACCCTCCCTCTACTCCCCTACCCCTTTATTCTGTCTCTTCCTGACTCCCTCCCTGCTCTATCCCCTTTCCACATTGCACTAACTCTCTGTTGCCCCTTTGTTCCTCTTGTCTCCCCACCTCCCCCTCCAGCTGGTCTGCTGCAGCCTTTGGTTCACCTGGGACCACATGCCCAGCTTGGCCGCAGGCTGGATTTGGGATTGCGGCAAATGGGCAGGAATGGTCGAATGGACATGGGTCGGAGAGGCGACAGGAGGTAAATGCGCTTTAATTCTTGCAAGTTTGAAAAGAGTTAGTGGGGATGATGGTTGTCTTATTGAGGTTTTATTTGGGCATGCTGCCTCAAGCTGAGGCAAGGTAGCCCAGCTTTGGGCATCCTTAAAGGCTATCAGTCAAATTCCATCCAGTTGCTTTGGATTTGGGGTGCTACGGTATCAGAGTTCAATCCCAGTGTCCATTGTAAGAGGTGTATTTCCTCCCCATGGAAATGCATGGTTTTCCTCGGGTACTCTGACTTCCTCCCACAGTCCAAAGATAGGTTAATTGGTCATTGTAAATTGTCCCGTGATTAGGTTGGGGTTATATCAGGGTCGTCACTACTCAGAGTTGGAAGGGCTCAATCCGCTCAGTATCTCTAAATACTAAGCATTGCATAGCTGAAGTCCCTGCCCGTGGACACCTCATGAGTTATCAGGCCTTGTGAGGGAGCATGCTAGCCATGTGTCAGGGTCTGGGTGTCTCCTAATGCTGAGATTAATCTCTGTCTGAATGTGTTCTCACACTGGGTATGTGTCGGTATTCGACTTGCATTGTGAGCTTACACTTGGAAGTCCAGGACTGCCAGCCTGCTCTGAGTCCGTATGGGATCAGATTCAGGTTTGTTTATCTCATCTACATCGAAACGTAGTGATATGTGTCATTTGCGTTAACAACCAACACATCTGTGGATATGCTGGGGCAGCCTGCAAGTGCCAACAGTGTGCCCAAAATGCTCAGTGTACCCTATTTTTTTCTGGAATGTTGAGGAATTTTATCTCGTGGTCTAAATTAGTAACTTTCTGCCAATGTCTATTCTCTGTTTTCTTCCACCCAGGGACAATTACAAGCGCATGGGAGGCCAGGGTGGCTCCCATAAACGATACCAGGATATGGCATCTGGGGAAGGGCCAGCAAAGAAGGCACGCCATTACATTCCCTCGTACAATGTGCAGTACTCCCGCTTCTGCCTGGACAGGTACTGGCCCTTAGAACGCTCATGCGTTCATAGAACATTACAGCGTAGCCGCTTCGGCCCTCGCCCTTTAACTCAATCAAAGTCAGATTAATCCCTCCCTCTCACATAGCCTTCCATTTTTCATTTCGCCATGCCCCGTGTGCCTCTTCCACCACCCGTTGCATTGGGTCCATGCACCCACTCTCATTACTATTTTGTTTTTAAAGATTACCTCTGGCATCTCCCCCCCCCCCCCCCCACTCCCCTTTACTTCCCTTTAATCACCTTTAAATTATGTCCTCTTGTATTAACCATTTCTGCCCTGGGTGAAAATCACTGGCAGTCTGTTTAATCCATGTTTCTTAACTTGTACACCTCCATCATGTTGCCTCTCACACTCCTCCACTCCAGTTCGCTCAACATATCATGGTGTCCAATGCAGGCAGCATCCTGGTAAATCTCTGCACTCTCCCTAAACCTACCATTTCCTTCCTATAATGAGGCAATCAAAAATGAACACAACACATGTAGTCTTTACCATTCCTATAGTGAGGAGGGCGTCTGTGTGAACCTTCGATATCCAGTGGCCTGATGGTTCTGGCACTGGTACAGATCAAGGTTAGTGGCTGATTTTGTCACCATCATACTTACAAGCATTCTTTGATGCCAGGGCACTGAACTGGCTGCTGCTCACCTAAGATGGTCACTCAAGTGCTACCATTTCTACTTCCTTTACCATGCCATTTCCTTTTTCATCGTGGAGTTTATTTCCCAGTTGGCAATGAGTGGGCTGTCCTGTAAGCATCTGCAGGGTGATGGAACGTATTGGTCTGAGAATCACAACTGAGGGGACCCAGGGTCAGTCTGTGAGGTCCACAGAGTGAGGGGATCTGGGGTCAGTCTGTGAGGTCCATGGAGTGAGGGGATCTGGGGTCAGTCTGTGAGGTCCATGGAGTGAGGGTATCTGGGGTCAGTCTGTGAGGCTCCACGGAGTGAGGGGATCTGGGGTCAGTCTGTGAGGCTCCACGGAGTGAGGGGATCTGGGGTCAGTCTGTGAGGCTCCACGGAGTGAGGGGATCTGGGGTCAGTCTGTGAGGCCCCATGGAGTGAGGGGATCTGGGGTCAGTCTGTGAGGCTCCACAGAGTGAGGGGATCTGGGGTCAGTCTGTGAGGCTCCACGGAGTGAGGGGATCTGGGGTCAGCCTGTGAGGTCCATGGAGTGAGGGGATCTGGGGTCAGTCTGTGAGGCCCCATCGAGTGAGGGGATCTGGGGTCAGTCTGTGAGGCCCCACGGAGTGAGGGGATCTGGGGTCAGTCTGTGAGGCCCCACGGAGTGAGGGGATCTGGGGTCAGTCTGTGAGGCCCCATGGAGTGAGGGGATCTGGGGTCAGTCTGTGAGGCCCCACGGAGTGAGGGGATCTGGGGTCAGTCTGTGAGGCTCTACGGAGTGAGAGGATCTGGGGTCAGTCTGTGAGGCTCCACGGAGTGAGGGGATCTGGGGTCAGTCTGTGAGGTCCATGGAGTGAGGGGATCTGGGGTCACTCTGTGAGGTCCATGGAGTGAGGGGATCTGGGGTCAGTCTGTGAGGCCCCACGGAGTGAGGGGATCTGGGGTCAGTCTGTGAGGTCCATGGAGTGAGGGGATCTGGGGTCAGTCTGTGAGGCCCCATGGAGTGAGGGGATCTGGGGTCAGTCTGTGAGGCCCCACGGAGTGAGGGGATCTGGGGTCAGTCTGTGAGGCCCCACGGAGTGAGGGGATCTGGGGTCAGTCTGTGAGGCCCCACGGAGTGAGGGGATCTGGGGTCAGTCTGTGAGGCCCCATGGAGTGAGGGGATCTGGGGTCAGTCTGTGAGGCCCCACGGAGTGAGGGGATCTGGGGTCAGTCTGTGAGGCTCCACGGAGTGAGAGGATCTGGGGTCAGTCTGTGAGGCTCCACGGAGTGAGGGGATCTGGGATCAGTCTGTGAGGTCCATGGAGTGAGGGGATCTGGGGTCACTCTGTGAGGTCCATGGAGTGAGGGGATCTGGGGTCAGTCTGTGAGGCCCCACGGAGTGAGGGGATCTGGGGTCAGTCTGTGAGGTCCATGGAGTGAGGGGATCTGGGGTCAGTCTGTGAGGTCCACGGAGTGAGGGGATCTGGGGTCAGTCTGTGAGGCCCCATGGAGTGAGGGAGCCCAGGGTCAGATTGTGATTCCCCACAGTGAGATAGTTTTGGGGTCAGTTAGTAAAACCCATCTGCAGTATACCACTACCCTTATCCTGAAGATCTGAAAGGAAGGCAAGTCTGTGGCAGTATTCAGTAGTGAGCTATGTTAATCAGTACCATGGAAGGTTCATTAGCTGTACCCCTACCAGCTCTCATTTGGAGCCACTATGGAGCATGGTCAGTACAGTCATTGACAAACTACATAATGAATTGGAAGGATTGCCTCCCTCGGTATGTGTCTGTTGATGGAGCATTCTCTACTTTGCCCTTCAGCACTGCTTGTGACACAATTGAAGTGCAGCGTCGATACCCCTGCCTCAACATCCCTGACACGTTCTTCGACAGTAGACTGTGCTGGGTGAATACATTCCCACTGAACGACCCTTTGCAAATCGGCCAGAAGTGTGTTTATCACATAATGGAGAAAGGGTTTGAACCTATTGAGGAACAAGAGATGGAAATGGATCCTCCAGATGCTGATTCTACATACAGTGCCAAGGTGAGCAGATGCTTTCAAGGAATGGGTGATTGACAGGGAGCTGTGCTGCCTTAAGGGTGAATACTAACTCCTGAATCAAGTGATTGAACTTCATTGAGGAGCTACTAACCCTTTCGACAAGTTGCATACTGAACATTTCACATCATAGAGCCAATGTGGATTTGGAAAGAAAGTACTGGTCAGAGAAATATCTCTGTCCATTAGATTGACTTCTATGTGACCATAATGTTCCGGAAAAGTGTGTTAGTTGAACTGAAGGAAAACTAACGGTAGAGTATTAGGGCACTAGAGCAGAGAAACCGGTTCTTCGGCCAATCTGGCCCATGCTGAACTGTTACTCTGCCTTGTCCCATGAACCTGCCCCCTTACCATAGCCCTTCATACTCCTGCCATCCATGTGCCTATCCATACTACTTAACCTGCTTCTTCTGGCAGCTCAATCTACATTCTCACCATCCTCTGAGTAAAAAAGTTCTCCTTTAATATTTCACCTTTAACCCTTAACTCTTGACCTCTAGTTCTAGTCTCACTGAACATCAGTGGGAAAAGCCTGCTTGTATTTATCCTATAAATATCCTTCGTAATTTTGCATGCCACTGTCAAATCTCCCCTGGTTCTCCTACGCTCCAGGGAACAAAGTCCTAATCTATTCAACCTCAAGGCCTGACAACATCCTTGTAAATTTTCTCTGTACTCTTTCAAACTTAATGATATTTTTCCAGAACTGCAGACAATACTCCAGATTAGACCTCACCAATGTCTTGTGCAACTTCAACATAATTACAGATCTGCATTCCCTGAGTACAGATTTGGTTAAAGAACAATGGAAGGGAGCAAAGAGCAATCGCAGTGAGACTTGAGGTGTGTCATGGCACCTTTGGCTTCGGTGATTAAATGTGACAATTTTTTTGTGTAGGAAAACTGTACGGTAACAGGCTGTGTTGCCCATTTACACTAATGTGATCAATTAACCTGCTGACCCATAGCCAATTTTTGAATGTGGGAAGAAACTGGAGCACTCGGAGAAATCCACTTGGTCACAGAGAGAACATATGAACTCTTTAAGGAGAGCGGCAGTCACTGTATTGTAATACCATTATGTTGCAGAGCCACCCTGTTATCACTGAGGAATGAAAGGTGCCTATCCATCTGCTAGTAGCCATGTTATGTCACGTTAGCTGTTTGATCAGCACCAGTTGAAAGTTGCAGAGTTCAGTCACTGCTTTCATTAACCTCTAGGGATTCCCAACCTAAATGCTCTGTAACACTGTGCTTACCTCTCACCTTTCAGTAGCAGAATCGTGAGAGTTTATGTGAGTGGTTCCCAAGTCAAAGAGAACTTGGGTAGATTCTATTCAGCACATTAGGGGTGAACTGACTATTTTGTTATGTGGACATGAGCTCACAATGCTCATCTCACAGCCCCCACACATTGAAGGATTCCTGTCCAGATACACTCGTGACTGGCAAAAAAGCTTCAAAAATTGATGAGCACTTGAGATTGGAAACTTTTTGGATACCGGAGCACCAACTGCTATGATACAGTGCTGTAACAGGAAAAAGGTTTAAAGATAAAGATCAGCTTTATTTGCCAGTGTGTACATGTGTACATCAAAATGGTTCAAACCAAGTCTGCAAGGATTGTGCTGGGCAGCCAACAAATGTCGCTCTGTGTCTGGTGCCAATGTAGCATGCCCACGTATGTTTTCTGGAATGCGGGAGGAGACCAGAGCTTCCAGAGAAAACCCATGCGGCCACGGGGGAACACACGAACCCCTTGCAGGCAGTGGCGGGAATTCAGCACTAAAACGAAGCACCAACTGCTATGATACAGTGCTGTAACAGGAAAAGGTTTGAGTTTGTATTGCACTGTTTATTTTTTATTTGTTTAGAGATACAGTGCAGAACAGGCCCTTCCGCTCGTTCAAGTTGCACAGTTAGCCGAACTGTGCTTTCAACAGATCATTTCCTTTCGGAGACACCAGACTATATTTGAGTGACGGTGTCTCTGTTCACTGCTCGACTGTAGCCCTTTCACTGACATGCCCAATTTGTGCCTCAGGTGATTCTGTTGTCCTGCCCAGACCTCATCGACTTGTACCGCCAGGCATGCACATTGGCCGAAGCACCTAAAGATACAAACGAGACACATCAGCATCCCAGTAAACTGATAAAGGTAGGTTCCAGGATTGGCTCTTTGTAAAGGAGCTTTCCATTATCTCTTGTGGTGGTGTGGGTCTCGCTGCTGGTTGGTTGATATCTTCACTGAGCCCAAGTGGTGAAGCTGTAATGTTAGGCACGGCTTTCAACCTGTCAGCTGACTCTATCGCGGTGCAGTAGCCCACAAAATGGGAGTGCTGTCTAGATCAAGCCAATGCAGTCCCTCGACGTCTTTTACCAGTGATCCCACACCGAAGGGGTGAGGAACCTCAGAGAAAGTGAAGAGATGACATCTTTTGGATTAAGTACTTATCCAATACCTTTACTGTTTAAAATATCTTGTTAGTTCAAGTAGAGCAGGGGTATTGTCCTTGTTCTTGGAGTGCTGGCTGGATAGCACATTGCCTGCTATCATCTCGACCTAGGCACGAGCTTCAGATCTGTGCTGCTCTGATTTATGTTTCATATTTCTCCCTTTCCCCTATCTGTCTATTCTCTTGTACCTTACTTAACCCTACTTTTCCCCCATACCCACACTCCATTCCTCACTCTACACCCTTTCCCTTCAATCCCTATCACCATGCTTCTCCATCATACCTGCGGATATTCGACTTCCTTCCCACTCTTTGTGCTCTTCTCCCTCCCACTCTTCTCCACCCCCTCCCCAAACCTCCTCTCCCCACCCTCTGTCTCATGTTCCTGTGTACAGTTCCTAGTAGGAATGAAGGGCAAGGAGGAAGCAGTGGCGATTGGTGGAAGTTGGTCTCCTTCCCTTGATGGACCAGGCCCCGATAAGGATCCCAGGGTACTCATCAAGACGGCCATCCGCACCACTAAGTTCTTGACCGGCATCGATCTGAGCGCCTGCACTCAATGGTGAGTCCGCCTCTGTGCAGAGGAGCAGCTGTGTGTGGATGCATGTTGAATCACTGGGTGCAGAGAGCTTGATGGTTAGCAAGGGGAGGAATGTGCTGTGTCAGCCACCTCCTATTTCCTTGAACCTGCAGGACTTCGGTAATCAATCTCCCTTCAGTAACAAATACAAACTCTGACTAAGTACTTGTGTCAAAGTAAGGGGGCTTTCAGGAGGAAAGGAATAGAATGAGCTGAGCTAAGGGGATGCACCAGAGAGTGAAAAAGCAGCGTTTGTGAAAGCACAGTGTGCATGGGTTTCTGTTACACCCTCTGGCTAGTAGTGACACTCTGGATATGAGGAGGTGCAGTTCCCTCATGGTTGGCTTCTCTATGCAAAACTGCAGAGACTAGCCCCTCTAGTATGGTTACTTGCAGATTTGTTCTTTGTTCTTACCAATCTGTGTCATTCCATGCAGATAAAGTTTCCTATGGTAATGTGGCTAACCTGTTTCTGTTGGTTCTTTAGATGCATGAGTTCAGCTGTGTGCTTGAGCCTTTGTGGGAGAAAATACATGAGTTATGAGCAGTATAGTTACAGTAGTTGACTGCCCTGTGGAGTTAGCCTGATAGATGTTGCTGTGTGGGGTGGGCTGGCACACGGTAGGAAGGTCATCGACTGTGAGTGATCTTTCAGTCACATCCATCTGGGATTGATACTTGTCTCTGCCTTGGGGTACTAAATGAAGCCTTCCCATTGCGAGGAACCTGGGCAGAGAAGGTATCCTCTGCTGTGTCACCTCAGGACCTCTTGGTGAGGCTGACATTCACCCAAAGGTTAGTATTTGGAATAGGCTGTTCCTGCTGGTTACCAATCCTCTACAGAGCCAGTGTTAAAGTAACATTTTCCAGGGAGTGGGAGGGAATCTAGAAGTCTGGCGATGAGAATGTGATTGGGGGGGGGGGGGTAGAAGTAGTTTGGCAACAGAAGACGAGTGGGGCGGCGTGATAATTAACAAGTATGGGCGGCGCGTATCATTGGCATTGGTTTTCTGGTCCTGTGTGCTATTATATCCAGTAACCCTCTTCCCTTGTGACAGGTTTCGCTTTGCTGAGATTCGCTACCTTCAGCCTGGAGAGCTCCGTGAGGGGCGGCTGCTCCCAGCCCGCGTGGAGACTGTGGTTGTATTTCTGCCGGATGTTTGGCATTGCCTCCCTACTCGCTTGGAGTGGGACGCACTGTCCCTGGGATACACGCAACAACTGACTGACAGGGAGCAGGCAGAGCACAAGGACACGGACCGAGATGAGGCATTGAATCTTTTTTTATTACTCCATTCTCTTACACCACACAGGCATACCATACACACACTCTCTCTCTTTCTCTTATGCATATATACACGCACACACACAAAACCCCTCCACTGCCATAGTGAGAGTGACCAATAGCTCTCAGTTGATGGGAGCTTTTATCAATTTAATGTAACTTGGAGATTTAAAATGATGCAGCAGCAGAAAAGCCTTAAGTTGCTGCCACTCTTAATAAAAGTGGAGGGGCTTCACTAATACACTGTGCCCACATCCCAGTTGCTTTAAACAGAGTCAAGGTGGCACAACGAATCCCATAGTTCAGGTGGAATTGGCACACTGTTTGTTCAGGGTGACGTCCAGCTTCCTAGACCAGTTCCAGTAGTGTTGCAGGCTGAAGTATGGGTCAGTCTCATTTCCACAAGGATTCCTCACAGCAAGCTGAAGCAGGGTATGGTCTGACGGGCATCATGGGTCTGTAAATCCTTGTGGGCACTGTGACAAGTCAGCGTGGGATCCTTATGAGGACAGGCAGAAACTTCTCCACTCTGAGTATGGTGAGAGCATGGAATGAGCTGCCAGTCTAAGTGGCGGATGTGGGTTTGATTTCAGCATTGAAGTGAATTTTGGGTTGTGCAGGTGGGTAAAAACACATAGATGGGTGGGGTATGGAGGGGACTGGTTCAGGTGTAGGTCAGTGGGATGAGGTTCAGCATGGATGGGCCGAAAGGCTGTTTTGGTGCTGTAGTACTCTAAGTGGGATGTGCTTAGGCAGGTTAGCCTGACAGGGTGTGGGTAGGTTTTGATCATCATGGACTGTGCTGGCAATCCATATGCATTTCCAGTCCTGTGTAGTACGATGAAAGAGCAGCTCATGCTATCTCTGCTTGACACTTGATCTCTGTCACCTGGGATTACAGTGATTAATTACTGGGGAGCTACAACTGAGAACAAATTCACCTCTTTAAATAAATACTCTGTTTAAAGCAATGTGAAGGGCCACACACAGACCAAGACTACACTGGTGACACATTAACACGTACATCCTCTGACATCCTTTCACACCCAATGAAACACTGTTTATGATGCATTTTTCCAGACAACTTGCCGTTCCTTTCCCTGACGGGCTCACCTGAACTCCCCACGTGTTCCGTATTCTGCTGCTTTAGGATGCACATGCCCTTTAGTGAAGCTGCTGTGGGGTTCTGTCCGAAACTTGTGTGATTTCCCCTTTCCCATATCTGACGAACCTTTACCACGATGACAGCTCCCTATAGGGGATTCCTGTTCCTTACAGCAATGTCCTTTCAGGCCAGAGGCTTTAATGCTGGAGCAGCCAAAGACCTAAAGAGAATCAGCAAGTGTTGGAAATCCAGAGCAACGTACACAACAAGGTGGAGGAACTCACCAGGACAGGCAGTATTTTATGCAGGGCATTAAACAGTTGATGTTTCAGGTTAAGACCCTTCATCAAGATCCCAACTAGGCCTGAGAAGTCATAGAAAGAACAGATATCAGCAGTTGATTTGATATCTTCTTGAGTGAGGGCCCTTGAGCAGTCGTGGGGGTAGATGAATTGTTACCTGGAGTTCTGGGTCCTAGCAGCTGGATTTCACTGGTGACTAGGAATGAAAACAGTAAACCCTTTGGCCGTTTTAGAACTTGGAGCTCATGTAGACTGCTGTCACCCCCAAAGTTTTATATTGACAGACCACGCCCACAGCTACTAAACACTAGACCTGTACCCTAGGTATAATTGTATGCAGAGCATTGTCGCCCTGAATTAACAGGCTGTTAATTGGTGCCTTATCCAGTGCCATGCAGTAATAGCTTGTTTCTGCCAACACTCCGCACCATTGTTGTAAGTAACACAGCACAGGCATTGTACCTAGAATTATCCAAAGCAGTGGTAGGTTTCTACCCATCGAAGCTCCACCCCAAGAATATACAGTGTTGAGTTGGCCATTGCATTTACCTCAGGCTGTCTACCAGGTTCAGGCTCAGTTAGAACTAGCTGCTGCTCCGCATTAAATCCAATACTGAAAGAGACTTAGGGTAGTGTAGTTTTGGTGCAACATTTCATAGAAATGCTCAGCACAGCCCTGAAAAGTCCTATTGACATCTGTCTTCTTACCTCAGAACCTGTTGACGTTTGATGCTTGTGGCCTCCTCCTTGAAACATACGGAGTTATCACCTACAGTCTCGCTGCTGCTGGCTGAAAGCACGGCCTTGTCTGACTCTTATGAGTCCAATGGGTTAATGAACAGTTTTACTGAAATGTCCTCCTTTGTTTTGGTCTGTGTTCCTGCTTCCACACCAGGCAGTTTGTTCCATTCCAGATCAGTCGGGGCTTGAGGAGATCAATGGAGAAATCAGCACCTGATTGGTCTTTCGGGGGGGGGGGGGGGGGGGAGGAAAGTTGGCAACCTCCCTGTGTTGGAAGCATCAGCAAGCCAGTGCAGGGATTAGACCAGTGGCTGCTGTATCTCGGTGTAATGCGGCTGGTCTATCGAACTGTGTTCTCGCTCTGGGAGTGCTCAACAGGAAGAATAGTGTAAACAGTGTTCACCTGTTGCCTTAAGTGTTTGATGAGACAGTGAGGTAGGAATATCCAATCTGTGTCTTGAGGCTGGTTGATGTTACAGTTCTAAGGGACCTTTTCTCTGTGCCTGGCCATCTTGTAACTGATCTGGGAGTATTCAGAACAATGGAGAGGGGGTAAATTGTTAAATTTGTTTACTGTTGTCACATGTACCAAGGTATAGTGAGATGAAAAACAAAACTTGCCTTGCATACAGTCTGTAAAATCAATTCATTTCACTACCTTGGGGTAGTACAAGGTAAAACAGTAACATAGTGCAAAATAATGTGCAGAGGAAGTGTGATGCAAGGTCACACTGAGGTAGATGGTGAGGTCAAGAGTCCATCTTACAGTACTATCAGTCTTATGGTACTAGGGAAACATTCAATAACCATATAACAGCGTTAAGTGGAGTATTAAAAGAATAAAGATGGCAGAAGGGCCAAAAGATAGGGATGCTTTTCTCTTTCCTTGTCCTGGAAAAACTGGTGGCTCAGTCCCAAGTATATTCAAATTGAGCACAACACATAAAATACTTGAACTCAGCAAGTCAGGCAGCATCTAGACAGTCAATGTTTTGGGTCCAGACAATACCTCTGGACTCAAATTTGGAATTGAAGTAGATTTTTAATTAGTAAGGGAATTGAGGTTTATGGGCCTAGAGTGGAAAAGGAAATAGATTGGCCAGGATCTTGATGGTGCAGTTGGTTTAAGAGACTTATTCCTGTTTCTATTTGCTGTGACTGTGGAGCCTTACTCTGCCTGTGTGTTTCTAAGCAGGGACTCTGACCATGCAGGAGAGCTTTGTTTTGCAGCTTTTATGCAGTACCTACCCTGGGCATGTTTGATAGAACATTGCGAGGGTCCTTTACTCTGTCTCTTGCCCAGCTTTAGCTGAGTTGGGAGTAATTAGTGCTGCCGTTAGGTAGCTGAAGAGCAGTGTAGCATTCCTGGTGGGTTATCTCCGCTGTGATGAGAGTATTTTTTGAGAGTCTTCATTGAGACTGCCCATGAAACATGTAATGAATTTGGGGTGGTATGGGATTTGAAGCTGTACCTGGAAATTTACAGTATACGGTTATAGCATGAAAATGCACAATCAGTGGCAGAATACTGAGACGTGTAGAAGAACAGATGGACCCTGAAGGCAGGCCAAGTAAGCAGCATTGTTAAAACCACACAATTTGTCTGCCAAGGCATAGAATATGAGAAACGAGATAACAAAATTACATAAAACTCGAGCAACAGCTGGGATATTGGGTAGAGTCCTGGTCACCATTTTATAGAAAGCTTTGTGAGCAAAACATTAAAGGGCATTTATCAGGGCTGGAGAATTCTACTTGTACCAGGGTTTTACTTGGAGGCTGACAGATTTACTGTGTGTCTAAAATAAAAGAACAATAGGGCAGGACCCATTTTTCTAATGAGAGTTCATTTAGTAGTGGGGTGCAGATCTAAGGAACCATGCTGAAGAAGATTAAAGTAAAAGTTGGGTGGTTGGGAGAGGAGTTGAAAATAATTTTACTCGATGGATAGTGGGGGTCTGGAACTCACTGCCTGAAAAGGTGGTGGAGGCAGAAACCCTCCTCATGTTTAAAAAGCTTCTGGGTCAGCATTTGAAGGGCTAGAACCTGCTAGCTGGGAATGGAGTTCACCTGGGTAACTTTTTTACCTGGCCTGGACACAGTGAATCTTATGGTCTATGCTGTAAATTTAATTGAAACTGATTACAAATGGGGGGCGAGAGGGTCCAGAAGACAGTCTGATTGTTGGATATGGTGTGCAGCTTCAATACTGCTGCTCATGGGTTGCCGTACGAAGTCCACGTTTCCTAACCTTCCCCTTTCATGCCTCTTGCCTACATGTGCCTCCCCTCACTTGGGAGGCGATGTATGCTCAGGATGCTTCGCTGACTGAGTGTTCCAGACAGTTTCCTTCCGAGTGCTGTCAGTGGCACGATGCAAGCTGCCCGTGGAACCTGGATAGCAAGCAGGGCTCAACCAGCACTGCCAGGCTGCTTGGTCTAACGTGATGTTATTTGTCCTCACAGACTGAAGAGAAGATGGAAGAGCAAGGGGAAGAAGCTCTCCCCACCCCAACTCAGTGGAGCAACCTGGATCTGAAGACAATGAAGGTAAGAGCCACTTTTGTACCTGTGGAGAAGCCAGCATACTGTGGATGTGGAACATAGTCGTTGCCCCATTAAAATCCGTTTCGTTTATTATCACAGATGTGTTGTTTCATCTAATTGATGAAGTATGCTATAAATTCCAATGAATATATAATATGTAAAAACGAGGCCAAAATTGAGCTTTCAGAAAGGGGAAGAAGCTGTTCCTAAAACATTTAGTGTTTTTTCTTCAAGCTCCTGTACCTTCTCCCTTATGGTAGCAATGAAAAAGCATGTCCCACTTGATGAGGGTCTTCAATGGTGGATGCAGCCTTCTTGGGACATCACCTTTTCAACATTTTTTCCATGGTGGGGCGGCTATGACAGAGCTGTGTGTCTGTAATCTGCTCCATTCTAGCTGGTGTTCATTTGTAATTCAGAATCCCTGGTTCAGTGCACATTTCCTTCTTTGAAACCCGACTCCACTTTGAATCATTCAGGCCTGACCTGATCCATTATTATAGAAACTCTCAGGGTTAGTTGAACAGTTCAAGCATAGTCAGCTGAATGGCAGCTGCAAGGTTCTGTGACACTCTGGTGATCCTTGGAAACACAGCATTTGCTGCAAAATGGATGAGTATCTGAAGTTAGTGAAACAATAGATTGTGTTTCAGGCCAGCTTCATGCTGCTGGTGAGACTAGAATCTTAGTCTGGGTCTACTGGGGAAGTCTGAATCTTCCAAGACTGCTGGAGGCAGAAGCCGGGCTGTTCTGGAGTTGGAGTACCATCTGCGTGGGTGGGTGGGAGAGAGGAACAAAACTCTTACTATTTTGTGTGTTTTTTTTATGTGAGCAATGTGGACACACGGCCTGTGGCAGCACTTTTGGGCTGCTCCAATCACATCATTAACAGAAATTACATATTTCACTATATGTTTCAATGTATGTGTGAGAAATAAATGATCAAGAAATTGGCGTGCTCTTGGTAAAGAATTGGCAGCCTATGAAAGGTCCTGTCAAAAGCATATCTGTTTTGCCTTCATTTTTGGGAAGCTCAATGTATAGAGATGCACTGCTGTAGAATGTTTGAGACTGTATGTCAAAGCTGTCTATTGTGGGACGAGGTCTTTTTATACAAAAAGACAAGAGACTTTACCTAATCGCTGTTAGACTATAAAACGTGAGATCAGACTGTCGACCTGCTCTAGCATTCTACTGTGGCTGATCTATTACCCTTCTCAATCCCATTCTCCTGCCTTCTTACCGTAACCTTTGACGCTCTTACTAATCAAGAACCAACCAATTTGTGTTAAATATACCCAGTGACTTGGCCTCCACAGCCATCTGTGGCAATGAATTCCATGATTCACTATCTTCTGGCTAAAGATATCCCTCCTCATCTCTGTTCTAAGGGGATCTCTTCTGAGTTTTTACCCTCTTGTTTTACACTCACCCACTTTAGGAAACATCCTCTCCTTTCAATATTCCATTAGTTTCATTCTTAGAAAACTCCAAGCCCAGGTCCATCAAATACCATCGTGAACCTCTGGGATACTGTTCAAAGCCAGCACATTCTTTCTTAGATAAAGGGCTGAAACTGCTCACAGTACTCTCAAGTGCAGCCTGACCAATGGCTGTTATTAGTCCGTGGTGTGACAGGTTCTACTATCTTTTTAGGTGGAAGACTTCCGCAGGGAGCTGAAAGCAAGGAATCTGAACTGGAAAGGCACAAAGGCTCAGCTTGTGAGTCGGCTGGAGAAACAGCTGGAAGAAGAGGCTGCAAAAGAGGAGATAGAGAAGGATGAGTCCACGGTGAAGGAGGTGGAAACGGTCAGTACTCCAGAGAAGAGCCCTGATGAGGAGCAGAAGCAGGTGAGACAACACAGCACACTGATGAATTTGAACACTGAAATTCTGTGGATGCTGAAATTCCTGAGCAAAATACTGGAGGAACTCAGCAGGTCAGGGAGCATTTATAGAGGGAAATAAATACTTGATGTTTCAGACCAGGACTCTTTGTCTTCATCAGACACGATGAAGGGTCTTGGCCTGATGTGTTGACTGCTTATTATCCCCCCATTGATGCTGCCTGACCGGCTGTGTTCCTTCAGTATTTAGTGAGGAATTTGATACTGTGAGGTTCATGGAATGATATGGTGCCCAGGGAGTTCAATACAGATGTTTGTGTTAATTTTTGCAGGATGACAGAGCTGAGGTAATATCTGACAAATGGCTCAGTTTTGAGAGGGTGAGGCCTGAAAATGTTGGAAGTTGATCAAATAGCAGTGTAGAGTTAGGCCATTCTGCTCTCCCATTGATAGTTTCAATCATGGGTGATTTTTTTTAATTCCTTCTAAACCATTTCTCCTGCCTTCTCCCCGTAATATTTAACGTCCTTACAAATGAAGAACCTATCAACCTCCACTTTAAGTAAGCCCAATTATTTGGCCTCCAGCTATCTGTGGCAATGAATTCCAGATTCACCATCCTCTCGATAAAGAAATTCCTCCTCATCTACTTTCCAAGAGAGCATCCTTATAGTGCTTTTATATTCTGAGTCTGTGCCCTCTGGTCCCAGACTTTCCCACTATAGGAAGCATCCTGTCCCTGTCCACACTATCTAGGCCTTTCAATATTCAGTAGGTTTCAGTGAGATTCCCCCCCCCCCCCCCCCCATTCTTGAAGCAATAAGATAGTGAGTCGTGAAAGATTCTAATTGAGAAAGTTCTGGTGGTATTGATGATCGGGGAGAGGTATTCGCCATGTAGCCCTTCTGAAGATCTGGTGGCAGTCCAGTGTTCTGTGCTGCACTGTTTTTGGGCCATGAACTGATCATAATTGATTAAGTGTCCCAGTGGCCTACTTTGAAAGTTCTCTTCTGTTACTTTAAAAACCATTCCTAGTTGTGTTCCAATGTTTGACATTTTACTCTGGATGCAGTTTTCAAAATGGGGATGTTGTGCACAGACTTCTGCCCTGCATGTTTGTTGGTAGATTCATATTAGAGTACATCAGTGAGTTGACGGGGTAACAGGATGGTGAATGGTGGTAACTAGCAATCTCTCCAGAAAAGTAAAGCTGCATTTGTACTTGTTTTTCTAAGAACTGAAAACGGCTGGATTGTTTTTTCAGATTGCAACCTGAGGCAAAGCCGTGGTGGGCACAGACCACTGGTAGTGTTGGGTACTCTGGGCACTGGGTGGTGTGGAGGCAGACATTGGTCTGTTGCAGGATCTTGCTTGATAGTTTGGTTAATGTGGCGGTCAGTGATGGGGTTAATTCTGTGGAGAGGACTGACTCGTGGACTCCACTGTCAGCGCTTACTGTATTGTGAAACACAATGATTCATCAAGGACCCCCCAATCACCAGTGCCACCACTAAAACATTCTATTCTTGGCTGGGTTCCTTTGGCTTATACTGACGTCTATTCCCATGTAACATCCCTACTCATTTTTAACCTGTCGTTCCTCCCCATTTCCCTACCTCTTCACTCACACCCTCGATCTCTCCCTTCACTGCCACCAGCTGATCTTGGTTGGATGCCCCTAGCTTGTACTGACGTCTCTTCTCATTGTAACTTCCCCTACTTGTCTGTAATTTCTCACCTTGTTATCATCCCTCCTTCCCTCCCTCCCTTTGTAGCTATATTGAGATCTCTCCAGTTGCAATACTCATTTTTGCTGTCGGAAGGCAATGGTTTATCATCTTCTGGGAGGACTGTTTTAAAACTTTTCCCAGCGTTCTTTTAACGAGCCAGAAGAAAGCAATTCTGATCAAGAGCCCCTTCCACCCAGGCCATGCTCCTTTTTTGTTGCTGCCATTAGACAGTAGGTACAGGAGCCTTGGATCCCACATGACTAGGTTCAGGAACAGTTACTACCCTTTAACCATCAGGTTCCTGAACTGGCACGGATAGTTTCACTTGACGCTGAACTGATTCCACAAACTATGGACTCACTTTCAAGGACTCTACTGCTCAGTTTTGTTTATTTATTTATCAGTTTTTTTTAAAAAAAAAATTTTATTTGCCACATTGTCACACCAGTGACCAATGTGGTCTGGGGGTTTGCTGGGGGCAGCCCACAAGTGGTGCCTGTCTTTGTGTCTAGGCTTTCATTGGTTCTATTGTGTTTGTTCTATGATTGCCTGCAGGAAAATGTTCTTTGTGTGCCAGGGTTTCTGTGAATTGTTAATTAAATATGACTGAAATACATTCAAATAAAACTAGACCGAGAGTATACTATTCCCCTATGTGATGCCCTTGTTCCACCAGTAAGATTGTGGTTAATCTGATGGGAAGCTCAACTTGACATGTCTGTCTATCCTTGGTTGCCTTTAACTTACTCATATCGTGAATTCATCTTAACTCTGCCTTATGTTAACTCGTGGCTGTTGTATTCCATGCAGGAAGGGGAGGCAAAGCAGCCCGAAGATTCCGCAGCTGCGCCGAAGGAAGAACCTCGCTGCCCCCTCCCAGCCGAGCCTTCTGTGATTGTCCGCCCCAATACCGCCGCCATGGGGGGCAACTTCGGCTGTGCTGTGCTGTCCCTGAGTAATCTGAGGAGCTATCGCATTGACTCCAAGGGCCATTCATTTGAGGTACTTGTTGGTAGATTGCTGTCCAGTCTGGAATATAACAGCAGTTTTGTTTAGCTAAGTCGTACTGGAATTTAGGCTGAGCGTCAGCTGCCCTGGAACAAGTTCATGGCGCAGAAGTACTTTTAACTTGTTCTAAGATCAATATAACCCTTCCCACCTACATAGGCCTCCATTTTCCGTCATCCATGCACCTACCTATTCCCTAATGTATCTGCCTCTACCGCTACCCCCCAGCGGTACACTCGCCACACTCTTTAAAAACGAAAAGGAAACTACATCTGACATCCCCCTACACTTTCCTCCACTCGCCTTACAAATGTGCCGCATTGTTTGTCACACTTGTATTGAAACTTACAGTGAAATTCATCATTTACACCAATGACCAATGTGGTCTGGGGTTGTGCTAGGGGCAGCCCTCAAGTGATGCCATCCTTCCAGCACCACATACCATGCCCACAAATTACTAGCTCTAACCTGTGTGTCTTTGGAATGCAGTCATTAGGAGAACATGCGCACTCTTTACAGACAATGGTGGGAATTGAACCCCGCTCGCCAGCGCTATACGGCATTCTGAACTCCGGAATGCCCTGAGCTGCATGCTGATACACTACTGTACCACACTAATTCTCTAAACCTTGGGCATAGTGGTTAGCACAACACGGTGCAGTACCAGCAACCCAGGTTCAGTTCCTGTGGCTGTCTGTAAGCAGTTTGTACATTCTCCCTGTGACCGTATGGGTTTCATCTGGGTACCCTGGTTTCCTCCCACGGTCCAGTGTTGCTGGTCGATAGGTTAATTGGTCATTGTAAATTGTCCTGTGACTAGGTTGGGGTTAAATCGGTTGCTGAGTGGCATGTTCCAAAGAGCTGGAAGGGCCTATTCAGCACTGCCTCAGTGAATAAAACTTACCCACCGCCATGATGCTTTTTGTGAGCCGATTCTGTTTTGCTGTCAGGTGTTGTGGCTTGCAGAGCTCTTCAGCGAGATGCTACAGAGGGACTTCGGTTACACCATCTACAAGACCCTGCTGGCGTACCCGGAGAAGAAACCTGAGGAGGTGCCTGAGAAACCAAAGGCAGCTCCTGCCAGTCAGGAACAGGAATCCAAGGATCAGGAGGACAAGGCGAAAGAGCTGAAGACCGAAGGGGAAGAGATGGATGACTTGGTGGAGATGAAGGATGTAGAGGAGGTGAAGGAGACTAGCGATACATTGGCCAAACCCACTGCAATGGAGGAGGATGAAAATTGGGAATGGGAACTGACAAAGGTATGTCTGTTGAAGAAGGGTGGGGATGAGCCATGTGTCTTGGGAATCTCTATTTAAGGACTCCTTCCCATGATTTATTACTATTTATTTATATTTGCATTTACACAATTTGTTGTCCTGCACTCTGGCTGATTTTTCATTGATCCTGTGAAAGTTGCTATTCTGTGGATTTGCTGTGTGTTCAGGGGTAGAACTCAGAGTTGGGTGATGCCTGGTTATAATCAATAAGTGAGGTGGCTGGGAAAAGGATCCAATGGGAGATGGAATACACATCCAGTGGAAAAGTGAGTGAGATCAATGCATCAGGTTTATGGACACTGATACACTTTGTGGCAGTAGTACAGTGCAATCCATTGGGGGGAAAAACTACGTTACAATAGGAAATACACCCAGAAGCCCCTTTATTGGGTACAGGAGGTACCTCCACCCTCTCTCATTAACAAGGTATTTTTGCCCGCAGAGTTGATGCTCACTGGATGTATTTTTTTTGTTTCTCTCAGGAGGTAGGTACCTAATGAAGTGACCACTGAGTGTATTTCTGTATGTTCGTGGTCTTCTGCCCATCCGCTTCAAGGATCAAGGTGTGCATTCAGAGATGCTCTTCTGCATACCGTTGTAACTCGTGGTTATTTGACCTTCCTGTCAGCTTGAACCAGTCTGGCCATTCTCCAGCCTTTCTCATTTACAAGGCATTTTCACCCACAGAACTGCTGCTCACTGGATGTTTGTTGTTTCTCGCACCATTCTCTGTAAACCCCAGAGACTGTTGCATGTGAAAAAACCCAGGAGACGAGCAATTACTGAGATATCAAACCCCGTCTAGCACCAACAATCATTCCACGGTCAGAGTCCCTTAGATCAAGTTTCTTCCCCATTCTGATGACTGTCTGAAAAACAACTGAACCTCCTGAGTTGCTGCCATATAATTGGCTGTTTAGATAGTTAGACTAACAATCAGGCCACTGACTGTACGTCTAGTCATAATGTAATGCAGTGCAAATCCCTGCATGGCATGCCTGGCGATTGTCGGCAAGAACAAGCCCACAGCGGTCTGCAAGTAAATGCAATCCACCAAACACACCAGCGACAGGAGGGGCTAGCCCCCAACCAGCACAGACCCACACCGTCTTCTGCGACTCCCCCCGGACGGCTGCAACAGGCAACACTGTGTCTTGAGGGCCTTGTCCATGCTACAACCAAGCTTCCTTGCCATTGATCTCACCAAGGAACTAATGAACCAGATGCTGTATTCTACATTACCAGTGTCTGACAGGGGCCTGTGATCACATGAAAAGTCACTCACTCCATTTATTCGACTGCTCGCCATCTTTGCTCACCAACTCCCAGCGCCTTCCTGTAGTAGGTGGCATCATAGTCTGCATAACTGCAACTTCGTCGTTGCTGGGGTTACACCTGCTTACTTGATGTTGAAAACCAGCAGAGTCTTGCTATCGTAAAATAGACAAAATGGACAGCAGTTGCAAATTTGGTTGGACCCAGAGTGGCTGCTGCAAACTTGCTTGCCACCATCTTACTGGAATTCCAATTTTTTTTCATTTGGTTGCTATTGAACCTTGTTTCTTTCATACCTGTGACTGGGTGGCTAAGCATAGTTCCAATATCATGTTCAAGTTTGGTGATAACAGCATTGCTGTTGGCCAAAATCAAAGGTGGTTTTAAATCAGCATATCGGAGAGAGATTGAAAATCTGTCTGAGTGGTGCCACAACAACAATATCTCACTCCATGTCAGCAAGACCAAAGAGGTCTACAGGAAGAAGAAAACAGATATCCATGAGCCAGTCCCTTGCGAAACTTCTGTAGATACATAGTGGAGGGTATCTTGACTGGTTGCATCATACCCTGGTGTGGAAACACCATTGTTCAAGAATGGGAAAGTTGACAGAGAGTGGCGGACACAGCTCAGTCCATCACCGGCAAAGCCCTGCCCAGCACTGAGCACATTTACTTGGTGCATTGCCACAAGAAAGCAGCATCCATCATCCAAGATCCCCGCCATGCGTGCCATATTCTTCTCGCTTTCATTGGGCAGGAGTTGCAGCAGCCTTGGGTCCTGGTTCGGAAACAGTTATTACACTATAACCATTAAACTCCTGAACCAGTATGGAATACATCTTTCACTACAACCTATGAACGCACTTTCAAGGGCTCTACAAATCGTTCTTACTATTTTTTTACTTGCACAATTTGTCTTTTTTTGCACTTTGTCAGTCTTTGTTTATATAGAGCTTTCATAAGTTGTATATCTTTATTTTCATGCAAGTACCTGCAAAATGAATCTTGTGGTCGTACATGGTGACATATCTGTACTTCGATAATAAATGTACTTTGATTACGGATCTTAACTCACTGTGTTAAATTTTCATCTTTTTTTGCCCATTACTTTAAATTAACATATTTTATTGACCCTTTGATTGCTTCTGGTTAGAAGGAAATTTTAAATACCATCTCAATAGATTTTCAAGTAGTGTCTTACCAGTAATGTGTTTAGAATCTGACTGTTGCAGCTGTGTTTCACTGTGTGGTAGTTGAACATCTTCCTCTTTCTGATCACAGCCAGAAGAAGGAGAAACTAAAGATAAGGAGACAAAAGGAAAGGAAACTGAGGCTGAAGATGACAACCTCCTGCAGATGGATGATGTTCTCTTCCTGGAAGACAATGAGGAGGACTTCGGTGAGGAAACGTGACCAAAACTTGGTCCTTCAGAAGAATGAGGGGAATAAGAACTTTATAATTTCATAGTATAAAATTATAAAAGGCAGAGATAAGATAGAGCTAGGAAAGTTGTTTCCAATGGTAAGTAAAATTAAAACTACATTTTAATGATAGAGGGGAATAGATGGTGCTTGTGAGTAGAAACTACTTTTCCCAGAGAGTCGTGAATCTGTTGAGTTTTCTGTCCAGGGAAGCAGTGGATGCTACCACATTGAGGACAGGGAAGCTTTAGAAAGAGTGCAGAGGAGATTGATCAGGATGCTGCCTGGATTAAAGAGCTTATCGTGTGTGGAAAGATTGAGCAAGCAATCTTTGAAGCTAAGGAGGAATGGGGTGACTTGATACGAATGCTGAGGTATTGATAAAGTGGATAGACTTTTTCCCCAGGTTGGAAATGGCTAATACAAGGGGGCATAACTTTAAGGTGATTGGAGGAAAGTATGGGAGAGCTTTCCGATGTAGGTTTTTGTTTATATGGAGAGTGGTGACTGCATGGAGTGCACTGTTGTCGGTGGTGGTAGAGGCAGGTGCACTAGGCACATTTAAGAGATATTTAGATAGGAACATTGATAAAAAAGAAAACTGGAGGTTGATGTGGGAGGGATCAGCTAGATTGGTCTTGGAGCAGTTTAAAAGGTTGGCACATTGTGGGCCAAAGGGTCTTTACTGTTCTATGATCTAAATATATTTAAGACACAGAATGAGTTTTGTGTAGCAGGGGAATTAAAGGTTAAGGGGGGAAAGCAGGCAGGTAGGTGGAGCTGAGTCCATGGCCAGATCAGCCATGATCTTAATTGAATGTCGGAAGAGGCTCGACAGTGCAGATGGCCCATTCCTGATCTTATTTTATTTGTTCTAAACACTATACAACAGGCTAGTTTCTGCTGGACAGCCTCCTAGCCAATGGAGCCATGCTTATAATGTGTGTGCTCGTTCTGTGTGTGTTTGTTTCCACTCACACCCCCCCAAACCTTGGGGCAATGTTTTACCTCGCAATGACAATACTGTTTATAACTTGCCCCATAACGATACCAGAAAGGCTCATGTAAAAGAATGAGGTAGCCAAAAAGCTGCAGTTTTCAGAATACTGCGAGCGCAACCACCTCCTCATCCTCTCCTGCTCACCTGTATTGTGTACTCTAGCCTGTGATGTACTGTACTGTGTACCTAGCCTGTGCTTTTTCTGTTCTGGGCACGTGAACAGAAGAAAAGGAAATTCTCACTATCTAATCCAAGATGTACCTATCCTGGGAGTGTTTGATGGGATAAATTACTTGTTTTAAACTGTTCACACTCCTCCCTTCCCCTGCACCTCAGGACTCTGTGACGATGTCCAGTTTTGCTTGCTGCAGGTATCTCCAATGCTGGTGAAAAGAAGCAAAATGAGAAAACCACAGAGGCTGAGAGTGCATCTGCTAAAGAAACGGTAAGGAGAGTGTGGTGTGCTGAGAAACAGATGACTGAGGAAGTAGGAGCCTGCTAGGGAACTGGTTTTGGTACTGTATTGGATGAGGTGTGAAGGAGTGACCAGGGTCTGGACGTGTCATGGGAGGTTCTGGTATCTGAATGACAGCACAGTTGAACTGTAATCTTGAACTAGTACTGGCATTCACAGCCTGTGTAGCAGCTGGTTAGCGGTATGGTAACTCTGCGCAGGAGGTGGCACCATTAGAGGGTGAGGGTCTGTCTCGTGACACCGCTTTTAGACACGCTGCCTCACAGTGCCAAAGATGTTTAATCCTCCTGGTGCTGTTTGTGAAGTTTGCACATTCTCCCACATCCCATATGATGTCAGGTTAGAGGTCATTGTACTCCCTCAATGTTCCCATAAGACAGGAGCAGATTTGGGTCATACAGCCCAGCGAATCTGCTCTGCTATTCACTCATGGCTGATTTACTTTCCTTCTCAGCCCCATTCTCCGCAACCTTTGACACCCTAACTAATCAAGAACCTGTCAACTCCCAGATTCTACCAGTCTCTCACACGCACGACATAACCTTAGTGTGTGGGTGAGTAAGGGATGGGAATGTGGGGAGAATCGGAACTGAAGTTAGTGTAAAGATTCATGTTATTTGTCATGCGTACAGTGAAACATACAGTGAAATGCGTTGTTTGCATCAAATGAGTGAGAAGTGTGCTAGGGGCAGCCTACAGGTGTCATCAATCTTCTGGTGCCAACATAGCATGTCCACAGCTCACTAATCCTAACCCTTGGGCTGTGGGAGGAAACTTGTGTGGTTGTGGGGAAAACGTTCAAAGCTTCTTACAGACAGTGACAGGAATCAAACTGTGATCAGTGATTGCGCTAACTTTTACTCAGGTAGGGTCAGTGTAAATTAATAATGGATGTCCAAGTCCAGTGGGCTGAATGGCCTACTTCTGAGTCTGATAGAGAATGCAGGGCAGCAGAACTGAATTTCAGTGAGAGCACACGGGTGGTGGGGCAGTAGCGCAGGTGCTGGCATTTTCACTAGGACAGTAATAACTTTTTTTCTCTCTCTCTCTCTCTCTCTCTGATAACTGTAGCAGGAAAAGGAAGTCGCCCAGGTGGTGTCGTTGCGCAAGGATGTGCTGCTCGCCTTTGTTTACTTCGACCGTAATCTGTGTAACTACCTGATGGAGAAGGATTTAGAGCTGATCCTCAGCACCCTGGGGCTGCACGTAACCAGAGCCCAGGTACCACGTCTTCAACCAGCTGGACTCGGCTCCATCTATCACACTCAGTCCTGTCTCCGACTGTAGCCCCAGCCCCTTCACCCTCTCGCTCCTGATTGTTCATTTGTTTATCAGATGTATATCGAGCAATGTGCCATATGTGTTCACAGCCAACACACCCAAAAGCATGCTGAGGCGGCCCACAAGTGTTGCCACACATTCCAGCATCATTTCAAAATGCCCACAATATTCAGCAAACCAACAGCAGGAAAACAAACTCCTGAGACTGAACTTTAACTCTGAGTGGTTCCATGTCTGCACGGAGCCTCTGAATTTGACACACACTTAAATTTAGCCAGGTCAAGGCTGTGAGCTCTTGATATTCCAGACAGGTTTTGATCCTGGGTTACGTTTGGGTAATGTTATTACACTTGGATTGCAGCAGCTTTGCCTCCAGGACACAAAAGCATTTTAAACAGCTATGACAGGTTTCTGATTTGATACACAAGACCATAAGATACAGAAGCAGAATTAGACCATCTGGCCATTCGAGTCTGGCTCCACTATTTCATCATGACTCAGCCTCAATCTCCTGCCTTTTCCCTGTATCTGTTCATGCCCTGACCAATCAAGAACCTATCACCTTTGTCTTATATTACTTAAAGATTTGGCCTCCACTGATGCCTGTGCCAATGAATTGCACAGATTCACCACTCTCTGCCTAAAGAAATTCTCCTTTCTCTGTTCTAAAAGGGTGCCCCTCTATTCTGTGGCTAAGTCCTCTGGTCCTGGACTCTCCCATCTTGGGAAATACCTCTCCACATCAACTCTTAACAAGGCCTTTCACCATTTGATAGGTTTCAGTTAGGTCAGAGAGATTCCCAATGGAGCAGGAGAGGGAATTATGTAACAGTCATATTTCCCCAACATGGGCATTGGTCGGACCACACTTGGAAAATTATGAGTAGTTCTCCTTATCTAAGAAAAGATGTGATGGGGTTGAAGAGGGTCCAGAGCAGGTTCATAAGAATGATTTCAGGAATGAAAGAGTTAAGGTATGAGGAGCATTTGGCTCTGGGGGATCTTATAGAATTCTATCGAATGTTGAAAGACCTGGATAGAGTGGATGTGGAGAGGATGTTTCCTATAGTGGGTGAGTCTAGGACCAGATGGCAGAGCCTCAGACAAGAAGAACAACCCTTTAGAATAGAGATGAGAAGGGACATCTTGCATCCAGACGGTGGTGAATTTGTGGAGGCCAATTTATTGGGTATATTTAAAGCAGAGTTTGATAGGTTCTTGGTTAGTCAGGGCCTCAAAGGGTGCTGGGAAGAGGCAGGAGGATGGTGTTGAGAGTGATAATAAACCTGCCATGATTGGATAACAGAACAGACTCAGGCCAAATGGCTTAATTCTGCTTCTGTGTCTAATGGTCATTATGACTAAAGCTGTGCGACTCCACTGTAATCGGTAATGGGGAGTTTGTTCACTGAAGCCCGGGCTCAACGTGGCCTTTCCTTGCTTTACAGATAAAGCAGTTGCTAGGGAAGGTGTGCTCCCAGAACATGTGCCTGTATCGGAACCTGACAGATGGCTGTGAAGGGGATCTGGTTAAAATGGAGGATAAAAGTCTTGTGACAGACGACATGGTGCTGGGTGAGTCAGAATGTGTGTGTGTGTGTGTGTGTGTGTGTGTGGGGGGGGGGGGAGCGCTGACTGACTCCTTCATTACTGAATGGTCCATGAAATGTTACCTCATCAGTGCAAGAGGTGCTGCAGACACTGGAACATCTCAGCAGGTCAGGCAGCATCTGTGGAGGGGAATAAACAGTCAATGTTTCAGGCCACAACTCTATATCATTCAGCACGGTCTTGGCCTGAAATGCTCACTGTTTATGGATTTCCATAGATGCTGCCTGACCTGAGTGCCTCCACCATTTTATGTATGAATGTTACTTCATTATTCATCTTTTGCACTATTTATTTGTGTAACTTTCAGTAATTTTTTATGCCTTGCACTGTATTGCTGCCGCAAAATAACAGATTTCAGGGCATGAATCAGTGTCAATAAATCTGATTGCTGTTCCCGTGTTGCCTTGGGTCGACATAGAATGGAAACTACTACTGGCCCCCATTGCATCATCTCCAATCGTGAGATGACAGTGTTAAACCATTGCCTGTAAATTAGCAAACATGGCAGACACACCTACTGGGTCCATCAGAGATGTATGATCCTGTGGTTCAGAAATGGCAGAATCCACCTTGGTGATAAAACATATCAGCTCCTGCCTTGGACTTCAGCTTGCCTACCAGAGCAACAGGTCCCCAGCAGCTGCTCTCTCATCTGGTATACTGCATTCGGTGCTCCCAGTGTGGCCTTTTATATATTGGTGAGACCAGACGCAGACTGAGAGACCGATCCGCTGAACACATACACTCTGTCAGCCAGAGAAAGCAGGATCTCCCAGTGGCCACACATTTTAATTCTACGTCCCATTCCCATTCTGATATGTCTATCCATGGCCTCCTCCACTGTCAAGGTGAAGCCACACTCAGGTTGGAGGAACAACACCTTATATACAGGCTGGGTAGCCTCCAACCTGACAACCTTGACTTCTCTAACTTCCATTAATGCCCCTCCTCCCCTTCTCACCCCATCCTTGATATATTTAGTTTTTCTCCCTCCCCCCTTTTTTCCCCCTCTCTTTCTGACCATCACTCTGCCTGTTCTCCATCTCCCTCTGGTACCCCCCTCCCCCTGTCTTTCTCCCTAGGCCTCCCGTCCCATGATCCTTTCCCTTCTCCAGCTCTGTATTCCTTTTGCCAATCGCCTTTCCAGCTCTCAGCTTCACCCCACCCCCTCAGGTTTTCTCCTATCATTTTGCATTTCCCCCTCCCCCTCCTACTTTGAAATCTCTTACTATCTTTCCTTTCAGTTAGTCCTGGCGAAGGGTCTCTGCCCAAAATGTCGACAGTGCTTCTCCATATAGATGCTGCCTGGCCTGCTGCATTCCACCAGCATTTTGTGTGTGTTGCTTGAATTTCCAGCATCTGCAGATTTCCTTTCTTTCTAAATCTTTTTATTATTATTAGTAATATGGACAGAATACAAATGATATATTGATAAAGAAATTACAAACATACAAATTCCATTACATATGAAAAAAAACATACATAATAGTTACAATATAAATGAGTTTACCAAGACAAACCATATAATATATGTATGAACATGGTAAGTCTAAATATTTCATAATATATGATATAAAAAAAACAGAAAAAGGAAAGAAAATTTAAAAAAAAATATATATATATAATACAAAACTAGCTAGTCTACTAATCTAATAACTAATATAGAAGAAAAAAAGCAAAAAAAAAGAGAAAAACAAAAGGGGGCTGTTTATAATATCTCACAAGAATAAATATTCATCAATGCCGTCACTTCCGGTCCTCTCAACATACATAAGCTAAAAGCTGGGAAATCAAATGAATTTGGAACAGGGTCATATTACATCATACGAAAATGTTGAATAAATGGTCTCCATACCTTTTCAAATTTAATAGAAGTCTCAAAAACACCACTTCTATTTTTTTCTAAATTTAAACATAACATAGTTTGAGAGAACCAATTAAATACAGTGGGAGGATTAATTTCCTTCCAATTCAACAATATAGATCTTCTAGCCATCAGAGTTAGAAATGCAATCATTCGATGAGCAGAAGAAGATAAATGCAGTGAGCCTAACATTGGTAAACCAAAAATTGCGGTAATAGGATGAGGATGTAAATCAATATTCAAAACTGCAGAAATAATATCAAAAATATCTTTCCAATATTTCTCCAAAAATGAACAAGACCAAAACATATGAGTTAAAGACGCAATTTCAGATTGACATCTATCACAAATAGGACTAATGTGAGAGTAAAAATAAGCTAATTTATCCTTGGACATATGGGCCCTATGTACGACCTTAAATTGTATTAATGAATGTTTGGCACATATCGATGATGTATTAACTAATTGAAGAATTCTATCCCAATTCTCATTAGAAATAATAAGGCTAAGCTCTCTTTCCCAATCCTTTTTGGTCTTATAAAGAGGCTCTGAACGTATCTTCATAATTATATTATAAAGTTTTGAAATAAGCCCTTTTTGAAAAGGGTCTAATTCAAATAAACTCTCCAAAATATCTGAAGGCACAAAATTTGGAAACATAGGGAGTACAGAACTTAAAAAATGTCTAATCTGTAAATATCTAAAAAAATGAAATCTAGGCAAGTTATATTTGTTGGATAATTGCTCAAAAGACATGAAACAATTGTCCAAAAATAAATCAGAAAATCTTAGTAATCCCAGTTTTCCATGCCGAATAAGCTTGATCTGTAATGGAAGGGTGGAAAAAACAATTAGATACAATAGGACTATTCAAAATGAATTGAGTCAACCCAAAAAATCTCCGAAATTGAAACCATATACGCAGAGTATGTTTAACTATCGGGTTGTCAATTCGTTTCGGCAATTTAGAAAGAGCAAAAGGGAGAGAAGTCCCTAAAATAGAACCCAGAGCATAAGCTGATACAGATTTAATTTCTAAACTCACCCAACAAGGGCCGAAAGATCCACCCCCATCTTTCAACCAGCATAACAAGTATCTAATATTAACTGCCCAATAATAAAATCTGAAATTATGTAATACTAACCCGCCTTCCTTTTTTGTCTTCTGTAAATATATTTTACCTAACCTGGGATTTTTATTCTGCCATATATATGAAGAAATTTTTGAGTCAACATTAGTAAAAAAAAGATTTTGGAATAAAAATTGGTATCGCTTGAAAAATATATAAAAACTTAGGTAAAATAACCATCTTAATAGCATTAATCCTACCTATTAGGGATAAAGATAATGGTGACCACTTAGGAAACAAAGCTTTAATCTGATCAATTAAGGGTAAAAAATTAAATCTAAATAAATCTTTATGGTTTTTTGTGATTTTGATCCCTAAATAAGTAAAAGAATCATTAACTAATTTAAAAGGTAAATTTCCATAAATTGGGACCTGTTTATTCAAAGGAAACAATTCACTTTTATTAAGATTTAACTTATACCCAGAAAACTCACTAAATTGAGCCAATAATGATAAAACTGCTGGGATGGATTTCTCCGGGTTAGAAATGAATAGTAATAAATCATCTGCATACAAAGATAACTTAAGAATGTCTGTCCCAAGATTAATACCCAAAATATCCTGTGATTGTCTGATGGCAATTGCCAAAGGTTCTAAGGCAATGTTAAATAGTAATGGACTAAGAGGACATCCTTGTCTAGTGCCCCGAAATAGGCGAAAAAAGGGAGATCTTTGATTATTGGTAAACACTGAGGCTACTGGAGTATGATAAATCAATTTAATCCATGATATAAATATTGGACTAAAATTAAACTTCTCCAACACATTAAATAAGTAAGGCCATTCAACTCTATCAAATGCTTTCTCCGCATCTAACGAAATCACGCATTCTGAAGTGTCATGTGAGGGAGTATAAACAATATTCAACAATCTCCTAATGTTAAAAAAAGAATAGTGATTTTTAATAAAACCGGTTTGATCATCTAAAATAATTTTGGGTAATACCTTCTCCAATCTAGATGCCAGTAACTTGGAAAAAATCTTGGAGTCTACATTCAATAAAGATATTGGTCTATAGGAAGCACAGTTAGTAGGGTCTTTATCTTTCTTCAATATTAGAGAAATGGAAGCTCTATAAAAAGATTGTGGCAAATTCCCCAATCTAATGGCTTCCTCAAAAACCTTACATAACCAAGGGGAAAGAGTAGCGGAAAAATTTTTTAAAAATTCAACTGTATAACCATCTGGACCCGGTGCTTTCCCAGAATTCATTGAGGAAATAGCCCCTTTAATTTCTACATCCGTAATAGAAGTATCCAATATTAAAAGATCATCAGATGATAATCTTGGAAAATTTAATTTCCCAAGAAAATCAGACATGGTATTATGATCTTGAGGAAATTCAGATTGATACAGGGAGGTATAGAAGTCTTGAAATGCCTTATGTATCTCATCATGATTAACTGTCAGATTCCCATTCTGCTGACAAATCTTAGTGATTTGACGTTTAACCAAAGCATTCTTCAATTGACTAGCTAACAGTTTACCAGATTTATCACTATGTATATAAAAATCAGATCTAGTTTTCATTAATTGATTTTCAATCGAGGATGTAAGTAATAAACTATGTTCCATTTGAAGTTCAACCTTTTGTTTGTAAAGCTCCTTACTAGGAGCAATCGAATATTTCTTATCAATCTCTTTAATTTTATCAACCAATAAAAGAATTTCCATCTTAGTACGTTTCCTCAGACCAACAGAATAAAAAATAATCTGTCCACGTATATACGCTTTAGAAGCGTCCCAAAGTGTTCCGCAGGAGATATCATCTGTAGAATTAGTTGAAAAGAAGTTGATCTGCTCCTCCATAAATTTTATAAAGTCTGAGTCTTGCAATAAAGTAGAGTCAAATCGCCATTGTCTGGCATTAGAAGCTGTATCCGTAAATTTCATAGAAAGTAATAATGGAGCATGATCAGAGATAGCTATAATATCATAGTTACAATGGAATAAAACAAGAGTCTGCAAAAAAATAATCAATTCTCGAATAAGAGTGATAAACATGTGAGAAAAAAGGAAACTCTTTATCTTTAGGATGCCGAAATCTCCAAATATAAAAACTCCATTGTCAGTCAAAAACAAGTGGCCTACTTATTAAGTAAAGTCTGAATAGATAAAGATTTATCCATCAAAGGATTTAAACAGCAAATAAAGTCACCACCCATTATTAACTTATATTCATTTAGATTGGGTAAAGAGGTAAATAAGGACTTAAAAAAGTCAGGACAATCCACATTTGGAGCATAAACATTAACCAAAGCAACCTTTTTATTACAAAGTAAACCCATAATTAACAAAAATCTACCATTCGGATCCGAAAAAATATCATGTTGAACAAATGGAATAGAGGAGTCAATAAAAATTGAAACTCCTTTTACTTTAGCATTCGAATTTGCGTGATACTGTTGACCCCTCCAAAATCTAAAAAAATGAAATTTGTCCTCCTTCCTCACATGAGTTTCTTGTACAAAAATGATATGAGCATTAAGTCTTTGGAATACTTTGAAAATCTTTCGTTTAATTGGATGATTTAAACCATTAGTATTCCAAGACACAAAATTAATGGTCTGAGCCATAATTCTAAAATCAACCCTTTGGTATAGAAAGGGTTAACCAACTTATAAACTCATGCACCCGGAAGAGGAACAAAAGCAAAGAGAAGACCCGGAAGTGACGACAACACAGACATATTTGAAGTTCAAAAACAGCCCAAATAAAAAAGCTAACACAAACTGATGCAAAAAAAATAGAATTAGAAAACAGATCATCCCCCCACCCCCCCAGAAAAAGAGAAAAAGCCAAAATATGACTTAAAAAAGGAAAAAGTAAGACTAATTCTACCCCCATGTCAGCTGAAGAACACTCCATATATAAAGGATATATATAAAAGAATCAGCCCAAATTTAAAAATTAAAATCGCTATAATAAAAACCATATTTCTAAGTATAGTTAGTTGTAAAAAAAAATAAGAATATAGTCCACTAAAAAAAAATTATAAATCAGGCTCTAGCCCAGACAAAACAAAAAGTATTTAAGCTATGATAAGCGATGCATTGTAGGAAGAAGACGAAAGAAAGAAAAAAAAATGCCATCTTAAGCAAAACCAAAAATCTTTTTCAAAAAACCACCATCTTAATCAAAGAAAAATTCACCTTCAAAGAATTAAAAATATACCATCGAAGGAACAAAGTTAATGGACAAGAATGTAGTATAATGGTTAAAGTGTATAAGGCAGAACAATTAATATGACGAAAACACGCTTTAACTTAAGTATAAAGTATAGGATGAACCTACCAATAACCAGATGTTAATTCTGGTTTAAGAGATTGAGAACCATCTTACACGATCAGAATCGTTCATTTATTAGAGACCGGTGTCTGGAGCAGTAGGGAAGTTCTCCTCCAGATATTTTCTCGCTTCTGAAGTTGAAAGAAAAACCTGTCTTGGAGCATTCGAAGCTTCGCAGGGTATAGGAGCGCAGGTTTCAGATTTTTCTCATAACATTCAGCCATCAACGGTTTAAAAAGAAGCCTTTTTAAAAGGTCGGGGCTAAAGTCTTCGACCAGGCGGAAGCAGTATTCTTTGCATTTAATCATTCCTGCCCAACGAGCTGCACGTATAAGTTGTTCTTTGTCATGTACATAATGGAACCGGACAATTACCACCGAAGGTTTGTCTGTAGCACTCGGTGATCGACGCCGAATTCTATGTGCCCGATCCAATAAAGGAGGGTTATTCGGGAAAATCGTCAGAAACGCTTCTTTTAAAAGTTGAGCAAAATATTTCAAAGGGTCATCTTTTTCTATGCCGTCTGGAAGACCAAGTATACGTAGGTTCTGTCTTCTGGACCGATTCTCAAAATCGTCACTCCATCAGCTTAATGGTCGAAATTAAATCCTGTTGCAGTTTTTCAATAGTCAAATCTTGCTTCCGAGCATCTTCTTGCAGAGATGCGATAAGAGCTTGTTGCTGGTTAATTACTGAATCCGTCTTAACCATGTACTCTTGAAAAGCCTTTATATCTTCTTTAAAAAATTGTTGTAGTTCATCAAATTTTTTATCCAAAACCTCCATAAACAATTCATAAGTTAATTGAGTTTGTTGTGGCGGAGCCTGCTTCTTTCCGTTACCGTAGGATCCCGTCCCTTAGACCTGAGAGATATTTCTGTTTGCATATCTTCAAAAGTTCTTGGCAGTAAGTTCAAAAAAAAATTATGCTTTCGGTATAGGTAAAAATAAGCTGAATAAGGGTGATCAAAGGTTAAAAAAAAGTAAAGGTTATGGAGTGAATCCAAAGCAGTACTCACTCCATGAGCGTCTCCCGCTGACTCTCATCTGCAGATTTCCTCGTGAATACTTATTCAATCAACTTTATTTTGTGTTTTACGTTTGTAATTAATTTGGATCACTTTGTAGAGATCTGTTTTCATTTTGACACGAAAGAGTCTTTTTCTTTCAGTCAGTGTCCAAAAAAAACCAAATTAAATCCACTATGATCAAATGTTGTAAAACAATAAAACATGAAAATTTTCAAGGGGGTTGAATACTTTATAATAAATTTACTGTGATCTTCTGTACTATTGCCTTTGTTCATTGAAAATTTGCATCCTTCGGTAATATCTGGAGGAATATCCTAGTAATATTGTGTGAATGGCGGGTGCGATTGAAAATCCATGGCTGTCGAATGACTGTGACATACTCCTTCCACACTTTTACAACTCTTGTCAGTTGGGTTAGGAATTCTGGCTGGATTTATGTCAGTGCAGCTCCCTCACCGGCTTCATCTCACCTCTGCCCCCCCCCCCCCCCCACACTTTACTCTCCTGCCTCCCAGTACCTTTCTGACAAGATGGGGTTTTTGTTGCTATCCTCCCTCAGGTAACCAGCATCTTCTGCCAACAAACACCAACGTCACAGCAGTCAAGCCCCGGACACGGTCTGGAGACGGCAGCCTTGTCGAGCACAGTGGCAACATGGTCAATGTTGGAAACCTAATCCAGAAACTGGAGCGGGATGAGAGAAACCGTGCCGACATGGAAATAAAGCTGCGCACCGTGGAGAGCCAGCTGGGTAAGAGTTGTGGCTAGTGTGGGGTGATTCCTCGTGGCTGGATCTATGAATGATGGTTGGATAGGAAATGGGTGATTGAGATCAAGATCTGGGGGTTTGATGCGGGCAGATAGGCGTCGAGAGTTGGGTCGGTCTATATTTACTTATTTAGTGATACAGCGCAGAATAGGACTTTCCAGTTCTCCACGCCATACTGCCCCAGCTCAGCAACCCCAAGACTCCAATTAACCCCAACCTAATCACAGGACAATTGACAATGACAAGTTAACCTCCCCAGTACATCTTTGGACTGTGCGAGGAAACCCCCCCTTAACGTTCCACGGGTCTCTCAGAGACTTCCTACAGAACGGTGCCAGAATAGGACTCCGAACTCCAGACACTATGGGCTATAGGAGGGGGGTTTAAAATTGAATTGAACCGTTAATGGTCTCCTATCTCACCATTCAGTGACCTCGTGTGTCTGTTTTTCAGGCAATGATAGCACGTAGTATAGCGATTAACATAATGATCAGTGTCCTGCACAGTGATGGGCAGGGCTTGGTGAGGGGGAGTGGATTTGGTATGGGGGGGGTGGTGTGGATTACAGGCAGTATCCAGCATTGCATGGGTATTGTCCAAACTGTACAAGATGGATCAGAGTGCAACCAGGGCCTGGTCGGTGTTGGATGCTAATGCTGTTAAATTGGCAAGATTCTTCAGAAGTGAAGAATGAGGCATAAAACTTGTTGCTTACAATCATTAAATGTTACAAGAGCAAAGATGAAGAGGTATCAAGAGAACAAAGAAAATTTAGACTATAAAATGTGGTCACCTCTTACTAAGACTAGAATTTTTTTTAAAAATCCAATGATAACAATTAACCTATAAAGTAGCCAGATTCATGTCGCATGACATCTGCTACAGAAAGCTAAGAAATTTCTTAAAATACAGAAGCAGCTGTGCTAGAATTGATGGAAAATTTACTGAACAATTATATGTATATGGGTGATTTTTTTAAATATATATATATAAACAAGCAAGCATAGGGATGTTAACCTACACGAAAAATAACCATTCTACACCCTAATCCCAACACTGGTAAAAAAAAAATGGAGCATGGGCAGTGTGGTGAATATGGTATATGGGCAGAGAGCAGCACTGGAATGGCAGGGTATGGGTGTTGGTCAGAGTGTAAAGAGATGCCCAGTGTGGGGAGAATTCAGTGGTATTGGGCAAGGACTGATGGTGTTTGGTCTATCTTCTCCTGCAGCTGAAGCCATGGGGAAAGTGTCCTCGAACGACACTGTGAACAAATCCTTGACTTCCAAGATAGAGGAGATGCAGAAGCAGGTGTCCGAGCTGGAGGATCGGGTCAAAGCGGCCGAGAAACTGAAGATCTTCTACGAGCTGCGTCTCCAGGACAACACCAGGAATCTCAATTCCATGCTGGAGGAGATTCAGCGCATCATCAAGAAGGTAGTTATTGGAAATATCACGTATCACCTTCCCCATCCACTGTCCCTACCTCTCCTCAAGCACTTCAACTGAATGCACGTCCACACTTCCCTGATCTTTGCCTGGCCTTACCCTGAGATGCAGTTGGCCTAGGTATAATTTGATTAACAAATATTTAATGTTTTTTTTTGCTACCATGAATCATACATCATGGGATGTGTCATATTTATTTAACTTAGACATACAACATGGAAAATGCCCTTCTGACCCTTCAAGCTCCACAGCCCAGCAACCTCCAATTTAACCCCAAACTAATGACAGGACAATTTACAACGACCTACTAATGGGAACGAATGAACTCTGGGAGGAAACTGGATGATCCAGAGAAAACCCACACATTGCACGGGTTGAACTTCCAAACTCTCATGGATGACATCGGAATTGAAGCTGTAATCGCATCACGCTAACTGCTGCGCTACTCTAGCACCTGATATTAACTTAGCAATACAGTGTGGAATAGGCCCTTCTGGCCACACCACAGCCCCGATTAACCCTAACCTAATCACAGGACTGTTTACAGTGAACAGTTAACCTACCCGCTGTGGGAGGAATGTGCACTCCATGGGGAGGACATACAGAGACTTCTCACAGAACCGCACCAGAATTAGACTCCAAAATCCAGTACCCAGAATCGGATATAACACACCGAACCAGGGCGGTGGGGGAGTGGGGGGGGGGGGTTGTGCGGTAGCTTTGTGTTAATTCTGTTACAGATTAATGCTGGTAGCTGAATTTAATTCCCACCAAACTCTATAAGGAGTTTGTACCTTCTCCCTGTAACTGTATGGGTTTCCTCTGGATGCTCTCAGTTTCTTCCCACCTTCCAAAGATGTACGCTTTAATAGCTTTATTGGGCAAGTGGGTTTAATTGGGGTTGTTGACACAGAAGGGCCTGTTACTGTGCCATGTCTCTAAATTTAAAAAATGATATGGCAGAGTTCCATTGTGTATTTCACTCAACTTCAATTTACAAAATTTTGTCTAATGAAGGAAGTGTTTTCCAGTAATGCATGCTTTCCCTCGTTTGAGGAATGGATGGGCTGAGGTGTGGTGTGTTGTGTTGTGGAGATCCAGGGTCTGTCCATGAGACCAACAGGTCGTGTAGGAGAGAGTCAGTGTTCCCTGTGCCCATCCCACGTTGGTGTCTCCATGCCAGGACCCCTTTGGGATTCTGTGTTCTTTAATCAAAGGTGGCGTTCCTCTGGCACGGATTCTCTGTAGGTGTGTAGGGGAATGCCTCGAGGTGAAGGGTTTGTGTTCGGGATTCTCGAGGGTTCTTTGCTATCCAAGTAAAGCTCAGCTGTCTACAGTTGCCGTAAACAATGAGCATCCTGTGGTTAAATAGGTGAGACTCCCTGTTTCTCTGGATGGCCCCCCACCTTTCAGCCATGTTCTCTTCTCATTGCGACCATCAGGCGGGAGGTATAGAAGCCTTGGGTCCCGCACCACCAGGTTCAGGAACAGTTATTGCCCTACAACCTTCTGAACCAGTGTGAATAACTTCACTCACCACAACTCTGACCTGATTCCACAACCTACAGACTCACTTTTAAGGACCCTACAACTCATGTTCTCAGTATTATTTTTATTTACATGATTCGTCTTCTCAAAACTGATTAATAAACTCAAGACCTTGGCTTCAATATCTCCTTGTGCATTTGGATCCTTGATTTCCTCACTTGTAGACCCCAGTGAGTTCACAATGACAACTACACCTCCTCCACATTCTCCATCAGCACAGGTGCACCACAAGGCTGTGTGCTTAGTGCCCTGCTCTACTCGCTTTACACGTATGACAGCTCAAAGTTGGTGACAAATCAGCATATAAGAAGGAGATTGAAACTTTGGCTGAGTGGTGCCATAACAACCTCTTACTCAATGTCAGCAAGACCAAGGAGCTGATTGTCGACTTTAGAAGGAGGAAACTGGGGGTTGCTGGACCAGTCCTCAAAGATGAAGAGGGTCAGCTTTGACAAACTTCTGTAGATGTGTGGTGGAGAGTATATTGACTGGTTGCATCACAGCCTGGTAGAGAAACATGGTTTCTGATCCAGGCCATGGTCTCTTCTCACTGCTCCCATCAGCAAGAAAGTGCAGGACCCTCAGATCTGTCACTGCCAGGTTCAGGAACAGTTACTGCCCCTTAACCATCAGATCTTTGATCCAGTGGGATAACCTCATTCAACTTCACTTGTTCCCACAACCTATGGACTTACTTCATCTCATGTTCTCATTGTTTGCCTATTTATGTATGTATGTATTTGCACAGTTTGTTGTCTTGCACATCAGTTTGTCTGCCCTGTTGCAACCTATCATTGATTCTATTATGATGCTTGGATTTACTGAGTATGCCTGCAAGGTTGTATGTGGTGACATATACTGTATGATCTTTAAAAATAAATGTACCTTGAATTACACTTTGATTTGCTTTTCTTTTTCAGAATAACGCTTTGACAGAGAAGGACAAATGAGGCGCTGGTAATTGAAAGAAGAAATCCCTGATAGAATCCATTCACTTCCCACCAGATGTAGTGACCTGTGTGAACCCTTGCTTTCCTTATCCTAACAAACACAAAATGTCTCAACCTGCAACTTTATCAAAGTGTGCTGTTTGATTTCTGCGTCGGCCTGTGCACTGTATCCAGGATGTACAATTGAGGAGCAGCAATTGATGTGTGTATTGGTGTAACCATCCATGTCTAAGCCACATCCTCAGTAGGGCGTGCTCTCTCCCCAAACCCCTGCCCGTCACCCCTGTTAGTATTCTGGCAAACCTGGGCAAGTACAGCCCTTTTCCCCTCTCCATCGCAATGTGCCGGCCTGCTGGAGCGCACCATTCCTTGCACAGACTACTGATCGCTGTGGAATCATTCATGGGACACACCCTGTTCCAGTTCTTCCTAAGATTGTGGTCTGTGGGAATGGATCCCACTGCCCCCCCCCCTTCCTTTAGATGCCTTCTTTCTGGACCTTTGACCACCCCCACCCTTCTGTCAGGATGTCAGTGTTTACAGTATAAAGGTTCTTCATTTTTAAAACTTACGGAGTGTCTTGTGCCTTTTATTCCTTGTCTTGTCGATCTTTACTGAGAATATTATGGGCACCTTCCTATACCCCTCTCTCCCCTTTTGCACAGCTGAGGAGGGTATTTGGCCAGCCTTTTCTCTGAAAGAGCATTCATAGTCATCACATGTGTATTGAAACAGTGAGGTGCCTCATTTGTATTAATAGCCAATACTGACCAAGGGGCAGCTCAAGTGTTCTTACATATTCTGCACCAATATATCATGCCCACAATGTTCTGTAAAACAACAAAACACCCTCTCCCGCCGACAGACAGACATACCTCCAGCACTAGAACAGGCTGCCTCTGATTCCCAGACTCAGCCGTGGGCCCTCCAATTCTCAGATGCAGACATTGGGCCTCTGACCTCCAGACTAGCTGTCGGGCTTGCCAAGCCTCTGGACTTCAACCTTCAGCTTTGTGCTCAAAGCTTCACTGACCTCTAGCTAACAATCCCAGGAGTTGCTGATCATGGGTTTGACCTGCAGTCCTCAGTCTCCAGATTTTCACAGACCTCTAACCCTGGTGACACCGTCCCTCTTGACTCCTGCCCATGCAGACCACTGACCTTGAGATTACTGATCTCAGCACCATGGGATCCCCAGCCTTTGGCCAGAAAGGACTTCAATGTGGCCTCCAAAACCGGTTAATTTCATTTAATGCTGCTGACTTCTAATTCCCTACGCTGTCCCTACCATCCCTATGAACCATAAAAAAGAAAGTCACTTCTGTGCCACACCTTCGATGGACATTATAGTCATCTTCACTGTGGCTGCACCAGATTTCGGAGCTACCTGATGCTGGACTGTTGTAGGAGCCCCATCTCCACACGTCTGGCAGCTTCTGGACACAGCAGAGACTGCCATACATTCAGATAGTAATGTCCTAGCGTAACTGGTGTTTATGATGCCCATGGCTACATGCATGGGAGCACAGTTATGTCACTGTTAGTGCAAAAATATATATGTCTTTCATATAATGCGTTAATCTGTTTTGTGATCTTTCAACAGAAGTATGGCAGCATAATGCTGGCCACCCTGTGTTCAATTCCTTCCACTGTAAGGAGTTTGTATGTTTCCCCTGTGACTGTAGGGTTTCCTCTGGGTACTCCTGCTTGTTACTTTGCTGCATCTCTAAAAGAATAAATAAATGCAGTAGTTCAAAGGAGGATTAGTGAGACTTTAGAAATCTGATGCTGGATGGGAAAAGAGCTATGTCTTCATGGACCTTATCTCCTACCTAGAGGTAATAATGAGAAGAGGACATGTCCTGGAGGGTGTATCTATACTGCCTTTTGAAGATGTGCCTGGGATAGAGCTGGATGGGTCCACAACCCTCTGCAGCCTCTTGATCCTGTGTGCTGGAGTTTCCATACCAGGTGGTGATACCATACCAGTTAGGATGCTCTTCGTGCAGAGGTTGATAGTCTTTGGTGACATAACCAAATCTCAAAACTTGTAATGAACTGGCATGCTGGCTTCAACATATCAACGCATTGAGCCCAGGAGCGATCCTCAGGAGTTGACACACAGGAACTTGAAGCAGCTCACACTTTCCACAGCTGACCCCTTGATGAGGACTGGTGTGTATTCCCCCAACTTCTTCCTGAAGTCCATAATCAGTTACTTGGATTTTCACTGCAAGGTTATTGTGACACCACTCAACAGTTACCCGATTCTTGTAGGTCTTGGTCCAAGATTCTGCTGACATCATCGGTAAATATATAGGTGGCGTTTCCATCGTGCCTTGCCACATAAACGTGGGTGTAGAGAGTAGAGCATTAAGCGAAGCACACATTCATGAGGTACGCTGCTATTGATGGTCAGCAAGATGTTTTTACTGATACCTACTAACTAATCTGCTGAGGAAGTCAAAGATTCATTTTTTTAATTAAAAAATAAACTCAAAACATTATTTATCAAAATATACCATGCAATACCTTTTAATTCTTATTTTCATAATGTGTTAAGTGGTATATATAATTAAGACCAACAAGACTTGTTACTCATGCTCTGTAGCCAGAGGCGAGTGTATCTGTAAAATTTATTGTTACAGGTGGCTGTGGAGGCCAAGTCATTGGGTATATTTAAAGATTGGTTGAAAGATTCTTGAGCAAGTAAGAGTGTCAAAAGGTTATGGGGAGAAGGAAAGTGAATGGGGTTGAGAGGTATAATAAATCAGCCATATGGAATAGTGTAGCAAAATTCATGTGTGTTTTTGGTGCCCCTACCCCAGGGTGGTGCACTTCCTCACCCAACCCAACCTCTTCCCATCCATTCGTGGAGAAACACTATAGTCTGGTTCTTCCCTACCAAGTTCTTGCGGTGGCTGCACCAAGCTTCAAGTTTGTCCCTCAGCCTGTACTCTGCAACTGGTGTTGTGCCAGTTGGCAGCATTCCTCTACGGGCATGTCCAAGTGCTGGACTGACAAGTTTAGAACAAAAGTCAATGTGGTTAACAATACATGAAGTGCAGTTAAAATAAATCAGTTCCAATCACAATTACAACACACAGAATACAGGTCAGGCGTCGTCTATGGAAAAGAGTCAACAGTCAATGTTTCTGGCAAAGTAGGCTCTTGATATTGCTGAGTTCCTCCAGCATTTGCTATGGATTTGCAGCATCGGCAGACTTCCTCGTGTTTCTGCTAACCACTTAGCAGCTGGTAAGCACAGTGTACCTGAGCAAAGTTCCTGGTTACTGTGACAACACATCCGACTCTGAAGTCCAATTTGACTGTGCTAGTAAAGATTATGTGGATGATGGGAAAGGTATATAAACTTTAACAGAGTCAATATGGAAAAGCTGTTCCACTTTACAATGAGGTCAGAGACTTTTTAAAATCCTTATTCTGCCCAATGAGTGGTGTTTAGAACACAGGAGGTAATTACCATGAGTTCTTTGTGGCGGAAGATTTCATTGCAGTGTCATTCCATTCCCGTGACGTGCAAAAAATGATTCTGGAGATGAGAGGGTTAGCCTATGAGGAGAGATTGGGGAATACAGTATGCTCACTAGAATTCTGAAGAATTGAAGGGGTATATAAGATGTAGGCAGGAAAGATTTTCCCCTCTGGTATTAGGTAATGCAATCACCGGAGTTAAGTATGTTCTCGGAAGGGGTTGTTTATTGGCAAGTGGTAGATAAGACTAGATTAAGAAGACATAGCCTCAAGATTCAGGGGAATAGATTTAGAACAAGGGTGAGCAGGAACTGCTTTTCCCAGAGATTAATGAACCTGGAATCCTCTGCCCAGGAAAGCAGTAGAGGCCACCTTATTAAATAGATCTTATCTACAGTCCGATGGATTTTTGCATAGCAGGAGGATTACAGGTTCTGGGGAAAAGGCAGATAAGCCTAGGTCCTATGAATAGAAGAGCAGGTTCTAGGGGCCAGATGCTCCTAGTTCTCATGTTGGGCAGAATTAATGAAACCGTGGCCGATCTGATTGTATCTCCAAATTTGCACCTTACCAGCTCTCGCTGTTCTTTTCACCCAACACCGATATCAAGTATCTACTATTTAGATGTGAGACAGAGAGCCCGATAGACCCTCTGAGGGAAAAAAAAAACGTTTTATTCCTGTATGAAGTGACCTTTATTTATAGATCTTTCCACGAGAGGACAACGTGACCTGTCCACAGCGCCTGCCAAGAGCTCTCACGAATATGTTATCATTCAATGGTGACATAAGGCTTTCTGGAGCCGCGCCCGTTCCCGGCAACAATCTAATAAGCCTCAGCCTGTAGAACCTATCACTTGCCACTCCCTCCCTTAATCTGGCCTCAGTCCTGATGAAGGACCGAAACTCCCATAGATGCTGAGTGTCTCCAGTATTGTGTATTTGCATAATCGCGTGTGGCTGGAATCTCAAAGTTCAATGTAACTTTATTATCAAAGTATTTACATATTATCTCCAGTTTCATTTCCCTACAGACGTTTACGGGAAAGGAAACAATTAGAATTTTATGGACAAACTACGTAAACGGGTAGACTGGCAAACTGTGTGTAAAAGACAAATTGAAAATAAATAATACCAAGAACGGGATTTGTAAAGGGTGTTAAGGTGAGGCTGTAGGTTGTGGAATCATTTCAGAGTTGAAGCAAGTGAAGTTATCCACAGTGCTTAAAGAGCCTGATGCTCATGAACTCGGTGGTGCTGTCCCTCCTTCCTGATGGCAGCAGCGCGAAGAGAGCACGGCCTGGGTGGCGGGGGTTTAAAGATCAAAGTACACATACGTCACCACATACAACCTCGAGATTCATTTTTGCGGGCATTCACAAGAAACAATATAGAATCAATGGAAGACTGCCCCGAGGGGATGAGCAACCAGCGGGCAAAAGTCACCAAACTGCACAATACAAAAAGATGATAAAGCAACAATAATAATTCTTATTATTACAGACGTGCTCATGGCTTTTCCTGTGATGCTCTGTGTTGTATCCACGACTTCCCGCAGGCGTTTCTGCTCCTGGGCATCGGTGTTTCCGTACTAAGCCGTGATGCAGCCAGTCAGGAGAGTCTCAAAGTCTTTTCTCACACGGAATAGTGGACCGGAATGAGCTGCGGAGGAGGCGGCTGAGGCAGAGACAGGGACATTTAGGAGGATCTGGACGAGCAGGGCAGAGAGCGAGGTGGAATTGATGGAGGCAAATGGGATTAATATAGATAAACACAATATCGCAACTCAACGCCAGCCACCCAGGTGAGCAGCCCCTGTCTAAGAGCCGCAGACCCGGAGCGGAAAGTTTCCCCAGGCCGAGTACTCGGGGTGTGGGCACACCAGCTCACCGACGTCTTCACGGGGCATTTTCGATCCATCTCTCATCCCAACTGCTGTCTCCACACGCTTCAAATCTGCCACCATCATCCGAGTAGGAAAGAATTCCACACCCCTCGGATCTGAACGACTACCGCCCGATGGCACTGAACGGCCATTCCTGTCACGCTCTCTGTGACAGTGGCAAGCATCTGTCATGCGCTTGGCTGCCAGGTGTGGGCAAGCTTACCCGACGAGGGTCACCAATCGGGGATGAAAAGATGGTGAGCCGCAACAGCAGACAGTGCAAGAGGGTTTTTTATCTAGTTGCAGGTGAATAAAAAAGCCCCCTAAAAGTTGTGAAGAAAGAAGTAGTTACAAAGACAAATGAAAACATATACCCAAAAAATTACAAATAAACAGATGTTTTCTCTATGACACACTTTGTCGTTAACTTTCCAATATAGATATCCGCCCGCCGTCAAATCCGAGCTCCACACCTCTCTGCAAAGCCGAACTGAGGGGCTCAATCTGCCTGCGGAGAGGGCGGTGCGCCTGCTCCCGCTAACCCAGGCATTATTTTAGGACACTCTAAACTGCCCCTTGGGTCTTTCGGGGCCGTTCTGCTGTCTACAAACCGCTGTAACGGTGTGAGTGGAAAATAAGTGAAACCCTTTGGAATGCCCGTGTCTGGAATCCTTAGGAGTTATGAACTAGTAGAGCACTTTAACTGAAGGGATTGTTTTGATTAGCCAAGCTAGCAATAGTTTTATTGTCGGGGTGTGTAAATGGTGAACGGGAGGGCAGAGTTTGAGAACTACTGGGGAAACTTGACCAGAGACAGCGCGAGGAGGAGTGACTAAGCGGGCAAAGTTAGCGGGAGAGTTAGTATTGCTGGCCTGTTCTGTCGCACCCAGACGCGCCTGGAAAACAAGGACACTTACTGAACGCCGTTTCTGGATTTCAGTTCAGCATTGCCCTACAAACCTTGTGTGGTAAACTACATATACCTGTCTGGACACGCCCCACGCCCCCCCCCCCCGCTGACTGCTCCTGTGGCCCCTCCCACAGACACCGGTATAAAGGCGATTGAGACCTGAGCCCTGCCCTCAGTCTCCAGGATGTAGCGTGGTGGTCGATTGGCCGATATCTCGCCTCACGTCTCAGAGTTATTGATGGTGCATCACCTTGGTGAACAAACTCCTCGGTCTAAATACCCCTCTGTGCATCTGGGTGTTGGATTTCCTAATCAGGAGACCTCAGGTCTGCACAAACGCCCCACGCTCCCCATCACCCCCGGTGCTGGGCGCTGAGCCCGCTGTATGCTTTACTCACCCGGGACTGCTCAGCCACGCACCGAACAATCACATTGTCAAGTTTGGCGATGCCACGACGGTGGCGGGGCTCATCGCCAACGACAATAAGATGGCCAGCAGAGAGGGGGGAGAGCTCAAGGCTTGGTCCAAACAAATAACCTCTTCCTCAGAGTCAATAAGACAAAGGAGATGGTTATTGACTTCGGGAGAACTCGCACTGCTTCCTCCCCCCTCCCTTTATTGGGGCGGCCCAGCAATGGTTTCCTGAGGTTGTTGTAGCCGGGGATGGTAATGGGGACAAGATCTCACTACCTATTAAATGCCCCCAATGGCATACGCCTCAAATAGCCTCTCACAACCGTCCAGCTCCTATCCTTCCTGAGCGGTTAGCTACAAAGCCTCGGTGGTACCGTTTCTACTGACTGGAGAAGGGGAAAAGGCGGGTTACTGGCGTTTTAAAACCTGTTGCTCCGGGCAGAAGGGGCTCGTCAGCCGTGGTTGGCAGCTCATCTAGAAGGAAAACTCTGATCTTGGCAGGACTCGGGAGCAGGGATCCAATCGCAGACCCAGTACCGTGCACACATTGAGTGACAAATCCCGAGGTGCAAACAGAGTCGGCATCAACGTTCAGGCAGAGATCAAAACATCCAGAGAAATCCATAAACCAGAATCGGGAAACCAGCAGAGTCGATATTCAGACGGACAGAGTGCAGAAACGAATGTTAGACCGGCTCAGGAAAATTCACCGGCACAATCTGGCCACAAACGGGTGAAAACACAGGACTGAAATACACTGAGCAATAAACAGAGAGGCAGATGATAGGTGGAGCACAATGAGACACGGGTGGCAGCAACACAGGTAATAATGAGAAACAGACGAGAGACAGAATACTCAGTGATACAGGGGCCGGAGTGGAGCAGGAGCGGGGACAGGAGCACGTGGCAATACAGAACCACAGACTGACAGCTGGGGGTGGGGGGGACACACAAAAAGACAGAGTTCGGCTGGAGGCACTGACTTGCGCCATACCTAATCATGGGGAAGGCTTCGGGAGTAAACTCCGTGAGTAAGATCCGGAGCTGGAGTCGCTAAGGCAGCCCTACAGTGAGTTCAATGCTGACTGGCAACTCCATCGGCCTCTGCCGTTCCTTCGGGCTCATCCGATGTGGAGAGGGGAAGCTTGCAACATGGGCAGCAGCTTGCACTCCATATTGTACTGCCCAGGCTTGCATAGCTAGACAGCTAGGACACAACATCCTGACCGCCGGACGCCTGACGCCGGAACTGCAAGCCGTTTCAAACCCCCGGGAGTGAACATCCCACACAACCTCTCATGGTCCCAGAACACATTCCACACCGACAAGCTAGCTCACCCACCCCTCTGCGTTTTGAGGCTGAAGAGAGCTGGGCTTTGCACACCGACACACATGTCCTTCTGCTGATGAACACGCTGCACGGTACTCTGTAGCAGACAGGAAGGGTAAAAAGCATCGCCCACCGTCAAGGACATCTATACGGGAAGGGGTCAGTAAAATCACGAAGGGTCCCAGTCACCCTGATCACGTCCTGCTCCCATCAGAGAGGAGACTGGGTTGCATCCCCGCCAGGTTCCGGGGAGAGTGGGAGGGGGATAGTAAGTCAGCAATGATAGAACGACGGAGCGGAGTTGATGGGCTGAACGGCCTGATTCTGCCGCGTGAGTTGCTCGGGATGTCTCTGGTGCCTCCGAGGTGGAGTCCAACCTGGAAAAGTCTGAAGGGAGGTTGAACTTGGAGGCAGAATCCAGGTTTAGTGTCAAAGTGTATTAGACTCCAATTAAAAATTAATCATTAGAGCACTGCAGGGTAGAATCGGGCCCTTTGGCCCGTCCGTTCCGTCCCAACTTGATAGACGCGCACAAGATGATAAGAGGCATCGACCGAGCAGAGAGCCGGACGCTTCTCCCCAGGGCCGAAATGGCTAACACCAGGTCGCATGAGGTTAAGGCGTTCGGAGGAAAGGATAGGCGGGAGTGAGAGGGGAGCTTCTTTTCAGAGAGCGGTGGCTGGGTGGGATATCCTGCCCGGATCAAAGATAGGCAGAGGGATGGAGGGCAGTGTGGGACGCGTCAAGCACACATTCGCAAAGACTTTGATGTGCAGCTGTTTTGTACTTCGGACTCCGTTTGTCTGAAGGGAGCGGCTGAGAGCAATAAATAGTCGGCCCGTGGCGATTCCGGTGCGTAAAAGTTGAAGTAATTTCCGAAGATAAACTGCTCCGAAGGCAATTTCCACTTCGGCGACGGAGTCACTTCGAGAGAGAAACGGCGCGTTTTGACTGAGAATCGAGGGCTGACCGTCCGAACCGCCGGCCTCCGACCCTTAACTGTCTCATCCGAGAGGGGCCAGTCCTGTCACTCCGCGACGGCGAGAGGTGGCGGCCGAACCGGGAGAATGGCGGAGGGGAGCAAGGCCAGGGCTCTCATCGTCTCGGTGCAGAAGTTTACCCGTGACCTCCCCAGCAGGGTGGGGGCAGCGAGAGACACGAAAAGACTCCATCGAGTGCTGTGCAATCTAGGCTTTGACGTGGAGTTCACCACCGACGACAGCGCAGAGGACATCTTGCACAAGTACCGGCAAGGTGAGCGGGAGCGGATGGGGGGCATCAAATGAGTGTGTAGGTGCTGAAAACCTCGGGCGACACGCCCAGACTGCTGGGGGGAGCTCGGCGCTTCGGGGGGCAGCTTTGGAGGGAATAAACAGGCCGAGACTCTTCATCGGGACTGGAAAGGAAGGGGGCAGAAGGAGAGGAGAGAGGGGAAGGCTGACAAACTGGGCAGGTGATATGAGAGGCCAGGTGATGGGAAGGGTGTTGCCTGAATTGGGTGTGAGCGCTCGGCTCCGGGTTGGAATCGGAGGTGGTTCCCGCGGCGGGATAACGGGCGTCCCCCTCCCCATCGTTGGGGTTATCAGGGTTGGAGAGGAAGGGGGCAGAAACCAGAGTAAGAAGGTGGTCTGGAGGGGAGGAGTACCAGCCGCCAGGTGACAGGCGAGGCCAGGTGAGGGGGAGGGTGGGATAAGTGAGAAACCGGGAAGTGGTAGGTGAGGGGGAGGGTGGGGGAAGTGAGAAACCGGGAAGTGGTAGGTGAGGGGGAGGGTGGGGGAAGTGAGAAACCGGGAAGTGGTAGGTGAGGCCAGGTGAGGGGGAAGGGGGGGGGTGACGTGAGAAACTGGGAGGTGATAGTTGAGGAGGAAGGTGGGTGAAGTGAGAAACCGGGGGGTGATAGGCGGAAAAGGTAATGGGTTGGAGAAGATAGTGGACCATGGGGGAAAAGGGGAGGAAGAGGGGCACCAGAGGCGTGGTGGGCAGGTGTGAGATGGGAGCGAGAATGGGGAATCGAGGAAGAGAAAGAGGGATCGGGGAGAAGTGAGCGGAAGTTGGAGGGATGAATGTTGGAAGCTACCCTGACGGAACAACAGTGCTCGTCCAACCCGTGGCCTCATAGAGGGAGAAAAATGTTATCGACGGACCGAGGAAGCAGATGCGGAGCGCCAGTGGAGATTGCAGAGATGGGTCGGGGATGGGGTGAAGTTCAAAGATGGATCCTGATCTCCGGCACGGTTTATGTGGAGTTTGCTCGCTCTCCCTGCGACCTCCGGTCTAGAACATCGAACGTGGTCGGCGGCGGGGGGGAGTCCTCTCCCTCCTCTGGTTCGGGTGCCCAGGATCGGAGTGCGTGCGGGAACCACGGCCAGGCTGGGAAGCTCGGTCACGGGCACGGTGTGGAGCTCGACGCCACCTTCAGCCGCAGATACAGAAAGGCGATCCGGGCCCGCCGACCTTTCGTGTCCGTGGCGACTCTCCAACACGCAGTCGTGCTGACTCCGTTTGCCAGCACCGAGAGCCGAGCCCCACTGACGATTCAGGCGACGCCCGTGAGTGACTTCACCTGGATCGTGTCAAGTGCTGGGGGCTCCGGGAGACTGGCCTCGTACAGACCTCGTGGGAATGAAGTTAAACTGATGGGGAGAGGGATGGGAATGTGGGGAGAGCGAAGGGAGCGAGATGGGAGTGAGGGGAGAGAGATGGGAGTGAGGGGAGAGAGATGAGAGTGAGGGGAGAGAGATGGGAGTGTGGGGAGAGAGTTGAGAATGTGGGGAGAGTGCTGTGGGTGTGGGGAGAATGTTGAGGGTGTGGGGAGAGTGTTGGGAGTTTGAGGAGAGTGAGAGTGAGGGGAGAGAGATGGGAGTGTGGGGAGAGAGTTGAGAATGTGGGGAGAGTGCTGTGGGTGTGGGGAGAATGTTGAGGGTGTGGGGAGAGTGTTGGGAGTTTGAGGAGAGTGAGGGGAGAGAGATGGGAGTGTGGGGAGAGAGCTGAGAAGGTGGGGAGAGTGCTGTGGGTGTGGGGAGAATGTTGAGGGTGTGGGGAGAGTGTTGGGAGTTTGAGGAGAGTGAGGGGAGAGAGATGGGAGTGTGGGGAGAGAGCTGAGAAGGTGGGGAGAGTGCTGTGGGTGTGGGGAGAATGTTGAGGGTGTGGGGAGTATTGGGAGTTTGAGGAGAGTGAGAGTGAGGGGAGAGAGTTGAGAGTGAGGGGAGAGTGTTGGGAGTGTGGGGAGAGTGCTGTGGGTGTGGGGAGAGTGAGAGTGAGGGGAGAGATGTGTGTGTGGGGAGAGTGCTGTGGGTGTGGGGAGAGTGTTGAGAGTGTGGGGAGAGTGTTGGGAGTGTGGGGAGAGTGCTGTGGGTGTGGGGAGAGTGTTGAGAGTGTGGGGAGAGTGTTGGGAGTGTGGGGAGAGTGCTGTGGGTGTGGGGAGAGTGTTGAGAGTGTGGGGAGAGTGTTGGGAGTGTGGGGAGAGTGCTGTGGGTGTGGGGAGAAAGATGTGGGTGTGGGGAGAGTGCTGTGGGTGTGGGGAGAGTGTTGAGAGTGTGGGGAGAGAGTTGAGAATGTGGGGAGAGTGCTGTGGGTGTGGGGAGAATGTTGAGGGTGTGGGGAGAGTGTTGGGAGTTTGAGGAGAGTGAGGGGAGAGAGATGGGAGTGTGGGGAGAGAGCTGAGAAGGTGGGGAGAGTGCTGTGGGTGTGGGGAGAATGTTGAGGGTGTGGGGAGAGTGTTAGGAGTTTGAGGAGAGTGAGGGGAGAGAGATGGGAGTGTGGGGAGAGAGCTGAGAAGGTGGGGAGAGTGCTGTGGGTGTGGGGAGAATGTTGAGGGTGTGGGGAGTATTGGGAGTTTGAGGAGAGTGAGAGTGAGGGGAGAGAGTTGAGAGTGAGGGGAGAGTGTTGGGAGTGTGGGGAGAGTGCTGTGGGTGTGGGGAGAGTGAGAGTGAGGGGAGAGATGTGTGTGTGGGGAGAGTGCTGTGGGTGTGGGGAGAGTGTTGAGAGTGTGGGGAGAGTGTTGGGAGTGTGGGGAGAGTGCTGTGGGTGTGGGGAGAGTGTTGAGAGTGTGGGGAGAGTGTTGGGAGTGTGGGGAGAGTGCTGTGGGTGTGGGGAGAGTGTTGAGAGTGTGGGGAGAGTGTTGGGAGTGTGGGGAGAGTGCTGTGGGTGTGGGGAGAAAGATGTGGGTGTGGGGAGAGTGCTGTGGGTGTGGGGAGAGTGTTGAGAGTGTGGGGAGAGAGCTGTGGGTGTGGGGAGAGTTCTGTGGTTGTGGGGAGAGTGGAGAGTGTGGGGAGAGTGCTGTGGGTGTGGGGAGAGTGTGGGGAGAGTACTGTGGGTGTGGGGAGAGTGTTGAGAGTGTGGGGAGAGTGTTGGGAGTGTGGGGAAAGTGCTGTGGTTGTGGGGAGAGTGTTGGGTGTGTGGGGAGAGTGCTGTGGGTGTGGGGAGAGTGTGGGGAGAGTACTGTGGGTGTGGGGAGAGTGTTGAGAGTGTGGGGAGAGTGTTGGGAGTGTGGGGAAAGTGCTGTGGTTGTGGGGAGAGTGTTGGGTGTGTGGGGAGAGTGCTGAGAGTGTTGGGAGACTGATGGGAGTGGTTTGCGGGAGAATGGAGAGGGGCTTCACTGTGGCTTCTGCCGACTTTGGTTAACAACGCTGATCTGGACAGAATCTCAGCGGGCCCACGGATCCTGTTTCGTCTCCATTCTCTCGAGCCACGGGGCTGATGGGCTGATTTACGGAGCGGATGGTAAACCGGTTCACCTCCGGGACATTTACTCCATGTTTACAGAGAAGGCCTGCCCGGCACTGGCGGGGAAGCCGAAGATCTTCTTCGTTCAGGTGAGTAAGCGTCGAGCGAAGACGCATGATCGGAGGAAACTCAGTCCGCTCTGCCCCAGTAGCGGGTCAGAAACCCTGCAGGCATGGTCCAACAAGCTCTCAGTGAAAACCTGCCCGGAACCCTGGCAGTTATTACTAGTCCAGCCACGTGGGTACAATGGGCAGGACAGACTAGTGTCAAAAAGCCGTCGGGGTGTCGGTAGAAAGAGTCCAATTCGGTTGCATCTCGGCCTGGTGCAACAACTGCAAGTGACTGAAGAGGATCATGGACACAGTTCAGGACATCACACAAAATATCCTCCCCTCCACGGACTCGGCCTCGATAAAGCAGCCAGCGTAATTAAAGATACCCCTCCCCACCCCAGGCAATCCCTTCTCTCCTCCCTCCCATCGGGCAGAGGGCTTGAGAACACGCTCAAAGTAAATTTTATTATCAAAGTACAGAAATGTTACCGCATACTGCCCTGAGATTCATTTCCCTGCAGGCATTTATGAAAGCCCATAAAGTATTACAATAGTTTGCCAGGTTCAAGGGCTGCTTTTGTCCCTCGGCACTGGGACTCTTGAACCGATCTCTCAAAAGATAAAAATTGACTCATGACCCTGCACGTTATTGTCTGCCTGCACTGCATTCTGCCTTCTCATCTCTCACCTCCCCCGGTGACCCTCCTCCCATGGTCCCTTCTCCTTCTTTTCCAGGCCTTTACCTCGCCGAGCTATCACTCCCCTTCCCCTCATTTCTACCCCCCACCCACCTCTCTTCTCACCTGATCTCCCCTATCACCTGCCAGCTTGTATTCTTGCCTCCCCACCCGCCACCTCCACCACCTTCTTCCCCACCCCTTTCTGATCCTGATGAAGGGTCTCGGCCCAAAATGGCGACGATTTGATCCTCTCCATAGATGCTGTCCGACCTGCTGAGCTTTAACATATTTTGTGTGTGTTCCCCTGACTTTCATCTGCAGAATCAGTTCTGTTTAGATCCTGCATTCTGTTACTTATGAGGTATGATGGCAGGAAGTGTGGCATGTGACAGTGTTAAGCCAATAATCCTGCCCCACAGGCCTGTCGAGGAATGCAACTGGACGACGGGGTTTACGTGGGGGAGGATGAAACCGACAGCTGCAGTGCTGAGCCCAATTCCTTCTCTCATTACCTCGCCATTCCGGATGACACGGCCGTCCACTTCTCCAGCAGCCCAGGTAGGCGGCTCGGCAAGGGGGCTCCGCTCCCAGATCACGTCCAACGTGGGATGGGACGGGCGGGGAGGGGGAGGAAGATGAGAAGCTGTGAGGGAAGGAGAGGATAGGGGATAGGCCAAGATGGATAGGGGAGGGTTGGAGGGGGTAAGATGGAGGGGGGACATTTGAGAGGGTTCAGATGGTCAGGGAAGGGTTGGGGAAGATGCAGAGGAGAGGGTTGGAGGGTCGGATAGATTGGGGAGGGTTGGGGGGCAAAATGGATAGGGGAGGGTTGGGGTAGTGTACTGGTTGGGGAAGGGTTGGCAGCGTTATGTTGGGGGGACAGAGGGGAGGGTGGAAGAAGATTAATATGGATAGGCATGCAGGAGAAAGATAAAATGTTCGATGCAAAAGTGGATGGGTTCAGATGGACGGATGGGGTGTGGGGTTCAGATGGACGGATGGGAGTTTGAGGGTTCAGATGGACGGATGGGAGTTTGAGGGTTCAGATGGACGGATGGGAGTTTGAGGGTTCAGATGGACGGATGGGTTTTGGGGGTTCGGACGGATGGGTGTGGGGGTTCAGATGGATGGATGGGGATTTGGGGGGTGCAGATGGTTGGATGGTTTGAGGGTTCAGATGGGTTTTGGGGGTTCGGATGGATGGGTGTGGGGGTTCAGATGGATGGATGGGGATTTGGGGGGTGCAGATGGTTGGATGGTTTGGGGGTTCAGATGGACTTATGGGGGTTTGGAGGTTCAGACAGATGGATGGGGGTTTTGGGGGTTCAGATGAATGTTTGGGGGTTCAGTTTGTTGGATAGGGCTGGAGGGGTTCAGCTGGGAGAAAGATAAAATGCACAAGTCCGATTTGGAGGCAGATGGTGAAATAGATGGAAGGGGGGTGAATCAGTTGCCCTGTGGAGATTTAGATCATGTGGCCTGTTTGGACTGTTGACAGGAATGATGCATTTCAGTTTCGATGTCCATGTGACAAACCTTTAAACGTTTTACAATTTCCATCTCCATCCTCTGCCGCTGTGACAGATTACGGCTCCTTCCTGCGTGCGACCGGCTCTGTATTCTTGCAGACGCTGTGCGATCTGCTGCAAGGCTGTCAGAGACACTGGGAGCTCCTGAAAATCATGACCCGCGTGAACTGCATTGTTGCCCTGTGGTTTGAGTCCAGGGGTAAATACGGGGGCAAGAAGCAGATGCCTTGTTTCGTCAGCAAGTTGCGACACGAGGTCTACCCCTTCTCCGACAGACCCTCAGCAGATCCCTCCGAGGATGCCAGCCTCAACCACAGCGAGTCATAGAGCACTACCATGGAGAAACAAGTGCTTCGGCCCATCTAGTCCATGCTGAACCTAGCCCCGCTTGAACCATATCCCTCCCACCCATCTACCCAAACTTCGCTTAAGTGTTGCAATTGAACCGCAATCCACCCTTGGGAAAACAAAATGCCTGAAGAATTTCCAAAAGAGGGCACCCCTCTTGACACATTCACCCTCATGCGAGTCACAAATCTCCCTATCGCGCCAAAGGTGATCCAAAGGGAAACCGGAAGAGACCCCACCCACACTGCGTCAGGTCTGTCTTGCAACCCAGAATGTGCAGCAGAAATTCCATTTCCACATTTTTAAAAGTGCCTGGATGGACTTGCCTTGTTTGGGGATAGAGGGCATTTGTGCCATCCACGGTGGGAGCTGAGGTGTTGGGGAAGCTACATGCCAGCCTTCCAGGCGCGGTCAAAAGCAAAGGGTTGGCTCGAAGCTTTGTCTGGTGGCCTGGGACAGATCAGCAAATGGAGCAGGATGCCAGCACCTCTCCATCCCTGGGAATGGCCTGCACTGCCCTGGCAGAGGATTCACGTGGATTTTGCCAGACCGTTCATGGGCACAAATTTCTTGATCATGAATGCAGCTGTAAATTGGCCTGAAATGTTCCCAGCAGCCTCCACGACAGTCTCGCACACTGAGAACCCTCTTCCTAAGGACATTTAGTCAGTGCCAATGGACCACAGCTTGTTGCAAAGCAGTTTCAATCATTCCTGAAAATGAAATTACACCCACGCCATACCACCCAGCCCCCAGTGGCTTGGCCAAAATGTTTGTCTGGGTCTAAAGAATGCTCTGTCAGCAAAACATTACATTGAATCAGAAACTCGCCAGTCTCCTCCTTGCGTTTTGAAATGCCGCGCACTCCACTACCGACAGCTCACCAGCTGTCCTGTTCCTGGGTCGTCCCTCGTGAATGTCTATATATTAATTGTATTTTAAAATCATAATTGTAGAATACAGGCGTCCCCCTCTTTACAAAGGTCGAGCGTTCTTATGAAACATTTCTTAAACTGAAATGGCGTAAAGCGAAGAACCATTAATTTATATGGGACAACACACACAAAATGCTGGTGGAACACAGCAGGCCAGGCAGCATCTGTAGGGAGAAGCGCTGTCGACGTCCTGACGAAGGGTCTTGGCCCGAAACGTCGACAGTGCTTCTCCCTATAGATGCTGCCTGGCCTGCTGCGTTCCACCAGCATTTTGTGTGTGTTGTTTGAATTTCCAGCATCTGCAGATTTCCTTGTGTTCGCAATTTATATGGGAAAATTTTTTGTAAAAGTGAAAATCCTCTTTGTAATGTGAAAACAGGCTGCCAATGTAGGGCTGGCGGAAATGCTAGCATTCGCAAAGCGGGGGACACCTGTACTGTGAAATGCGTTTATATATAAAGCATATTGCTCTCTAGTCATCTTGTGAGTGTGTGTATATAGATGTATATATCTCTATATCTACCTACACACACGAAACACTCTGGTTCCATCGGCTGCGTATGTCTAGGGAAGACTGTCTCCAGCCTCGCCAAACGTGTGAGTTTGAGGTGCAAAACCCCGAAGCACCCTGTTTGTGCGGATGCTGCATGATTCATTACCCTGTTACAAATAAGTACCACAAAATTGCACAGTACACCACATACAATTAAACGATTTAGTTTTAAACTCTTAATTTGACCAAAGGTTAGTGAAGAAAAATACAAAAAAGAAAAGGGCCGATTTTAATGAAACAGTCTTATGTGCTCAAGTTGGAGCTCACGGTTTCCTCTTCGCCGATCTTCCTTTGATCACCCTGGGCTTCGTCGAATCATGGTCCCGCTCTGGGTCAAGTCCTATAACCTCTTCTCTCTGGAGTCTTCTCCCTTCATCTCCTGCCAATCCAAAGACCCAGCTCATACCCGTGTCAGGCACACAGCAAGAAAACACACACGCTTCATTGGACGGCTGACTTTCCAAAGTACCCATTATCTCTAACCATTACCCAAGCTCTGCTTATACAGGAAGACCATTACGTTAACAGTGAAACCTCTCCCAGGGGTTTTATTTATTTTTGTACACACACACACACACACCAGAGAGCAACACGTTATATATCAATCTGAGATGCTTTCTATATTGAGTTGGAGTTTATAGCTAAGCAGGGAGAAGTGTCAATATATTTAATATGTCAGTAATATTTTTAACATGTTGTTTGATTAAGCATTCTTTACGGGTTATATGCATAAAGTATGTAAAAATAGCATTCGTCATTACCCCCACCCCCACATCACAAGCGTTTGCCTCACTAAAGTATAAGTGAATCCCCACGTCGCCGGGCTGCCGTGTTTTACTCCCGATGATGCTCTCGGTTACAAGGTCTAACACGGAGGACTGTAAGTAGCAGGTCGACACCTGGGCAACAACCCAAAGGTCGGGGGTACGTAGCGGGTCAGTCAGCAGCTGTGGAGGGAAACAGACAGTCGATGTTTTAGATTGACACCCTTCATCGGGACTGAAAGATTGGGGGGGCGGGAAGATAGCAGAAAGAGGTGGAGTAAAAGGTGGCAGGTGACAGGTGGCTTCAGGTGGAGAGGGTTACAGTCACGTGGAAGGAATGGGGTGGGGAGAGCTGGAGGATACGTGGTTTCAGGTGGGGGTTGATGGACAGGTAGAGGAAGGAATGGGGTGGGGAGAGCTGGGGCATACGTGGTTTCAGGTGGGGGTTGATGGACGTAGAGGAAGGAATGGGGTGGGGAGAGCTGGGGGATACGTGGTTTCAGGTGGGGGGTTGATGGACAGGTAGAGGAAGGAATGGAGTGGGGAGAGCTGGGGCATACGTGGTTTCAGGTGGGGGGGTGATGGACAGGTAGAGGAAGGAATGGGGTGGGGAGAGCTGGGGGATACGTGGTTTCAGGTGGGGGTTGATGGACGTAGAGGAAGGAATGGGGTGGGGAGAGCTGGGGGATACGTGGTTTCAGGTGGGGGGTTGATGGACAGGTAGAGGAAGGAATGGAGTGGGGAGAGCTGGGGCATACGTGGTTTCAGGTGGGGGGGTGATGGACAGGTAGAGGAAGGAATGGGGTGGGGAGAGCTGGGGGATACGTGGTTTCAGGTGGGGGGTGATGGACAGGTAGAGGAAGGAATGGAGTGGGGAGAGCTGGGGGATACGTGGTTTCAGGTGGGGGGTTGATGGACAGGTAGAGGAAGGAATGGGGTGGGGAGAGCTGGGGCATACGTGGTTTCAGGTGGGGGGGTGATGGACAGGTAGAGGAAGGAATGGGGTGGGGAGAGCTGGGGGATACGTGGTTTCAGGTGGGGGGTTGATGGACAGGTAGAGGAAGGAATGGGGTGGGGAGAGCTGGGGGATACGTGGTTTCAGGTGGGGGGTTGATGGACAGGTAGAGGAAGGAATGGGGTGGGGAGAGCTGGGGCATACGTGGTTTCAGGTGGGGGGTGATGGACAGGTAGAGGAAGGAATGGGGTGGGGAGAGCTGGGGGATACGTGGTTTCAGGTGGGGGGGTGATGGACAGGTAGAGGAAGGAATGGAGTGGGGAGAGCTGGGGGATACGTGGTTTCAGGTGGGGGGGTGATGGACAGGTAGAGGAAGGAATGGGGTGGGGAGAGCTGGGGGATACGTGGTTTCAGGTGGGGGGTTGATGGACAGGTAGAGGAAGGAATGGAGTGGGGAGAGCTGGGGGATACGTGGTTTCAGGTGGGGGGGTGATGGACAGGTAGAGGAAGGAATGGGGTGGGGAGAGCTGGGGGATACGTGGTTTTAGGTGGGGGTTGATGGACAGGTAGAGGAAGGAATGGGGTGGGGAGAGCTGGGGGATACGTGGTTTCAGGTGGGGGTTGATGGACGTAGAGGAAGGAATGGAGTGGGGAGAGCTGGGGGATACGTGGTTTCAGGTGGGGCGGTGATGGACAGGTAGAGGAAGGAATGGGGTGGGGAGAGCTGGGGGATACGTGGTTTCAGGTGGGGGGGTGATGGACAGGTAGAGGAAGGAATGGGGTGGGGAGAGCTGGGGGATACGTGGTTTCAGGTGGGGCGGTGATGGACAGGTAGAGGAAGGAATGGAGTGGGGAGAGCTGGGGGATACGTGGTTTCAGGTGGGGGTGTGATGGACAGGTAGAGGAAGGAATGGGGTGGGGAGAGCTGGGGGATACGTGGTTTCAGGTGGGGGGGTTGATGGACAGGTAGAGGAAGGAATGGAGTGGGGAGAGCTGGGGGATACGTGGTTTCAGGTGGGGGGGTGATGGACAGGTAGAGGAAGGAATGGGGTGGGGAGAGCTGGGGGATACGTGGTTTTAGGTGGGGGTTGATGGACGTAGAGGAAGGAATGGGGTGGGGAGAGCTGGGGGATACGTGGTTTCAGGTGGGGGGTTGATGGACAGGTAGAGGAAGCAATGGGGTGGGGAGAGCTGGGGGATACGTGGTTTCAGGTGGGGGGGTGATGGACAGGTAGAGGAAGGAATGGAGTGGGGAGAGCTGGGGGATACGTGGTTTCAGGTGGGGTGGTGATGGACAGGTAGAGGAAGGAATGGGGTGGGGAGAGCTGGGGGATACGTGGTTTCAGGTGGGGCGGTGATGGACAGGTAGAGGAAGGAATGGGGTGGGGAGAGCTGGGGCATACGTGGTTTCAGGTGGGGGGGTGATGGACAGGTGGATTCAGGTGGGGGTGACAGGCAGGTAGAGGGAGGAATGGGGTGGAGAGAGTCGGTGGGTGGACAGTGGCAGAGGGGAGAGTGGGAATAGTGTCAGAGGCTGGGAGGGGCGAGGTGGAATTTGACGGGAGAGGAAAGTGGAACGTGTACCCAAGTGCGGGGAGATGTGAGCAGCTGGGACGGGACCCATTGGGAGGAGCATGTGGGTGACGGGATGTGGGAGGGGAAAAACAAGGTGGTGGGGGCAGGAGGAATGAGTGGATCAGGAGAGAAAAGGGACCGAGAGGGAGCCGGTGACCTGACACCGGAGAATTCAATGTTCATGCCAGTGGGCTGTAGACCACTCTGTGTGAACACAAGGGGCTCCTCCACGGTGTGTTTAGCCTCACCCTGACAGTGGACGGGACAGAGGACAGACGTGGCCAGTGTGGGAACAGGGAGGGGGTCTAAAATGGCAGATGGAGTGTAGCTGCTCGGAGGAGCGGTCCTGCACTCTGCGTCTGCTCTCACAGATGGAGAGGAGCCCTGGATGTATAAACAAATGTAACGCTCTCACCGGGCTCGTATACAAACACGGCTGGATGGCCGGGTCATTGGCACTCCGGCAAATTTGGGGGTCCCAATCACTCTAACAACCCCTCCAGGATGTAACATGACAGGTTTGGACTGGGGTCACACCAGTGAGGGTAGAAACAGGATGATTTGGCAGATTAATGTGTGGCTGAGAAGCTGGTGCAGGGGGCAGGGCTTCAGGTTCTTGGATCACTGGGGTCTCTTTGGGGGAAGGTATGACCTGTTCAAAAGTGCCAAGTTGCTCCTGAACCCGAGGGGGAACCAATATTCTCGTGGGCAGGTTTGTTGTAACCGTTCGTGAGGGTTTAAACTAATTTGGAAGGGGCGGGGGTGGGAACCGGAATGAAGGGACTCAGGATGGGACGGATGGTATAAAAGCAAAGACAGCGTGCAGTCAGACTGTCAGATGGGACAACATTGCAGTCAGCAGGGTGACTATCAGTGCACGAGGGATGCAGAATCAAAAAGGGTAGCAAATGTGGTACTCAAAGTGTTATATCTCAATGCACAGAGTATGAGAAATAAGGTGGATGATCTTACAGATCGTCGGGTATGATGTTGTGGCCGTCACTGAATCGTGGCTGAAGGATGGTTGTAGTTGGGAGCTGAATATCCAAGGTTACACATCGTATCGGAGGGATAGGAAGGTAGGCAGAGGGGGTGGTGTGGCTCTGCTGGTAAAGAATGGCACCAAATCGATGTGACACAGGATTGGAAGATGTTGAATCCTCGTTGGTTGAGTTCAGAAACTGCAAGGATATCTGTGATGGCAGTTATATACGGGCTTCCCAACAGTGGCTGGAATGTGGACCACAGATTACAACAGGAAACAGAAAAGGCGTATCGAAAGGGCAATGTTATGATAGTCATGGGAGATTTCAACATGCAGGTTGTTTGGGAAAATCTGGTTGGTAATGGATCTCAAGAGAGTGAGCTTGTTGAATGCCTACAAGATGGCTTTTTAAGAGCAGTTTGTCGTTGAGCCTACTAGGGGATCGGCTATACTGGATTGGGTGTTATGTAATGAAGTGGAGGTGAACTTAAGGTAATATAATCCTTAGGAGACAGTGATCACAATATGACTGAGTTCAACTGGACATCTGACAGGGAGAAAGTAAAGTCTGACATAGCAGTACTTTAGTGGAGTAAAGGAAATTACAGTGGTATGAGAAGAGTGGACTAAAGTTAGTTGGAAGGAGACAGCAGTGCAGCATTGGCATGCTTTTCTGGGAAAAATGAGGAAGATACAGGATAGGTGTATTCCAAAAATGAAGAAATGGTGAAATAGTACAACTGTGCCGGACCAGGGAAGTCAAAGCTAATGTAAAAGCAAAAAAGAGGGATTCAACGAAGCTAAAATTTGTGGGAAGACAGAGGATTGGGAAGCTTTTTAAACCCTACAGAGAGCTACTGTAAGAATCATTAGGAGGGAAAAGGTGAAATATGAAAGCAAGCTAGCAACCAATATCAAAGTGGAGAGTAAAAGCTTTTTCAAGTAAGTTAAAAAATAAGGAAAGAGATGAGAGTGGATATAGGACCACTAGGAAATGAGGCAGGAGAAATAACTACAAGGGCCAAGGAGATGGCAAATGAACTAAATGAGTATTTTTCATCCGTCTTCACTGTGGAAGACACTAGCGGTGTTTCAGATGTTGAAGGGTATGGGGGAAGAGACGCAAGTTACTGTTACAAGAGAGAAGGTGCTCAATAAGTTGAAAGACCCAAAGGTACATGAGTCACCCGTATCAGATGAACTGCACCCTAGGATTCTGAAAGAGGTAGCAGTAGAGATTGTGGAGGCATTAGTAATGATTTTTCAAAAATCGTTGGGCTCTGACATTGTGCCAGGGGACTGGAAAATTGCAAATGTCACTCTATTCTTTAAGAAAAGGAGGAAGGCAGCAGAAGGGAAATTATAAAACAGTTAGCCTGACCTCAGTGGTTGGGCAGATATTAGAGTCAATTGTTAAGGATGAGGTGATGGGGCACTTGGTGACATAGGACAAGAGAGGACAAAGTCAAAATGGTTGCCTTCAGGGAAAATCCTGCCTGACGAATCTGTTGGAATTCTTTGAGGTCATCACAAGTAGGATAGATAAAGGGGATGTAGTGGATATTGTATATTTGGACTTTCAGAAGGCCCTTGACAAGGTGCCACACATGAGGCTGCTTACCAAGGTAAGAGCCCATGGTATTACAGGAAAGTTTAGAGCATTGGCTGATTGGTAGGAGGCAGCGAGTGGGAATAAAGCAATCCTGTGAAGAGTAGTGATCAGCAAGGGTCGGAGTTCAGACTGCTTCATTTTATGCTGTATATCAACGATTTAGATGATGGAATAGATGGCTTTGTTGCCAAGTTTGAAGATGATACAAAGATTGGTGGAGGGACAGGTAGTGTGAAGGAAACAGGTAGCATGCAAAAGGATTTAGACAGATTAGGAGAGTGGGCAAGAGAGTGGCAAATGAAATATAATGTTGGAAAATGAATGGTCATGCACTTTGGTAGTAGAAATAAATGTGCAGACTATTTTCAAAACGGGGAGAAAATCCAAAACTCTTGGGAGTCCTTGTGCAGAACGCCCTAAAGGTTAATTTGGAGGGTAGAGTCAGGGTAGAGTGGTGAGGAAAGCAAATGCAATGTTAGCATTCATTTCAAGAGGTCTAGAATATAAGAACAGGGATGTGATGCTGAGGCTCTATAAGGCACTCGTGAGGCCTCACCTTGAGTATTGTGAACAGTTTCGAACCCTAAATCTGGGAAAAGATGTGCTGACATTGGAGACGTTTCAGAAGAGGTTCACAGAGGTGATTTTGGGAATGAAAGGGTTATCATATGAGGAACTTTTGATGGGTCTGTACTTGCTGGAATTTAGAGGGATGAAGGGGGAATCTTTTGAATGTTGAAAGGCCTAGACAGAGTAGATGTGGAAAGGATGTTTTCCATGGCATGGTGGGAGAGTCTAGGACAAGAGGGCACAGCCTTTCAAAACAGAGATGCAGAGAAATTTCTTTAGACAAAGGGTGGTGAATTTGTTGCTACAGGCAGCTGTGGAGGCCAGGTCATTGGGTGTATTTAAGGCAGAGATTGACAGGTTCTTGATTGGACATGGCATCAAAGGTTATGGGCAGAAGGATGGGGAATGGGGATGAGGAGGGAAAAAAGGATTAGCCATGATTGAATGGTGGACCAGACTCGATGGGCCAAATGGCCTATTTCTGCTCTTATGTCTTATGGTCTAATATCAGTCATCATTCCAGTCAAGACGCCCTTTTCAGCAGCACTCACCTTCACGAGTCCTACAGGTGGGTCGGGTTTCCCACCGGACGTGTCGTGTTCAGCTGAAACGTTAGCAGACATCCATCAAAGCAGCTCAGCTCGAAGGCTTTTCACCTCATTCCTCCAAAACTCCATCTCTGTGGCATCAGGGGCCACTTCGGCAACTGAAGACTCTACAGGGCTTTTAGAAATGCTCCACTTCTCATTCATGTTCTCTACCTCTAATTTCTCTGAGTAATTTGGTATAAGATAGAGGAGGGGTCATTCGAATACATAGAGCAATTACGTCATGTGACAGTGTGCGCTTCGCAACTTGCCCTGTTCTCAAGCCATTTCTCTCAGACAGTTGAATGCCCCCTTTGTGGCACAAACAGGGCAGCAGTTCTCCAGCCTGAAAAGTCAGGCAGTCAGCTTTTCTCCTTCCTCCTGGAATGTGTGCCTGAACTTCATTGTAAGGTCGGCTGAATTTTCACTAGTACCAAAAAGCATCTTCCAGAGCTTGCAGGTAATTAGCTGATGTGGCTAATGGTTTCTCTGCTCATATCAGCCACTGGACCCTTTAAACTCTCTACCAGCCTCTGTCTTTTCATATTATCTGAGCACTGCCATTCAACCAGTACCTGAGAGGTCTGCTCAGTCCAAGCTTCATATTCTTCTTCCCCATTGGGCGTGGGCTTGACTCCAGAGAACACTCCCAGCCTGTGATAACTTTGGTTCTCTGCAGGAACAATCTGGCATTTATCAACCAGTGATGTCATAGCTGAAACCAGCTCAGAACTTAAATCAACTGTTGAAGAACCCTTTCACCTCAGACAACTCCTTTCCCTCATGTTGCAGACACGAGAACCACTTGCCTTTAAAGTCTCCTCCCTCGGCAAGATCGCCCCATCTAAAAAAATATGGACTGCCCATGGTCAAATCTGTCCATGGTCTCCTAAAGTGTCAGGCAGTGTGACTTGAAATACAATGTTGGAAAGTTATGGTCATGCACTTTGGTGGAAAAAAGAAATGGGCAGACTATTATTTAGATGGGGAAATAATTCAAAATGCAGAGATGAAAGGGTCTTGGGAGTCCTTGTGCAAGATACCCTAAAGGTTAAACTCCAGGTTGAGTCAGTGGTGAAGAAGGTGAATGCAATGTTGGCATTCATTTCTACAGGTATAGAACATAAGAGCAGGGATGTGACGTTGAGGCTCTATAAGGCACCCGTGAGACCACACTTGGAGTATTGTGTGCAGTTTTGGGTTCCTTATTTTAGAAAGGATATACTGACATTGGAGAGGCTTCAGAGAAGATTCACGAGAATGATTCCAGGAATGAAAGGGTTACTATATGAGGAACATCTGGCAGCTCTTGGGCTGTATTCCCTGGAGTTCAGGAGAATGAGGGGGGATCTCAAAGAAACATTGCAAATGTTAAAAGGTCTGAATAGATCAGATAAGGCAAAACTATTTCCCATGGTAGGGGAGTCTAGGACAAGACGGCACGGCCTCAGGGTTGAAGGATGTCCATTGAAAATTGAGATGCAGAGAAATTATTTTAGTCAGAGGGTGGTAAATCTGTGGAATTTTCTGCCACGAGTGGCTGCGGAGGCCAGGTCATTGGGTGTACATAAGGCAGAGATAGAGATAGATAGGTTCTTGATTAACCAGGGCTTCAAAGGGTATGGGGTGAAGGCAGGGGAGTGGGGATGACTGGAAGGATTGGATCAGCCCATGATTGAATAGCGGAGCAGACTCGATGGGCCGAATGGCCTACTTCTGCTCCTATATATTATGGTCCTAGGGACTTCAATCACATCCCTGCAAGTCTGGACTAACACATCATCCTTACCGGCTGATTGGTCGAAACACCATTCAATCAGAGTAAATTTCCTCAACACTTGTACAGGACTCAGCACTCTGAGTAGCAGTTCATTGGGAATTCAAATACCCACCCCACTCAGAACACAAACATTATCTCTTTGAATCGCACCAAACCTCAATCCCTGCAGCATCCACAATGAAGAACCTTAGTCACTTCCCCTGACACCAGTCTGAACACACAAACAGCTCAATCAGTCCTAAAACAGCAGTCACACAGCATGAGGAATCCCCAGACGATGGTTCCCACAGACCTCTCTCTCTCTCACCAGGCTCATATACAAACTCAGCGTTAGTGAACTCCACTAACGGCCCACATGACTCAGTGGTGAGAAGGCCACCTTTCATAAACAATACATGTCCAGGGTCGGTATGATTTGGGGCTCAGCCAAACAGGAAAGTTTGTGATATTCCGATTAAAGAAACCTCAATTTGATCGAATGCTGTGTAAATACACGATTATCAGTCGGCAAGAAGTAACAGATCTGACACCGCATAAAATTATAAAGAAAGAGTGGGGAGGAAACACCATTTTATGAAAAAGGGGCACACTGCTTTGGTCTCTCTTCCTTTTCACAGCATCTCTTTGTTGTCTTCTCCGAAATCACAGACGGCCCTTCCGTCTTCACCCTGAGCTCATCTTGTTGCTGATTTCAACAGGACCACGTCAGCCGGACACCCTGACAGTCAGGGCCTTTCTTGTGGATAGCAAGGTGGGGGGGGGGGGGTTGCGGAGGGCAATATCTGATTAGCTGACCAACAGATTTTAATGATTTGGATGACAATGTGGTAAACTGGATCAACAAATTTATGGATGACTCCAAGGTTAGGGCGTGGGCAGAGAGGAGGCCATCAGAGCTTGCAGCAGGATCTGGCTCCGCTGGAAACAGGGATTGACAATGGCAGCTGGAAGTTAAGGGAGGGGCAACTGTGAGGTGGTGCTCCTTGGGAGGCCAAACCAGTCTAGACCCTGCAGTGAACAGTGGAACACTGAGGAGTGAGGTAGAGGAGAGGGATCTGGGAATAGAGATCCATAATTCCTTGATAAGGTTGTAAAGTTTTAATCATCTTTAATCAATCGGAGCAGAGATGACAGGAGATGGATGCTATGTTGAAGTTGTGAGGCCTAATTGGGAGTATTGTGAGCAGTTCTCATTGCCTACCAACAGGAAAGATGCCAGTAAGATTGAAAGAGTACAGGGAAAATTTACGCGGATGCTGCCGGGAATTGAGGACCTGAGTTACAGAGAAACGGTTGAACCGGTTAGAACTTTATTCCCTAGAGCGTAGGAGAACGAGATCTTGCAGAGGTATAGATAAGGTATTGAGCAGGCTTTTCCCCTGAGGCTGGGTGAGACGAGAACTAGAGGTAATAGGTTAATGATGAGAAGTGAAATATTTAAGAGGAAGTTGAGGGGGAGCTTCTTCACTCAGAGGATGGACGTTTAAGAGCAATTTGGGTAGGTACATGGATGGCAGAGGTATGGAGGGCAATGTTCCTGGAACAGGTCAACTGGACTAGGCAGAAGAACAGTCTGGCGTGGACAAGATGACTCCATGCACATTGCAAAGGAAAGAATGTGTGTGTGTGTGTGTGTGTGTGTATAAACACGAGCTTCTGCTGATTCAGGACGACAGCACTGTCACCACAGGCCCACCCGGTCCCACCGGGAAGTGAACAAGCTAGTGTCCTGGTGCAGTCACAACAACTTGGAGCTGAATGCCCTCAAAACAATAAAGGCTTCAGTAGAAATGTATCTCTTCAACCACTCATCGTCAACTGTACAGTCAGCACCATTTCAACATGGCCAAAAAGTTGAAGAAGTTTATATAATTCTTCATTCTTGTAGTGAGTATTGTTACATGTCATGCCAACTCACCTAATACATAGAGTTTAGGGAAGTACAGTGCAGAAACAGGCCATTCGGCCCATCTAGTCCAAGCCAAAACCATTTAAACTGCCTACTCCCAATGACCTGCTCTGGGACCATCGCCCTCCATATTCCTACTAACCACGTCACTATCCAAACTTCTCTTAAATGTTAAAATCAAGCTTGTGTGCACCCCTTGTACTGGCAGCTCGTGCCACACTCTCACAAAACTCTGAGTGAAGAAGTTTCCCCTCATGGTTCCCTTAAATTTCTCACCTTTTATCCTTAACCCCTGACCTCTGGTTGTAGTCCCACCCAACCTCAGTGGAAAAAGCCTGCTTGCATTTACCCTAACTATGCCCCTCATAATGTTGTAGACCTCTATCAAATCTCCTCTCAATCTTCTACATTCTAAAGAAAACAGTCCTAACCTATGCAATCTTCCCTCATAACTCGGGTCCTCCAAACCCGGCAACATCCTTGTAAATTTTCTCTGTACTCTTCCAAACTTAATATTTTTTCCTGTGGGTAGGTGACCAAACCTGCACACAATTCTCCAAATTAGGCCTCACCAATATCTTATAACATAACATCCCATCTCCTGTATTGAATTTATGAAGGCCAGCGTGTCAAAACTTTCCTTTCAACCCTATCTACCTGTGACACCACTTTCAACAAATTATGGACCTATATTACCAGACCTCTTTGTTACCTGACTCTCCTCAGTGCACTGCAGTTCATTGTGAAAATACCTACCCTGGTTGGTCCTCCCAAAGTGCAAACTTTTCCACTTGTCTGCATTAAATTCCATCTGCTGTTTTTCAGCCCATTTTTCCAGCTGATGCAGATCCCTCTGCAAGCCATGATTGTCTTCCTCACTGTCCACCACACCACGTGCCCCCCTCCAAACTTGGTGCCACCTGCAAATTTGCTGATCCAGTTAACCGCATTATCATCCAGATTGTTGACATAGATGACAAACAAGAATGGACCCAGCACCGATCCCTGCAGACCTCCACTAGTCTCAGGCCTCCAGTCAGAGAGGCAACAGTATACTCCCACTCTCTGGCTTCTCCCACAAAGCCAATGTCTAATCTAATTTACTACTTCATCCTGAATACCAAGCGGCTGAACCTTCTTGACCAACCTCCAATGTGGGACCTTGTCAAATGTCTTGTCCGTGTAGACAACATCCACTGCCTTGCCTTCATCCACTTTCCTGGTAACTTCCTCGAAAAACTCTATAAGATTGGTTAGACATGACCTAACGCAAACAAAGTCATGCTGACTATCCTTAATCAGTCCCTGTCTGTCCAAGCACTCATATGTCCAATCCCTTAGAATACCTTCCAATAACTTTCCCACTACCGATGCTAGACTTGACAGCCTATAATTTCCTGGTTTATATTTACACCCTTTCTTAAACTGCAGAACAACATTGGCTAGCCTCCAATCTTCTGGTATCTCTCTTGTCGCTAAGGATGATTTCAACATCTCTGATGGGGCCTCAGAAATTTCTGCACTTACCTCCCACAGGGTCCAAGGGAACACCTTGTCAGATGCAAAGAACTAGTTAAGATTTCCCCATCTTTTGGCTCCACACATGGATTACTATTCTGATCTTCCAGAGGACCAATTTTGTCCCTTGAAATCCTTTTGCTCTGAACATGTCTGTAGAATCCCTTAGGATTCTCCTTCACCTTGTCTGCGGAAACAACTTCATGCCTTCTTTTATCCCTCCTGATTCAAGTGATTCCCAAGTGTTCTCTTGCATTTTTATACTCCATAAGCACCTCATTTGTTCCTACCTGCCTAAACCTGCTAGGCACCTCCTTTTTTATCTTAACCAGGACCTCAACATCACTTGAAAACCAAGGTTCACTACACTGTTATCTTTACCTTTTATTCTGACAGGCTTTGTACTCTCAAAATTTCGCTTTTAAAGGCCTCCTACTTACCAAGAACACCTTTGCCAGAAAACAGCCTGTCCCAATCCACACTTGCCAGATCATTTCTGATACCATCAAAATAGATCTTTCTCCGATTTAGAATCTCAGCCCAATCTGTTTGCATATTTACTTTGAAACTAATGGCATTGTGGTCACTGGATGCAAAGTGTTCCTCTGCACAAATTTGTTATCTGCCCTGTCTCGTTCCCTAATAGCAGATCCAGCATCACATTCTCTCTCATTGGGACTTCTGTGAACTAATGAGGGAAACTTTCCTGAACACATTTGACAAACTCTATCCCATCCAGTCCTTTTACACCATGTGAGTCCCAGTCAATATGTGAAAAGTTAAAATCACCTACTATAACAACCTTATGCTTCTTGCAATAGTGTGCGATCTCTCCACAGATCTGTTTCTCTGAACCCCCTTGGACTGTTGGGTGGTCTGTCATATTGCCCCATTAACATGGTCATACCCTTCTTATTTCTCAGCTTCACCCATAAAGCCTCACTAAACAAGTTATCTCCCACTCTGTCACAATAAAAACAACAGAACCCCAGAATATTGAGCTGCCAGTCCTGCCCCTCCCACTACCAAGTCTCACTAATGGCTACAATATCGTAATTCCGGGGTGTTGATCCGTGCCCTGAGCTCATCCGCCTTTCCTACGATACTTCTTGCATTGAAATATTCACAGCTCAGGATATTAGTCGTACCATGTTCAACCTTTTAATTCCTAACTTTGTCGGAGGTCTTACCAACATCTCACTCCACAACCTCTCCTCTGGCTGTTCTGGCACTCTGGTTCCCATCCCCCTGCAACTCTAGTTTAACACCCCCCCCCCCATGTGCAGTACAAGCAAACCTTCCCACTAGGATATTAGTCCACCTCCAGTTTCAATGCAAACCTTCCCTCCTGTACATGTCCCGCCTTCCCTGGAAGAGGGCCCAATGATCCAGCAATCTTACACCTCCCTCCTACACCAATACCTTAGCCACGTATTAAACTGTATAATCTTCCTAGCTCTACCCTCAGTGCCACGTGTCACGGGTAACAATCCTGAACACAACCCTGGAGGTCCTGCCCTTTAACTTAACCCACAACTCTCTGAACTCCCTATGCAGAACCTCATCACTTGTCCTACCCATGTCATTGGTACATACTTGGACCACGATTTCTGGCTGCTCACCCTCCCACTTAAGAATGCTGAGGACTCGATCTGAAATGTCCCTGGCACCCAGGAGGCAAGATAACATCTAGAAATCTTGTTCTTCCCCACCGAACCTGCTTTGTTCCCTAAGTTTGTTCCCACAGCAAACCTCATCTCCCCACTTCCTCCTGAGCCACAGAGACCCGGCCACTGTAACTTTCCTCAGCCAGGTCATCCCCCCCCCTCCCCCCCCCCCCCCGAACAGCATCCAAAGTGATGTACTTGTTGTTGAGGCGGGGGGGGGGGGGGGTGACCACAGGGGTACTCTGCACTGGCTTAACCCCTTTCCCCTTCCTGAGTGTCACCCAGTTTCCTATGTCCTGCAGCCAGGGTGTAACTACCTCTCTATACATCTGATCTATCACCCCGTCAGCCTCCTGAATGATCTGGAGCTCCAACTCGTTAACGCGGACTGTTAGAAGCTGCAGCTGGATGCACGTCTCGCAGTTAGTCATCAAGGGGCGCATTCAGCTGTCTGTCTGGCATCTAACTGAGCAGATCTAAAGAAGCGAAGGAAAAAACCTTTACCTAGCTTTTGCTGTGACTGAGGTCTCGAAGAGCTGGAGCCCCTAACTCTGCCGACACCCATGACGGCCGCTGCACTTTCCCCTGCTTTGCTCTTGCTAATCCCTGCCAACCGGTCAGAGCTCCGGAACGCCAAGTGGTCTCAGCTCAGAGCTCCGAATTAGCTGCTGCACTTTCCCCCGCTTTGCTCTTGCTAATCCCTGCCAACCGGTCAGAGCTCCGGAATGCCAAGTGGTCTCAGCTCAGAGCTCCGAATTAGCTGCTGCACTTTCCCCTGCTTTGCTCTTGCTAATCCCTGCCAACCGGTCAGAGCTCCGGAACGCCAAGTGGTCTCAGCTCAGAGCTCCGAATTAGCTGCTGCACTTTCCCCTGCTTTGCTCTTGCTAATCCCTGCCAACCGGTCAGAGCTCCGGAACGCCAAGTGGTCTCAGCTCAGAGCTCCGAATTAGCTGCTGCACTTTCCCCCGCTTTGCTCTTGCTAATCCCTGCCAACCGGTCAGAGCTCCGGAATGCCAAGTGGTCTCAGCTCAGAGCTCCGAATTAGCTGCTGCACTTTCCCCTGCTTTGCTCTTGCTAATCCCTGCCAACCGGTCAGAGCTCCGGAACGCCAAGTGGTCTCAGCTCAGAGCTCCGAATTAGCTGCTGCACTTTCCCCTGCTTTGCTCTTGCTAATCCCTGCCAACCGGTCAGAGCTCCGGAACGCCAAGTGGTCTCAGCTCAGAGCTCCGAATTAGCTGCTGCACTTTCCCCCGCTTTGCTCTTGCTAATCCCATCCCTGCCAACCGGTCAGAGCTCCGGAATGCCAAGTGGTCTCAGCTCAGAGCTCCGAATTAGCTGCTGCACTTTCCCCCGCTTTGCTCTTGCTAATCCCTGCCAACCGGTCAGAGCTCCGGAATGCCAAGTGGTCTCAGCTCAGAGCTCCGAATAGCTGCTGCAATCCTCTGCTGTCTTTTCTTCTCGGGCAGCGGACCTGAGTGGAATTCCCTCCCCTCAATGCCCCGATTGTTCACTGGTCAGGGCTCCAAACAAAAACACACCTGATAGTACACTGTTGTAACAATAAGAGTTGTGATGGGAGATTTTAATTTCCCAAATATCCGATTGGCATCTCCCTGGAGCGAGGGGTTTGGATGGGGGGTGGAGTTTGTTAGGTGCGTTCAGGAAGGTTTCTTCACACACTATGTAGATAAGCCAGCAAGAGGAGAGGCTGTACTTGATTTGGTGTTGGGAAATGAACCTGGTCAGGTGTCAGATCTCTCAATGGGAGAGCATTTTGGAGATAGCGATCATAATTCCTTTCTCCTTTACAATAGGCATTGGAGAGAGATAGGAACAGACAAGTTAGAAAAAGCGTTTAATTGGAGTAATGGGAATGAGGCTATCAGGCAGGAAATTGGAAACAGAATGTTCTCAGGGAAAAGTATGGAAGAAATGTGGCAAATATTCAGGGGTTATTTGTGTGGGAGTTCTGCATAGGTACATTCCACTGAGACAGGGAAGTTATGGTACAGGAACCGTGGTGTACAAAGCTGTAATAAATCTAGTCAAGAAGAAATGCTTACAAAATGTTCAGAGAGCTAGGTAATGTTAGAGATCTAGAAGATTATAAGGCTAACAGGAAGGAGCTTAAGAAGGAAATTAGACAGAATGGGCCATGAAAAGGCCTTGGCAGACAGGATTAAGGCATTCTACAAGTATGTAAAGAGCCAAGACGATAAGACGTGAAAGAATAGGAGCTACAGAGTGTGACAGTGGGGAAGAGTGTGTATGGAACCAGAGGAAATAGCAGGAGGTAATTAATTAATAATTTACTTCAATATGGAAAAGGATCTTAGTGATTGTAGTAATGACTTGCAGCAGACTGAAAAGCTTGAGCATGTAGATATTAAGAAAGAGGATGTACTGGAGCTTTTGGAAAGCATCAAGATGGATAATTTGCCGGGACTAGATGAGATGTACCCCAGGCTACTGTTGGAAGTGAGGGAGGAGATTGCTGAGCCTCTGGCGATAATCTTTGCATGGTCAATGGGAACGGGGGAGGTTCTGGAGGATTGGAGGGTTGCGGATGTTGTTCCTTTATTCAGGAAAGGGAGTAGAGATAGCCCAGGAAATTATAGACCAGCGAGTCTTACTTCCGAGAGGAAATGTTGCAGCTATATAGGATGCTGGTCAGACTCCACTTGGAGTACTGTGCTCAGTTCTGGTCGCCTCACTACAGGAAGTATGTGGAAACCATAGAAAGGGTGCAGAGGAGATTTACAAGGATGTTGCCTGGATTGGGGAGCATGCCTTATGAAAACAGGTTGAGTGAACTCAACCTTTTCTCCTAGGAGAGACAGAGGATGAGAGGTGACCTGATAGAGGTGTACGAGATGCTGAGAGGCATTGATGTGTGTGGATAGTCAGAGCAGAGGCTTTTTCCCAGGGCTGAAATGGTTGCCACAAGGGGACACAGGTTTAAGATGCTGGGGAGTAGGTACAGAGTAAATTTTGTACTCAAAGAGTGGTGAGTGCATGGAACGGGCTGCCAGCAATGGTGGTGGAGGCGGATACGATAGGGTCTATTAAGAGACTTTTGGATAGGTACACGGAGCTTAGTAAAATAGAGGGCTATAGGTAACCCTAGTAATTTCTTAGGGAGGGAAATGTTCGGCACAACTTTGTGGGCCGAAGGGCCTGTATTGTGCTGTAGGTTTTCTATGTTTCTATGTGAATGAGTACAGGAAATAAAGCTGATCCAATCCTGATATCTCCAGGTGATTCATGTATTCGAAACTCAACATTGAATGAAGGTATAACGGCTCCAATGCTTTGATCACCAGGGTCGACCGACTGGAATTCAAACCCCACCATTCTCCGCAAGGAGCTTCGACGGGCTTCCCGCAACCGGGGGGGGTTCCCTTCCACACTCCGAAAACGGGTTAGGGGCGCCAAGCTGTGGGCATGCTACACTGGCGCCGGATGCGTGGCGACATTTGCGGGCGTCCCCCCGGTTCGAGCCGGCCACTGACGCGGACGGCGGATTTCCCTCTGCGAAGTAAAGCCAATCTTACTCGCGTCTCAACCGCTCAGAACGGCAGCCACTCGAGCATTCTCCGCATCGCTAACTTCACTGGCCGGAGGGGAAGAAAGCACAAGGCAGAGACCGAGGAGGCCACAGGTTTCATTTAATTCTCATTAGAAACATTCAACTTCACAGGAGGCCGGTGGCACCCGTTTCACGGGATAGGGCTCACCAACCTTCCCAGGACAGAGGCGTGATGCCCTGCCGCAGATCGTCGCCATTTCTAGCCGTAAGTGCAAAAGAAAGCGTGCAAGTGTAATGGGGTGGGGGGTGGGGGTGAAGCCGGGCTCGTAACCAGGGGCCAGTAGCAGATTACTGTCCTCATGGCTGCTTTGGGGAAAGGGCCTAACAACCCGGCCGGTCCTTCCCCAGCGGCTCAGCACACCCGCCACCCCCACCGGGTCCAGCAGGGATGAACCACCATCATCAACCCCCACCCTCCCAATTATCCCACCTACTGTGTCAGCCCCACTGCCTCCCACACCCCTCCCCGAATTTCCCTGAGGTGAGGCAGTCCAGCTGTTGCTCGGAGCAAGGCGCCGCAGAGTCCAACGGGCTGAAGGTTTCCTGTCTCTCGAGGGGGAGTCGCGGTCGTTCCACACTGATCCACTTTAAATCTGCGGAGATTGAGGGAGGGGGTCAAAGCTGGTGGAGCAGGGGCAGGGGGAGATCAAGCAGACACGACAACGGGGGTAGTTTCCCTCAGAAGGGGGGGAGGGGGTCGGAACGGTGGATGACATCTAGCAAGACCTGGAGGGGAAACACGAGGACACACACACACACACACACACACACACACACAGAGTGAAATGTGTCGTTTTCGATAACAACCTGAGGGTGTGCTAGGGACAGGTACGTCCACAGAACAGAGGAGCCGAAGGAGAACCGCCTGGCCCATCGAATCTGCTCTGCCAGTTCACATTGGCTGATCCTTCGTCCACCTCGTCAGACCCACTCCCTGGCCTTCTCTCCGTAGTCTTTGATGCCACGTCCAATTAAAATCCTATCAACTCTGCCTTAAATGCACCCAATGACCCCGGCCTCCACAGCTGCATGTGACAACAAGTTCCGCAAATTCACCACACACTGGCTACTGAAATTACTCTGCACCTGTTTTAAATGGAAGGCCCTCTATCCTGAGGCTGTGCCCTCTTGGCCTAGACTCCCCCACCATGGGGAAAATCCTTTCCACATCTAGTCCTTTCAACATTCAAAAGGTTTCAATGAGACTTCCCCCCCCCCCCCCCACTCATCCTTCTAAACTCCAGCGTGTACAGACCCAGAGCCATCAAACATTCCTCATATGATAATCCTTTCATTCCTGGAATCATCCTTGTGAACATCCTCTGGACCCTCTTCAATGTCAGCTCATCTTTTCTTAGATGAGGAGCCCAAAATTGTTCACACTACTCAAGGTGAGGCCTCACCAGTGCCTTATAAAGCCTCAGCATCACTTCCCTGCTCTTGTATTCTAGACCTCTTGAAATGAATGCTAACATGGCATTTGCCTTCCCCAACCTGCAAGTTAACCTTCAGGGTGTTTTGCTCAAGGACACCCAAGTCCCTCTGCATCTCAGACTTCTGAATTTTCTTCCTGTTTAGAAAATGGTCTGCACGTTTATTTCTTCTACCAAAGTGCTTGACCGTGCATTTTCCAACATCGTCACCACACATTCCAGAGCCAACTTAGAACGCTAGTGACAGCAGAGTAACAGGAAGCCAATGTACAACAAGCAACAACAGCAAAACAAACCCCTTACCCACCCCCCCCCTCCACCCACACAACCAAGATCCAATCCCAGGTCATGGCGCCTGTTGACCTATGACCTACAGACCGCGACCCCTGACTTGCTGTCATTTGTCCTCTGGAGCACAAGGCTTTGAAGGGCCAGCGATCGGCAATCGGTGGGGGGGGGGGGGGGGGGGGTTAATTCCTAACACTGTAGGGAGGTGCTTGTTTGTTTATTGGGGTACAGTGCAGAATGGGCCCTCCGAGCCACATCATCCAGAAGTGTGGCCGCCCTCTCGAGCTGCTCCCAGCTCATCCTCAGACTGTGTTGGTCATTGACGTAAATGATGCCTTTCACTGAATGTTTCAATGTACTTGCGAGAAATTAAACTCTCTTAAAACCTTTTAGAAAGTAAAGAGAAGCGGAGAGATGGAGGGAGAGCAGGGGTAGCAGGGGTCAGCAAGGCGGTGCATGGGGGGGCCTGTGAAGGGGCAATGGGGTTGTGAACGAGGGAGGGGAGGGAGAGGGCAATGGGGGTGCAAATGGGGTGGCAGAGGGCAATAGGGGTGCAAATGGGGAGCAGAGGGCAATGGAGTGCGAACGGGGTGGGAGAGGGCAAAGGGGGTGTGAATGGGGTGGGAGAGGGCAATGGAGGTGTGAACGGGGTGGGAGAGGCAAATGGAGGTGCAAACTGGGTGGGAGAGGGCAATGGGGGTGTGAACGGGGTGGGAGGGCAATGGGGGTGCGAACGGGGTGGGAGAGGGCAATGGGGGTGCGAACGGGGTGGGAGAAGGCAAGGGGGTGCGAACGGTGTGGGAGGAGGCAAGGGGGTGCGAACGGTGTGGGAGAGGACAATGGGAGTGTGAACGGGGTGGGAGAGGGCAATGGGGAGGAGAGGGAAATGGGGGTGGGAGAGGGCAATGGGGGTACGAACGGGGTGGGAGAAGGCAAGGGGGTGCGAACGGTGTGGGAGAAGGCAAGGGGGTGCGAATGGTGTGGGAGAGGACAATGGGAGTGTGAACGGGGTGGGAGAGGGCAATGGGGAGGAGAGGGAAATGGGGGTGGGAGAGGGCAATGGGGGTACGAACAGGGTGGGAGAAGGCAAGGGGGTGCGAACAGTGTGGGAGAGGACAATGGGAGTGTGAAACGGGTAGGAGAGGGCAATGGGGAGGAGAGGGAAATGGGGGTGGGAGAGGGCAATGGGGAGGAGAGGGAAATGGGGGTGGGAGAGGGCAATGGGGAGGAGAGGGAAATGGGGGTGGGAGAGGGCAATGGGGGTGCGAACGGGGTGGGAGAAGGCAAGGGGGTGCGAATGGGGTGGGAGAGGGCAATGGGGGTGTGAACGGGGTGGGAGAGGGCAATGGGGTGTGAACGGGGTGGGAGAGGGCAATGGGGTGTGAATGGGGTGGGAGAGGGCAATGGGGGTGCAAAAGGAGGCTGCAGATACTGACCTTCTGGTTCAGCTGTTGGTACTCGGTGGTTTTTGGACGCCGAGCCGCTTTAGAACGGCGACCCTCAATAACAACAGCGATAATCTGCCGGAGAGAGAGAGAGAGAGACGGGTAAAAATACAACTCGAGGATAATCATTCTGTGCCCAAAACCGGATGGACAAGGAGACGCACACAACAGCTGAAAGTGAACTCTGCACTGGGAGTGTTAAACGTCTGCAACAAGCTGATATATTAGAGACAGACTCTTAGATAGGGACATGGAGGAAAAGACAGAAAAGAGAGTGAGACAGACATACAGAGACAGAGATAGAGATCAATGGATCAGCTCAGTGTTGAGGTGAGTGAAATTGGTTCAGGAGCCTGATGGTTGTAGAGTAATAACTGTTCCTGAACCTGGTGGTGTGGGACCTGTGACTCCTGTACCTCGTACCTAGGCAGTGAATCTCCCATGTTCACTTACCAGTGTGGAGATCAGACTATTAAGCACTTTTCACTGTATAACCACTTTTTTCTACATACCCTGGTGTAACAGGTTGCTATTGGTGTTAAGCCTTCCACCCCTTTAGGGGTAAAGGCTGCCAACAGCTGCTCATCGGAGTCCTCTGTCCTGGGTCATTGTTTCAGGATGCCCTTAGGTGTCGCCCATCAAAGATCCTTCCTCTCCCAGGGATGAGGTCTTTGGCTTTCCTGTCGCTCTGGGCTTTTAAAGGATGGGGGTGCTTATCCCGTGGCCAACCCTCCTCCTCACACAGCCGAGCTTGGGACTGTCCATGGTGGAGTTCCCTCTCATAGACTAATTCGGCACAGAAACAGCCAACTGCCCAACTTGTCCACTCTGACTAGGATGCCTATCTGAACTAATCCCATTTGCCTGTGTTTACCCTGATCCCTTTCCTATCCATCTACACTGGTAACAGAACAGGTCCATTAGACATAGGAGCAGAATTAGGCTGTTCAGCCCATCGAGTCCACTCCGTCATTTCATCATACCTGATCCCACATCCCATTCAACGCCATCCACCTGCCCTCTCACCATACCTCTTGATGCCCCAACCAATCAGGTATCCATCAACTTCCACTTTGACTGTACCCACGGACTTGACCTTCTCCCCCCCCCCCCCCCCACACACACAGTCTGTGGCAGAGTGTTCCACAGATTCCACTCTTCCGCTAAAAAAACTTCCTCCTTATTTCTGTTCGAAAATGCTGCCCCTCAATTTTGAGGCTATGCCCTCTAGTGCTGGATACCCCCACCTCTCCGCATCCTCCTTATCTAGTCCTTTCGACATTCAGTAGGTTTCAATGAGACCCCCACACATTTTTCTAAATTCCAGTGAGTACAGGTCCAAAGCTGCCAAACACTCCTAATTTGTTAATCCCTTCATTCCCAGAACAATCCTCATAAACCTCCTCTGGACTCTCTCCAATGGCAACACATAAGGGACCCAAAACCATTGAAAATACTCCAAGTTCAGCCTGACGAGTTGCTCCTTGCTTTTATATTCTGTTCCCCTTGAAATAAATAGCAACATTGCATTTGCCTTCTTTACCACAGACTCAACCTGTAAACTGACCTTCTGGGTGTCTTGCACAAGGAGTCCTGATTCCCTCTGCACCTCTGATGTTTGAACCTTCTCCCCATTTAGATAATAGTCCACACTATTGTTCCTTTTACCAAAGTGCATTGTCACACATTTCCCAACACTGTATTCCATCTGCCACTTTTTGCCCATTCTTCCAATTTGTCAGTCCTGCTGCAAATCTGTTGCTTCCTCAGCACTACCTACCCCTCCACCTATCATCGTATCATCTGCAAACTTTGCCACAAAGCCGTCAATTCTGTTACCCAAATCATTGACAAACAATGTGAAAAGTAGGGGTCCCAATACCGACCCCTGAGGGACACCATTAGCCACTGGCAACCAACCCAAAAAGGCCCCCTTTATTCCCACTCGCTGTCTCCTGCCTGCCAGCCATTCCACTATACATGCAGAATCCTTCCTGTAATGGCATAGGACTTTATCTTAAGCAGCCTCATGTGTGGCACATTATCAAATGTCTTCTGAAAATCTAAGTAAGTGACATCCACTGCCTCTCCTTTGTCCACCCTGTTTGTTACTTCCTCAAAGAATTCTAACAGATCTGTCAGCAAGATTTCCCTTCACAGAAACCATGCATACTTCGACTTCTTTTTAAATCATTAGTCTCCAAATATCCTAAAACCTCATCTTTAATAATGGACTCCAACATTTCCCCACCACTGAGGTTAGACTAACTGGCCTATAATTTCCACTCTTTTGTCTTCCTCCCTTCTTAAAAGAGTGGAGTGACTACGCCAGAATCAGCTGATTCTTTCAGGACTCTGGTATGTAGTCCATTTGGTCCAGGTGACTGATCCATCTTAAGACTTTTCAGCTTGCCTAGCACTTTATCCTTCATAATAGTAATGGCACTCACTTCTGCTCCCTGACAGTCTTGGACCTCTGGCACACTGATAGTGTCTTCCACAGTGAAGACTGAAGCAAAATACTCTGGAGTTCATCTGTCATTTCTTAGTCCCCCATTACTACCTCACTAGTATCATTTTCCAGTGGTCCAATACAAACTCTCACCTCCTTTTTACTCTTTATAAAACTGAAAAAACTTTGGTATCCTGCTTTATATTATTGGCTAATTTACCCTCCTATTTCATCTTCTCCCTCCTTATAGCTTTTTCAGTTGCCTTTTGTTGGATTTTAAAAACTTCCCCGTCTCTTTTGCAACTTTATACGCCCTATCCTTGGCTTTTATGCAGTCCTTAACTTCCCTTCTTGTTGCCATTTGAGAACAACTTCTTCTGTGGGACATATCTATCCTGGGCCTTGTGAACTATTCCCAGAAAGTTCAGCCATCTCTGCTCTGCCGTTGTCCCTCCTCCAATCCTCCTGGGCAAACTCCTCTCACACCTCTGTAATTCCCTTTATTCCATTGTGATACTGAAACATGTGACTTGTGCTTCTCCCTCTCAAGTTACAGTATGAATACAATCATATTATGATTACTGCCTCCTAAGGGTTTCCTTACTTTAATTCCCTAATAAGATCTGGGTTATTGCACAACACTCAATCTAAGACAGTCTTTCACCAAGTAGGCTCGAGCACAAGCTGCTCTAAAAAGCTATCTTGTAGGCATTCAACAGATTCCCTCTTTTGCAATCTGACACCAACCTGGTTTTCCCAGTCCCCTTGCATTTTCAGGGAGGCCCGCCTCGTTGTTCTAAACTCCAGAGAGCACAGGCCCAGAGGAATCAAATGCTCTTCATACGTCAGCCTTTGCATTCTCGGAATCATTCCTGTGAAAGAGCTGCCCACGTATAGGGGTCGAGGCAGTTACAGGAAAGGTTTAGAGGGATACGGGCCCGGCACAGACAATTGGGCTAAATGGTAAATTGCCTTCTTGGAGGCTGAGTGAAAAAACTGTCTTGCAGATATCCATATGGACCCATTCATTACAATGCATTGAAGTGGAATGACAGAATGCAGGGAAAAAAGTGTGAAAGGGAGATTGCGGTGCAGGCAGACAATAAAGTGAGAGAGCATTAACAAGGCAGATTGTGAGGGCCGAGTCAACAGTCTGATAGCAGCGGGGTAGAAAGCCGTCCTCGAGCGGTTTTGAATCTTCTGCGTGACGGGATGGGCGGGGTCTTCGATGTTTCGCTGGGGCGGTGGAGGGGAAGCTGGTTCCTGGGATGCGCCGAGCAGCGTCCGCAGCTCCCTGCGGTTACCGTGCCAAGCCGCGATGCTTTCTATCGTGCAGTGAAGTCGGCGAGTGTCGAGGGGCTGTGCCAAGTTTAAGTGGAGGTGCTGGCGAGCTTTCTCGCCTACGCGGTTGGACTAGGACATGCTATTTGGATTGGGCACACCGAGGAACTCGAAAGTCAGATCTCAGCACCCTGCATGAAAACAGCAACATGCTTATGTGCACACCAGCCTTCCCGAAGTCGTTCGTTTTGCTGATATGGAGGGTACGGAGGGACATCACGTTACCAGCTTAGACAGACACTTTGGCTAGCATGGAGCTGTTAGGCCGAAAGGCCGGCGATGATGCTGTATGGAGTGTTATAAACCCAGCCTGCTCACCTTGCGTTTATTGTGGTAGGTGACATACAGGATGGCCACGATGACGGCGGTAGTGACCAGGTAGGCGAAGAAGTGGCTGCTCTCAGGCTCGTCCTGGGGCACCAAAACAACGTCAGCCTTCGGCCCCAGGTTGCCAGGGCCGAGCTCGACGGCACCCGGGGTCTTGTCCACCTCTTTGTCCTCAGCTCCCTCTGCCACCACCTCTGGGCTCCCCTCCTTCCCTACTGGTTCCGGGCCCCCCTCCTTCCCTACTGGTTCTGGGGCTCTATCCTCCTCTGTTGGCTCCGGGCTCCCCTCCTTCCCTACTGGTTCCGGGCCCCCCTCCTTCCCTACTGGTTCCGGGCCCCCATTCTTCCCTACTGGTTCTGGGGCTCCATCCTCCTCTGTTGGCTCCGGGCTCCCCTCCTTCCCTACTGGTTCCGGGCCCCCATTCTTCCCTACTGGTTCTGGGACCCCCTCCTTCCCTACTGGTTCTGGGACCCCCTCCTTCCCTACTGGTTCCGGGCCCCCATTCTTCCCTACTGGTTCCGGGCCGCCCTCCTTCCCTACTGGTTCAGGGGCTCCACTCTTCCCTACTGGTTCAGGGGCTCCACTCTTCCCTACTGCTTCCGGGGCTCCATCCTCCTCTGTTGGCTCCAGGCTCCCCTCCTTCCCTACTGGTTCCGGGCCCCCATTCTTCCCTACTGGTTCCGGGGTTCCATCCTCCTCTGTTGGCTTCGGGCTCCCCTTCTTCCCTGGTTCCGGGCCTCCCTCCTTCCCTGCTGGTTCCAGGGCTCCATTCTTCCCTACTGATTTCGGGTCGGGCTCATTCCCTACATTGTTGCTCTTGTCCTGGGGTTGCGGAGAGGCCAGCAGGGAACCTGCGGGGTGGGGGAAAGAGACGAGTCAGCGAATGAGCACAGGAACGTTGCAGAGTCATCCGGCAGGTGGACCCAGCGTGGACCGGGAGGGTTGCAAGGTGACCAGAGGAGGCGCGGGTGGACCCAGGGGAGGGGTGAGGAGTGACCGGAAGAGGGCAGGTAGACTCAGAGTGGCCGGGGAGGGGTGAGGAGTGACCGGAAGAGGGCAGGTAGACTCAGAGTGGCCGGGGAGGGGTGAGGAGTGACCGGAAAGGGGCAGGTAGACTCAGAGTGGCCGGGGAGGGGTGAGGAGTGACCGGAAGGGGGCAGGTAGACAGAGCGGCCGGGGAGGGGTGAGGAGTGACCGGAAGGGGGCAGGTAGATTCAGAGCAGCCGGGGAGGGGTGAGGAGTGACCGGAAGGGGGCAGGTAGACTCAGAGCGGCCGAGGAGGGGTGAGGAGTGACCGGAAGGGGGCAGGTAGACTCAGAGCGGCCGGGGAGGGGTGAGGAGTGACCGGAAGGGGGCAGGTAGACTCAGAGCGGCCGGGGAAGGGTGAGGAGTGACCAGAAGGGGGCAGATGGACCCAGAGCGGCCGGGTGGGTTGGAGAGAGGGGTAAGGTTGAGCGCGGGTCAGTCAAGCCTGGACCGCGATCGCCGGGTGCTCCCTCACCGCATAACAGCAACAAGGGGACGAGCAGGAACCGCCGCCGCCTCATCACTGGCACTGCGATCGATCACAGTTTCCCGCAAAACCCGGGCTGTATTGCCGCGGCCGGTGGACGGGAGTCCACCCGCTTCCGGCTTCTGCTCCGTTCAATGGCGTTTCCTGCGGTCCCGTGAGCCGATCCTGATTGTAATTCCGGATCCGCGGTTTCGCTGCCGCCCGATCAGGTCCTGCTCACGTGATCAGAAGTTACATCACCTGAGCGGAAGTGGGGCGACCGGGGCGGTGGGTCGGGCAGCGAGAAAGCGGAGTCTTAGCCCTCCAACGGAGAGTGGAGGGGCAAATAATTGTCACAGAGAGGGACAGCAGGAAGCACCCAGCCTATCGAGCCGGTGCTGACTATCCACATCCAATTACACTGATCTGTTTTCTCAGGGTTAGATCAGAATCAGGTTTATTATCAGCGGCATATGTCGTGAAATTTGTTGCTTTGCGACAGCTCAGGGGTGTGTGTTTAGCCCGCTGCTGTACTCTCTCAATATCCATGACTAGCTAGGCATAGCCCAAATACCATCTATAAATTTGCTGATGATACAACCATTGCTGGTACAATCTCAGATGGTGACGAGAAGGTGTACAGGAGTGAGATATGCCAACTAGTGGAGTGGTGTCGCAGCAACAAACTGGCACTCATCGTCAGTTAAAACAAAAGAGCTGATTGTGGACTTCAGGAAGGGTCAGACGAAGGAACACATACCAATCCTCATAGAGGGATCAGAAGTGGAGAGAGTGAGCAGCTTCAAGTTCCTGGGTGTCAAGATCTCTGAGGATGTAGTTATAAAGAAGGCAAGATAGCGGTTCTACTGTATTAGGAGTTTGAAAGGATTTAGTATGTCAACAAATACACTCAAAAACTTCTACAGATGTACTGTGGAGAGCATTCTGACAGGCTGCATCACTGTCTGGTATGGAGGGGCTACTGCACAGGACCGAAAAAAGCTGCAGAACGTTATAAATCTAGTCGGCTCTACCTTGGGTACTTGCTTACAAAGTACCCAGGACATCTTTATGCAGCGGTGTTTCAGAAAGGCAGTGTCCATTAAGGACCCCCAGCACCCAGGGCATGCCCCTTTCTCACTGTTACCATCAGGTAGGAGGTACAGAAGCCTGAAGGCACACACTCAGTGATTCAGGAACAGCTTCTTCCCCTCTGCCATCCGATTCCTAAATGGACATTGAATCCTTGAATACCTCCTTTTTTAATATACAGTATTTCTGTATTTGCATGTTTCTTATCTATTCAGTATACATAATTGATTTACTTGTTTATTTATTTTTTCTCTCTCTTCTATATTATGTATTGCATTGAATTGCTGCTGCTAAGTTAACAAATTTCACGTCACATGCTGGTGATAATAAACCTGATTTTGAGCTGTGCATTGCAATACGTAATACACAAACTATAAATAAATTAAGAAATAAATATTAAATAAGTGAAAAAAAAGCAAATAAGTTTTCATGTGTTCATTGTCCATTCTGAAATCTGATAGTGGAGGGGAAGAAGCTTTTTCCTGAAGTGTTGTGCGTGGTTTCAGGCTCCTGTACCTCCCCCCTGATTGTAGCAATGAGAAGAGGGCATGAGGGTCCTCAATGAGGGCTGCTGCCGTTTCGAGGCTTCCCCAGTGCTGGGGTGTCCGGTGCCCACGATGGCGCTGGCGGAGCCTGCATCTTCCTGCAGCTTTTCCCGATCATGTGCGGAGTCCCGCTGAGCTGGGGGTGACGGTCAGAGTGCTCTCCGTGGCACACCGGTAGAGATTTGGTGACAGACCGCCTCCCCCCCCCCCCAAACCCCTAGTGAAATACAGCCGCTGTCAGTATTGCTACTTCTTTATAATGGCATCAACATGTTGCAATTGCCCCCAAAGATTTTACTGCTCGTCCACTGCCTCAGGGCGACTTACAGCGGCCAGCCAATCTCCAGACCCTCGCTGGCCGTTTGCATCGGCAGCTCGGATGTACGGGAGGAGGCCGCAGAGAGTTGGGGACCTCAGGGGCAATCCCTTCCCTCCAATGGCAGGATCAACAGTCCTCGGGCAACACACTCGACTGCAAGTTTTGATGTAATTTTGACAGGTAAAGCTAACGGTTCAGTGACAATTACTCCAGCTCTCGAACTAACCGGCCCAACACCATGCGGGGACGGACTGCGTCACTGTAAATTGTCCTGTGGGTGAAATCGGGCGTTCCAGTGCTGGAAGGGGTTGTTCTTGCTGGATCTCGAAATAAAATAAAATAATTTCTCTCCGTGTGTTGCTTGGATTTCCAGCATTTGCAGAAGTTTTCGTTTTTTTCACTGCCTCGGTGTGACCACTTCGCACGAGTGTGTTTTGAGTTCTCTCTTGTATAACTTATGGTAAATTTACATTTTTCTTGTGAATGTTGCATCTCTGATGCTGCAAATCCATTTCTCTTTGCTCTCCCCCCCCCCCCCCATGCAAACGACCCAGTGTAACTGCTGGCTCGGCACTGAGAGGCTTTGACTGTGGGAAGCTGCAGATTGAGATTGAGTTAGCGCATCCACGTCGGAATATGCAGCGACCTGCGTTGCCTGCGTCGATAGCCAGGGATGTGCTGGGGCAGCCTGCAAATATCACTACACAATAGAATGCCCACAGTGTTCATCAGAGTCATGGAAGCAGCGGCAATAACGTTAACACCAGCCCAGTTCCCAGCCACCCTTCCTTTAACCAAGCTATAAAAGTTTATTTACATAATAATCACACAAGGTACAGACATTCAGTATTTACAAGACAGTAGTCCACTCAGATTATAATATGGTCACTACCCAATCAATAACAGTCAATACCCCAGGGGGACCCCCCCCCCCACTGTACCCATTGGGACCGCATGCTCCCTCCGCAAGGACAGCCAGGACGGATGTATCCTCGGAAGAAGGACAGGCAGTCGGCCCGTGCCATGCCCTCTGCTTTCTGCCGTCTAGACCCATGAATGGCCATCTTGGCCAGGCCCACCGGGAGATGCTCCCCGCACCCTGCCCCCTCCCGAACTGGGCGCCCGCGGGTGAGGAGTGCAGGGGTAAAGTGCAGCCAGAACCTCAGCAGCAGCCCCTTGAGAAACTCAAAGAGGGGCTGCAACCTCTCACACTCCGGGTGAGCCTGGTCCCTCAAACGCAGAGGCCTGCAACCCCAGGACGGGCCCCCTCCGGGCACCAGATTCTCAGCTTGTTCCAAAAACGCACCGTCCTCTGTGTGGAAAAGACTTTCCCTCAGGTCCCCTCAACTTAAACTTGGTTTCAAACACCCTACACTGGGGGGAAAATTCCATGACCATGCACCTTATCAGCGCACACTACACCCCTCCCATGTTTTTATAAACCTTTGAGATCACCTCTTAGCCTCCTTCACTCCGGAGAAAGCAATCCCAGCTTATCCAATTTCAAGTTCATGTCTATCATTACTCAACTGCACACAAACAAAGGAAACAACGTTCCTCAGGGTCTATAGTCTCTCCTTAACAACTCAAGCCATCCAGTCACAGGGTCACAGAAACATGTCCTTCAGCCAGTGCTAACCTGGTCTTCTGCCAAAGCCCATCGGGGGATCAGAGGTGGAGAGGGTCAGCGACTTTCAATTCCTCAGTGTTACCGTTTCAGAGGACCTGTCCTGGGCCCAGCACGCAAATGCCTCTACTTTTGTAGAAGTTTGGAAGGTTTGGTAAGTCATCTAAAACTCTGACGAACTTCTATGGATGAGTGGTTGTCAGTGTGCTGACAAGTTGCTCCACAGCCTGGTGTGCAAACACCAGTGCTCCAACAGCAAGTAGTGGACCTAGCCCAGACCGACACAAGTAAACCCTTCCCACCACACAGCACTTCTACAGGGACTCCTGTCGCAGGGAAACAGCTTCCATCAGCAAGGAGATACAGGAGCCTTGGGTCCTACACCATCAGGTTCAGGGACAGTTGTTATCCCTCAACCATCAGACTCTCAAACCAGAGTGAATAACTTCACTCACCTCAACATTGAATTGATTTCACAATCTATGGACTCACTTTCAATGAGTTTACAATCTATGGTCTCTGTTGTTATTATTATTATTATTAATTTTGTATTTTTCTGTGTTTGTTGTCTTTTTTACATTGGTTATTTCTCCCTCCATTCATTGACTCTATTGAGTCTCTTCTTATTGACGCTGAATGCCCACAAGAAAATGAATCACAAGGTCGGTGCTGTGGTCAGATGTGAACTCTGAACTTCCCACTGCTGGCCCCTGGAGGAGGACTTGTGCACGGGTTCTCCTGACTTCCTCATCCTGAGCTCCACCATCAATCCCTGGGCCTGGCTGACTTTGCGACACCACTCCCCAGCAGATCTATCGCACTCCTGTGTGCCTCCCATGCCCCGAAAGCTTCAGAGAAAAATTGCAACGTTCAGACACAGAATGACGGAGCACAGAACACGCTGGAGAAGCTGCGCAGGATCTGTGGAGGGCAAATGGACAATACGATCCACTGAAGACGAGATTTATTGATCAACTGTATGTCAAAACACACAGTGAACGTCCTCGATTGCTTTAACAACTAACACAGTCCAAACATGAGCTGGGGGCAACACACAAGATTCCAGCGCCAACATTGTGTGCCCGAACATATTGCCCCTCTGATACACCTTTCACCAGTCACTGTAACACTGATACACCCCACACTGGTTACTGTGACACTGATACACACCTCACCGCTCACTGCAAAGCTGATATAACCCACACCGGTCATGGAGACACCCCTCACCGGTCACTGTAACACTGAAATACCCCAAACCAGTCACTGTGACACTGATACACCCCTCACCGCTCACTGTAACGCTGATACACCCCACACGGGTCACTGATACACCCCACACCGGTCACTGTAACACTGATACACCCCACACGGGCCACTGTGACACAGATACACACATCACCAGGCAGTGAGACACTGATACACCCCTCACGGGTCACTGAGACACTGATACACCCCTCACCGGTCACTGAAACACTGATACACCCCACACCGGTCACTGTGACACTGATACACACCACAGCGGTCACTGGAACACTGATACACCCCTCACCGGTCACTGAAACACTGATACACCCCACACCGGTCACTGTGACATTGATACAACGCTCTCCGGTCACTGTGACACTGATACACCCCTTACCGGTCACTGGAACACTGATACACCCCTCACCGGTCACTGAAACACTGATACACCCCACACCGGTCACTGTAACACTGATACACCTCACACTGGCTACTGTGACACTGATACAACGCTCTCCGGTCACTGTGACACTGATATACCCCACACCGGTCACTGAAACACAGATAAACCCCACACCAGTCACTGTGACATTGATACACCCCTCACCAGTCACTGTAAAACTGATACACCCAACAGCGGTCACTGAAATACTGATACACCCCTCACCGGTCACTGTAACACTGTTACACACCACACCGCTCACTGTAACACTGATACACCCCTCACCGGTCACTGTGACACTGATATACCCCTCACCGGTCACTGTGGCTCTGATACACAACTCAACTGTCACTGTAACACTGTTACACACCACACCGGTCACTGTGACACTGATACACCCCTCATCGGTTACTGTAACACTGATACACCTCACACCGGTCACTGTGACACTGATACACCCCACACCGGTCACTGTGACACTGATACACCCCTCATCGGTTACTGTAACACTGATACACCTCACACCGGTCACTGTGACACTGATACACCCCACACCGGTCACTGTAACACTGATACACCCAACAGCGGTCACTGTAACACCGATAGACCCAACAGCGATCACTGAAACACTGATATACCCCTCACCGGTCACTGTGGCACTTATACACAACTCAACTGTCACTGTAACACAGTTGCACTCCAGACCGGTCACTGTGACCCTGATACACCCCACACCGGTCACTGTGACGCTGATACACCCCTCACAGGTCACTGAAACACTGATACACCCCACCCCAGTACTGTGACATTGATACACCCCTCACCAGTCACTGCAAAACGGATACACCCCACACCGGTCACTGAAACACTGATACACCCCAATTTGCTCACTGTGGCACTAATACACCCCACACCGGTCATTGTGACACTGATACACCCCTCACCAGTCACCGTAACACTGTTACACAGCACACCGGTCACTGTGACATTGATACACAACACACCAGTTACTGTGACACTGATACACCCCTCACTGATCACTGTAACACTGACCCATGACAAAACCCTCACTGTAGCACTGATACACACATCACCGATCACATAAACACTGATACACCCCTCACCGGTCATTGAAACAGTGATACACCCCACATTGGTCACTGTGACATTGATCCACCCCAGACCGGTCACTGTGACACTGATACACCCCACACTGGTCACTGTGACCCTGAAACACCCCAGACCGGTCACTGTGACACTGATACACCCCACACCCATCTCCGTAACACTGATACACCACTCACTGGTCACTGAGACACTGATACACACCTCACCGCTCACTGCAAAGCTGATATAACCCACACCGGTCATGGAGACACCCCTCACCGGTCACTGTAACACTGAAATACCCCAAACCAGTCACTGTGACACTGATACACCCCACACCGGTCACTGTAACACCGATACACCCAACAGCGATCACTGAAACACTGATATACCCCTCACCGGTCACTGTGGCACTTATACACAACTCAACTGTCACTGTAACACAGTTACACTCCAGACCGGTCACTGTGACACTGATACACCCCACACCAGTCAGTGTGACACTGATAGACCCCTCACTGATCACGGTAACACTGACCCACGACAAAACACTCACTGTAAAACTGATACACACGTCACCGATCACAGAAACAACGATACACCCCTCACCGGTCACTGTGACACTGATACACACCTCACCGCTCACTGCAAAGCTGATATAACCCACACTGGTCATGGAGACACCCCTCACCGGTCACTGTAACACTGAAATACCCCAAACCAGTCACTGTGACACTGATACACCCCTCACCGCTCACTGTAACGCTGATACACCCCACACGGGTCACTGATACACCCCACACCGGTCACTGTAACACTGATACACCCCACACGGGCCACTGTGACACAGATACACACGTCACCAGGCAGTGAGACACTGATACACCCCTCACGGGTCACTGAGACACTGATACACCCCTCACCGGTCACTGAAACACTGATACACCCCACACCGGTCACTGTGACACTGATACACACCACAGCGGTCACAGGAACACTGATACACCCCTCACCGGTCACTGAAACACTGATACACCCCACACCGGTCATTGTGACATTGATACAACGCTCTCCGGTCACTGTGACACTGATACACCCCTTACCGGTCACTGGAACACTGATACACCCCTCACCGGTCACTGAAACACTGATACACCCCACACCGGTCACTGTAACACTGATACACCTCACACTGGCTACTGTGACACTGATACAACGCTCTCCGGTCACTGTGACACTGATACACCACTCACCGGTCACTGTGACACTCATACAGCACTCACCGGTCACTGTGACACTCATACACCCTCACCGGTCACTGTGACACTGATACACCCCACACCAGTCACTGTGACACTGATAGACCCCTCACTGATCACGGTAACACTGACCCACGACAAAACACTCACTGTAAAATTGATACACACGTCACCGATCACAGAAACAATGATACACCCCTCACCGGTCACTGTGACACTGATACACCCCTCACCAGTCACTGTAACCCTGATACACCCCACACCGGTCAATGTGACACTGATACACCCCTCACCGGTCACGGTGACCCTGATACAACCCACACCTGTCACTGTGACACTGATACACCCCTCACAGGTCACTGTGACCCTGAAACACCCCACACCGGTGTCTGTGATGCTGATACAACCCTCACCGGTCACTGAAACACTGATACACCCCTCACCAGTCACTGTGACACTGATACACCCCTCACCAGTCACTGTGACACTGATACACCCCTCACCGGTCACTGAAACACTGATACACCCCTCACCAGTCACTGAAACACTGATACACCCCAATTTGCTCACTGTGACACTCATACACCCCACACCGGTTACTGTGACACTGATACACCACTCACCGGTCACTGAGACACTGATACACCCCTCACCGGTCACAGAGACAATGATACACACCACACTGGTCAATGTGACACTGCAACAACCCTTACCGGTCACTGGAACACTGATACACACCTCACCGGTCACTGAAACACTGATACACCCCACACCGGTCACTGTGACACTGATACACCCCTCACCAGTCACTGTGGCACGGATACACAACTCAACTGTCACTGTAACACGGTTACACACCACACCGGTCACTGTGACACAGATACACCCCACACCAGTCACTGTGACACTGATAGACCCCTCACTGATCACGGTAACACTGACCCACGACAAAACACTCACTGTAAAACTGATACACACGTCACGGATCACAGAAACACTGATACACCCCTCACCGGTCACTGTGACACTGATACACCCCTCACCAGTCACGGTGACCTTGATAAACACCACACCAGTCACTGTGACACTGATACACCCCTCACTGGTCACGGTGACCCTGATACACCCCTCACGGGTCACTGTGACCCTGATACACCCCACACCGGTCACTGTGACGCTGATACACCCCTCACCGGTCACTGAAACACTGATACGCCCCACCCCAGTACTGTGACATTGATACACCCCTCAGCAGTCAATGCAAAACGGATACACCCCACACCGGTCACTGAAACACTGATACACCCCAATTTGCTCACTGTGGCACTGATACACCCCACACCGGTCATTGTGACACTGTTACACAGCACACCGGTCACTGTGACACTGATACACAACACACCAGTTACTGTGACACTGATACACCCCTCACCAGTCACTGTAACACTGTTACATAGCACACCGGTCACTGTGACACTGATACACAACACACCAGTTACTGTGACACTGATACACCCCTCACCGATCACTGTAACACTGACCCACGACAAAACCCTCACTGTAGCACTGATAAACACATCACCCATCACAGAAACACTGATACACCCCTCACCGGTCATTGAAACACTGTTACACACCTCACTGCTCACTGTAACACTGAAACAACCATCACCTGTCACTGTGACACTGATACATCCGTCACCGGTCACTGAAGAACTGAAACACCCCACACCGGTCACTGTGACACGAATACACCCCTCACCGGTCACTGTAACACTGATACTCCCCTCACCAGTCACTGTAACACTAATACACCTCACACCGGTTACTGTGACACTGATACACCCGTCACCGGTCACTGAAACACTGATACACACCTCACCGGTCACTGTGACACTTGATACACCCCACACCGGTCACTGTGACACTGATACACCCCTCATCGGTTACTGTAACACTGATACACCCCACACTGGTCACTGTGACACTGATACACCCCACACCGGTCACTGTAACACCGATACACCCAACAGCGATCACTGAAACACTGATATACCCCTCACCGGTCACTGTGGCACTTATACACAACTCAACTGTCACTGTAACACAGTTACACTCCAGACCGGTCACTGTGACACTGATACACCCCACACCAGTCAGTGTGACACTGATAGACCCCTCACTGATCACGGTAACACTGACCCACGACAAAACACTCACTGTAAAACTGATACACACGTCACCGATCACAGAAACACTGATACACCCCTCACCGGTCACTGTGACACTGATACACCCCTCACAGGTCACGGTGACCCTGATACATCCCACACCAGTCACTGTGACACTGATACACCCCTCACGGGTCACTGTGACCCTGATACACCCCACACCGGTCACTGTGATGCTGATACACCCCTCACCGGTCACTGAAACACTGATACACCCCACCCCAGTACTGTGACATTGATACACCCCTCACCAGTCACTGCAAAACGGATACACCCCACACCGGTCACTGAAACACTGATACACCCCAATTTGCTCACTGTGGCACTGATACACCCCTCACCGGTCACTGTGATACTGATACACCCCACACCGGTCATTGTGACACTGATACACCCCTCACCAGTCACCGTAACACTGTTACACAGCACACCGGTCACTGTGACACTGATACACAACACACCAGTTACTGTGACACTGATACACCCCTCACTGATCACTGTAACACTGACCCACGACAAAACACTCACTGTAGCACTGATACACACATCACCGATCACAGAAACACTGATACACCCCTCACCGGTCATTGAAACAGTGATACACCCCACACTGGTCACTGTGACGCTGATGCATCCCACATCAGTCACTGTGACATTGATCCACCCCTCACCAGTCACTGTAAAACTGATACACACCACACCCATCACTGAAACACTGATACACCCCAACTTGCTCACTGTGACACTCATACACCCCAGACCGGTCACTGTGATACTGATACACCCCACACCTATCTCCGTAACACTGATACACCACTCACTGGTCACCGAGACACTGATAAACCCCTCACCAGTCACTGTAACAGTGACACACCCCTCACCAGTCACTGAAACACTGATACAACCCACACTGGTCACTGTACCGCTTATACACCCAACAGCGGTCACTGAAACAGTGATACACCCCTCACCGGTCACTGTAACACTGATACACCCAACAGCGGTCACTGAAACACTGATACACCGCTCACTGTGACACTGATACACCCCACACCGGTCACTGATACATCCCTCACCGGTCACTGTGAAACTGATATACCCCTCACCGGTCACTGTGACACTGATACACCCCTCATCGGTTACTGTAACACTGATACACCTCACACCGGTCACTGTGACACTGATACACCCCTCATCGGTTACTGTAACACTGATACACCTCACACCGGTCACTGTGACACTGATACACCCCACACCGGTCACTGTAACACTGATACACCCAACAGCGGTCACTGTAACACCGATAGACCCAACAGCGATCACTGAAACTCTGATATACCCCTCACCGGTCACTGTGGCACTTATACACAACTCAACTGTCACTGTAACACAGTTGCACTCCAGACCGGTCACTGTGACACTGATACACCCCACACCAGTCAGTGTGACACTGATAGACCACTCACTGATCACGGTAACACTGACCCATGACAAAACACTCACTGTAAAGCTGATACACACGTCACCGATCACAGAAACACTGATACACCCCTCACCGGTCACTGTGACACTGATACACCCCTCACCGGTCACGGTGACACTGATACACCCCACACCGGTCACTGTGACACTGATACACCCCTCACCGGTCACGGTGACCCTGATACATCCCACACCAGTCACTGTGACACTGATACACCCCTCACGGGTCACTGTGACCCTGATACACCCCACACCGGTCACTGTGACGCTGATATACCCCTCACCGGTCACTGAAACACTGATACGCCCCACCCCAGTACTGTGACATTGATACACCCCTCACCAGTCACTGCAAAACGGATACACCCCACACCGGTCACTGAAACACTGATACACCCCAATTTGCTCACTGTGGCACTGATACACCCCACACCGGTCATTGTGACACTGATACACCCCTCACCAGTCACCGTAACACTGTTACACAGCACACCGGTCACTGTGACATTGATACACAACACACCAGTTACTGTGACACTGATACACTCCTCACTGATCACTGTAACACTGACCCATGACAAAACCCTCACTGTAGCACTGATACACACATCACCGATCACATAAACACTGATACACGCCTCACCGGTCATTGAAACAGTGATACACCCCACACTGGTCACTGTGACCCTGAAACACCCCACACTGGTCACTGTGACGCTGATGCACCCCACATCAGTCACTGTGACATTGATCCACCCCAGACCGGTCACTGTGACACTGATACACCCCTCACCCATCTCCGTAACACTGATACACCACTCACTGGTCACTGAGACACTGATACACACCTCACCGCTCACTGCAAAGCTGATATAACCCACACCGGTCATGGAGACACCCCTCACCGGTCACTGTAACACTGAAATACCCCAAACCAGTCACTGTGACACTGATACACCCCACACCGGTCACTGTAACACCGATACACCCAACAGCGATCACTGAAACACTGATATACCCCTCACCGGTCACTGTGGCACTTATACACAACTCAACTGTCACTGTAACACAGTTACACTCCAGACCGGTCACTGTGACACTGATACACCCCACACCAGTCAGTGTGACACTGATAGACCCCTCACTGATCACGGTAACACTGACCCACGACAAAACACTCACTGTAAAACTGATACACACATCACCGATCACAGAAACACTGATACACCCCTCACCGGTCACTGTGACATTGATACACCCCTCACCAGTCACTGCAAAACGGATACACCCCACACCGGTCACTGAAACACTGATACACCCCAATTTGCTCACTGTGGCACTGATACACCCCACACCGGTCATTGTGACACTGATACACCCCTCACCAGTCACCGTAACACTGTTACACAGCACACCGGTCACTGTGACACTGATGCACAACACACCAGTTACTGTGACACTGATACACCCCTCACTGATCACTGTAACACTGACCCACGACAAAACACTCACTGAAAAACTGATACACACGTCACCGATCACAGAAACACTGATACACCCCTCACCGGTCACTGTGACACTGATACACCTCTCACAGGTCACGGTGACCCTGATACATCCCACACCAGTCACTGTGACACTGATACACCCCTCACGGGTCACTGTGACACTGATACACCCCACACCGGTCACTGTGACGCTGATATACCCCTCACAGGTCACTGAAACACTGATACACCCCACCCCAGTACTGTGACATTGATACACCCCTCACCAGTCACTGCAAAACGGATACACCCCACACCGGTCACTGAAACACTGATACACCCCAATTTGCTCACTGTGGCACTGATACACCCCACACCGGTCATTGTGACACTGATACACCCCTCACCAGTCACCGTAACACTGTTACACAGCACACCGGTCACTGTGACATTGATACACAACACACCAGTTACTGTGACACTGATACACCCCTCACTGATCACTGTAACACTGACCCATGACAAAACCCTCACTGTAGCACTGATACACACATCACCGATCACATAAACACTGATACACCCCTCACCGGTCATTGAAACAGTGATACACCCTACACTGGTCACTGTGACCCTGAAACACCCCACACTGGTCACTGTGACGCTGATGCACCCCACATCAGTCACTGTGACATTGATCCACCCCAGACCGGTCACTGTGACACTGATACACCCCACACCCATCTCCGTAACACTGATACACCACTCACTGGTCACTGAGACACTGATACACACCTCACCGCTCACTGCAAAGCTGATATAACCCACACCGGTCATGGATACACCCCACACCGGTCACTGAAACACTGATACACCCCAATTTGCTCACTGTGGCACTGATACACCCCACACCGGTCATTGTGACACTGATACACCCCTCACCAGTCACCGTAACACTGTTACACAGCACACCGGTCACTGTGACACTGATACACCCCACACCGGTCATTGTGACACTGATACACCCCTCACCAGTCACCGTAACACTGTTACACAGCACACCGGTCACTGTGACACTGATACACAACACACCAGTTACTGTGACACTGATACACAACACACCGGTCACTGTGACACTGATACACCCCACACCAGTCACTGTGACACTGATAGACCCCTCACTGATCACTGTAACACTGACCCACGACAAAACACTCACTGTAAAACTGATACACACGTCACCGATCACAGAAACACTGATACACCCCTCACCGGTCACTGTGACACTGATACACCTCTCACAGGTCACGGTGACCCTGATACATCCCACACCAGTCACTGTGACACTGATACACCCCTCACGGGTCACTGTGACCCTGATACACCCCACACCGGTCACTGTGACGCTGATACACCCCTCACAGGTCACTGAAACACTGATACACCCCACCCCAGTACTGTGACATTGATACACCCCTCACCAGTCACTGCAAAACGGATACACCCCACACCGGTCACTGAAACACTGATACACCCCAATTTGCTCACTGTGGCACTAATACACCCCACACCGGTCATTGTGACACTGATACACCCCTCACCAGTCACCGTAACACTGTTACACAGCACACCGGTCACTGTGACACTGATACACAACACACCAGTTACTGTGACACTGATACACCCCTCACTGATCACTGTAACACTGACCCACGACAAAACACTCACTGTAGCACTGATACACACATCACCGATCACAGAAACACTGATACACCCCTCACCGGTCATTGAAACAGTGATACACCCCACACTGGTCACTGTGACGCTGATGCATCCCACATCAGTCACTGTGACATTGATCCACCCCTCACCAGTCACTGTAAAACTGATACACACCACACCCATCACTGAAACACTGATACACCCCAACTTGCTCACTGTGACACTCATACACCCCAGACCGGTCACTGTGATACTGATACACCCCACACCTATCTCCGTAACACTGATACACCACTCACTGGTCACCGAGACACTGATAAACCCCTCACCAGTCACTGTAACAGTGACACACCCCTCACCGGTCACTGAAACACTGATACAACCCACACTGGTCACTGTACCACTTATACACCCAACAGCGGTCACTGAAACACTGATACACCCCTCACCGGTCACTGTAACACTGATACACCCAACAGCGGTCACTGAAACAGTGATACACCCCTCACCGGTCACTGTAACACTGATACACCCCACACCGGTCACTGATACATCCCTCACCGGTCACTGTGAAACTGATATACCCCTCACCGGTCACTGTGACACTGATACACCCCTCATCGGTTACTGTAACACTGATACACCTCACACCGGTCACTGTGACACTGATACACCCCTCATCGGTTACTGTAACACAGATACACCTCACACCGGTCACTGTGACACTGATACACCCCACACCGGTCACTGTAACACTGATACACCCAACAGCGGTCACTGTAACACCGATAGACCCAACAGCGATCACTGAAACACTGATATACCCCTCACCGGTCACTGTGGCACTTATACACAACTCAACTGTCACTGTAACACAGTTGCACTCCAGACCGGTCACTGTGACACTGATACACCCCACACCAGTCAGTGTGACACTGATAGACCACTCACTGATCACGGTAACACTGACCCATGACAAAACACTCACTGTAAAGCTGATACACACGTCACCGATCACAGAAACACTGATACACCCCTCACCGGTCACTGTGACACTGATACACCCCTCACCGGTCACGGTGACCCTGATACATCCCACACCAGTCACTGTGACACTGATACACCCCTCACGGGTCACTGTGACCCTGATACACCCCACACCGGTCACTGTGACGCTGATACACCCCTCACCGGTCACTGAAACACTGATACACCCCACCCCAGTACTGTGACATTGATACACCCCTCACCAGTCACTGCAAAATGGATACACCCCACACCGGTCACTGAAACACTGATACACCCCAATTTGCTCACTGTGGCACTGATACACCCCACACCGGTCATTGTGACACTGATACACCCCTCACCAGTCACCGTAACACTGTTACACAGCACACCGGTCACTGTGACATTGATACACAACACACCAGTTACTGTGACACTGATACACCCCTCACTGATCACTGTAACACTGACCCACGACAAAACCCTCACTATAGCACTGATACACACATCACCGATCACAGAAACACTGATACACCCCTCACCGGTCATTGAAACAGTGATACACCCCACACTGGTCACTGTGACCCTGAAACACCCCACACTGGTCACTGTGACACTGATGCACCCCACATCAGTCACTGTGACATTGATCCACCCCAGACCGGTCTCTGTGACGCTGATACACCCCTCACAGGTCACTGAAACACTGATACACCCCACCCCAGTACTGTGACATTGATACACCCCTCACCAGTCACTGCAAAACGGATACACCCCACACCGGTCACTGAAACACTGATACACCCCAATTTGCTCACTGTGGCACTGATACACCCCACACCGGTCATTGTGACACTGATACACCCCTCACCAGTCACCGTAACACTGTTACACAGCACACCGGTCACTGTGACACTGATACACAACACACCAGTTACTGTGACACTGATACACCCCTCACTGATCACTGTAACACTGACCCATGACAAAACCCTCACTGTAGCACTGATACACACATCACCGATCACAGAAACACTGATACACCCCTCACCGGTCATTGAAACAGTGATACACCCCACACTGGTCACTGTGACGCTGATGCATCCCACATCAGTCACTGTGACATTGATCCACCCCTCACCAGTCACTGTAAAACTGATACACACCACACCCATCACTGAAACACTGATACACCCCAACTTGCTCACTGTGACACTCATACACCCCAGACCGGTCACTGTGATACTGATACACCCCACACCTATCTCCGTAACACTGATACACCACTCACTGGTCACCGAGACACTGATAAACCCCTCACCAGTCACTGTAACAGTGACACACCCCTCACCGGTCACTGAAACACTGATACAACCCACATTGGTCACTGTACCACTTCTACACCCAACAGCGGTCACTGAAACAGTGATACACCCCTCACCGGTCACTGTAACACTGATACACCCAACAGCGGTCACTGAAACACTGATACACCGCTCACTGTGACACTGATACACCCCACACCGGTCACTGATACATCCCTCACCGGTCACTGTGAAACTGATATACCCCTCACCGGTCACTGTGACACTGATACACCCCTCATCGGTTACTGTAACACTGATACACCTCACACCGGTCACTGTGACACTGATACACCCCTCATCGGTTACTGTAACACTGATACACCTCACACCGGTCACTGTGACACTGATACACCCCACACCGGTCACTGTAACACTGATACACCCAACAGCGGTCACTGTAACACCGATAGACCCAACAGCGATCACTGAAACACTGATATACCCCTCACCGGTCACTGTGGCACTTATACACAACTCAACTGTCACTGTAACACAGTTGCACTCCAGACCGGTCACTGTGACACTGATACACCCCACACCAGTCAGTGTGACACTGATAGACCACTCACTGATCACGGTAACACTGACCCATGACAAAACACTCACTGTAAAGCTGATACACACGTCACCGATCACAGAAACACTGATACACCCCTCACCGGTCACTGTGACACTGATACACCCCTCACCGGTCACGGTGACCCTGATACATCCCACACCAGTCACTGTGACACTGATACACCCCTCACGGGTCACTGTGACCCTGATACACCCCACACCGGTCACTGTGACGCTGATATACCCCTCACCGGTCACTGAAACACTGATACACCCCACCCCAGTACTGTGACATTGATACACCCCTCACCAGTCACTGCAAAATGGATACACCCCACACCGGTCACTGAAACACGGATACACCCCAATTTGCTCACTGTGGCACTGATACACCCCACACCGGTCATTGTGACACTGATACACACCTCACCAGTCACCGTAACACTGTTACACAGCACACCGGTCACTGTGACATTGATACACAACACACCAGTTACTGTGACACTGATACACCCCTCACTGATCACTGTAACACTGACCCATGACAAAACCCTCACTGTAGCACTGATACACACATCACCGATCACATAAACACTGATACACCCCTCACCGGTCATTGAAACAGTGATACACCCCACACTGGTCACTGTGACCCTGAAACACCCCACACTGGTCACTGTGACACTGATACACCCCACACCCATCTCCGTAACACTGATACACCACTCACTGGTCACTGAGACACTGATACACACCTCACCGCTCATTGCAAAGCTGATATAACCCACACCGGTCATGGAGACACCCCTCACCGGTCACTGTAACACTGAAATACCCCAAACCAGTCACTGTGACACTGATACACCCCTCACCGGTCACTGTAACACTGATACACCCCACACGGGTCACTGATACACCCCACACCGGTCACTGAAACACTGATACACCCCACACGGGCCACTGTGACACAGATACACACGTCACCAGGCAGTGAGACACTGATACACCCCTCACGGGTCACTGAGACACTGATACACCCCACACCGGTCACTGTAAAACTGATACACCCAACAGCGGTCACTGAAATACTGATACACCCCTCACCGGTCACTGTAACACTGTTACACACCACACCGCTCACTGTAACACTGATACACCCCTCACCGGTCACTGTGACACTCATACACCCTCTCCGGTCACTGTGACACTGATACACCCCTTACCGGTCACTGGAACACTGATACACCCCTCACCGGTCACTGAAACACTGATACACCCCACACCGGTCACTGTAACACTGATACACCTCTCACCGGTCACTGAAACACTGATACACCCCACACCGGTCACTGTGACATTGATACAACGCTCTCCGGTAAATGTGACACTGATACACCCCTTACCGGTCACTGGAACACTGATACACCCCTCACCGGTCACTGAAACACTGATACACCCCACACCGGTCACTGTAACACTGATACACCTCACACTGGCTACTGTGACACTGATACAACGCTCTCCGGTCACTGTGACACTGATACACCACTCACCGGTCACTGAAACACTGATATACCCCACACCGGTCACTGAAACACAGATAAACCCCACACCAGTCACTGTGACATTGATACACCCCTCACCAGTCACTGTAAAACTGATACACCCAACAGCGGTCACTGAAATACTGATACACCCCTCACCGGTCACTGTAACACTGTTACACACCACACCGCTCACTGTAACACTGATACACCCCTCACCGGTCACTGTGACACTCATACACCCTCTCCGGTCACTGTGACACTGATACACCCCTTACCGGTCACTGGAACACTGATACACCCCTCACCGGTCACTGAAACACTGATACACCCCACACCGGTCACTGTAACACTGATACACCTCACACTGGCTACTGTGACACTGATACAACGCTCTCCGGTCACTGTGACACTGATACACCACTCACCGGTCACTGAAACACTGATATACCCCACACCGGTCACTGAAACACAGATAAACCCCACACCAGTCACTGTGACATTGATACACCCCTCACCAGTCACTGTAAAACTGATACACCCAACAGCGGTCACTGAAATACTGATACACCCCTCACCGGTCACTGTAACACTGTTACACACCACACCGCTCACTGTAACACTGATACACCCCTCACCGGTCACTGTGACACTCATACACCCTCACCGGTCACTGTGACACTGATATACCCCTCACCGGTCACTGTGGCTCTGATACACAACTCAACTGTCACTGTAACACTGTTACACACCACACCGGTCACTGTGACACTGATACACCCCACACCAGTCACTGTGACACTGATAGACCCCTCACTGATCACGGTAACACTGACCCACGACAAAACACTCACTGTAAAATTGATACACACGTCACCGATCACAGAAACAATGATACACCCCTCACCGGTCACTGTGACACTGATACACCCCTCACCAGTCACTGTAACCCTGATACACCCCACACCGGTCACTGTGACACTGATACACCCCTCACAGGTCACTGTGACCCTGAAACACCCCACACCGGTGTCTGTGATGCTGATACAACCCTCACCGGTCACTGAAACACTGATACACCCCTCACCAGTCACTGTGACACTGATACACCCCTCACCAGTCACTGAAACACTGATACACCCCTCACCAGTCACTGAAACACTGATACACCCCAATTTGCTCACTGTGACACTCATACACCCCACACCGGTTACTGTGACACTGATACACCCCACACCAGTCTCCGTAACACGGATACACCACTCACCGGTCACTGAGACACTGATACACACCACACTGGTCAATGTGACACTGCAACAACCCTTACCGGTCACTGGAACACTGATACACACCTCACCGGTCACTGAAACACTGATACACCCCACACCGGTCACTGTGACACTGATACACCCCTCACCAGTCACTGTGGCACGGATACACAACTCACAGGTCACTGTGACCCTGAAACACCCCACACCGGTGTCTGTGATGCTGATACAACCCTCACCGGTCACTGAAACACTGATACACCCCTCACCAGTCACTGTGACACTGATACACCCCTCACCAGTCACTGAAACACTGATACACCCCTCACCAGTCACTGAAACACTGATACACCCCAATTTGCTCACTGTGACACTCATACACCCCACACCGGTTACTGTGACATTGATACACCCCACACCAGTCTCCGTAACACTGATACACCACTCACCGGTCACTGAGACACTGATACACCCCTCACCGGTCACAGAGACAATGATACACACCACACTGGTCAATGTGACACTGCAACAACCCTTACCGGTCACTGGAACACTGATACACACCTCACCGGTCACTGAAACACTGATACACCCCACACCTGTCACTGTGACACTGATACACCCCTCACCAGTCACTGTGGCACGGATACACAACTCAACTGTCACTGTAACACGGTTACACACCACACCGGTCACTGTGACACAGATACACCCCACACCAGTCACTGTGACACTGATAGACCCCTCACTGATCAAGGTAACACTGACCCACGACAAAACACTCACTGTAAAACTGATACACAAGTCACGGATCACAGAAACACTGATACACCCCTCACCGGTCACTGTGACACTGATACACCACTCACCGGTCACGGTGACCTTGATAAACACCACACCAGTCACTGTGACACTGATACACCCCACACCGGTCACTGCAAAGCTGATATAACTCACACTGGTCATGGAGACACCCCTCACTGGTCACTGTAACACTGAAATACCCCAAACCAGTCACTGTGACACTGATACACCCCTCACCGCTCACTGTAACGCTGATACACCCCACACGGGTCACTGATACACCCCACACCGGTCACTGTAACACTGATACACCCCACACGGGCCACTGTGACACAGATACACACATCACCAGGCAGTGAGACACTGATACACCCCTCACGGGTCACTGAGACACTGATACACCCCTCACCGGTCACTGAAACACTGATACACCCCACACCGGTCACTGTGACACTGATACACACCACAGCGGTCACTGGAACACTGATACACCCCTCACCGGTCACTAAAACACTGATACACCCCACACCGGTCACTGTGACATTGATACAACGCTCTCCGGTCACTGTGACACTGATACACCCCTTACCGGTCACTGGAACACTGATACACCCCTCACCGGTCACTGAAACACTGATACACCCCACACCGGTCACTGTAACACTGATACACCTCACACTGGCTACTGTGACACTGATACAACGCTCTCCGGTCACTGTGACACTGATACACCACTCACCGGTCACTGAAACACTGATATACCCCACACCGGTCACTGAAACACAGATAAACCCCACACCAGTCACTGTGACATTGATACACCCCTCACCAGTCACTGTAAAACTGATACACCCAACAGCGGTCACTGAAATACTGATACACCCCTCACCGGTCACTGTAACACTGTTACACACCACACCGCTCACTGTAACACTGATACACACCTCACCGGTCACTGTGACACTCATACACCCTCACCGGTCACTGTGACACTGATATACCCCTCACCGGTCACTGTGGCTCTGATACACAACTCAACTGTCACTGTAACACTGTTACACACCACACCGGTCACTGTGACACTGATACACCCCACACCAGTCACTGTGACACTGATAGACCCCTCACTGATCACGGTAACACTGACCCACGACAAAACACTCACTGTAAAATTGATACACACGTCACCGATCACAGAAACAATGATACACCCCACACCGGTCAATGTGACACTGATACACCCCTCACCGGTCACGGTGACCCTGATACAACCCACACCTGTCACTGTGACACTGATACACCCCTCACAGGTCACTGTGACCCTGAAACACCCCACACCGGTGTCTGTGATGCTGATACAACCCTCACCGGTCACAGAAACACTGATACACCCCTCACCAGTCACTGTGACACTGATACACCCCTCAGCAGTCACTGAAACACTGATACACCCCTCACCAGTCACTGAAACACTGATACACCCCAATTTGCTCACTGTGACACTCATACACCCCACACCGGTTACTGTGACACTGATACACCCCAAACCAGTCTCCGTAACACTGATACACCCCTCACCGGTCACAGAGACAATGATACACACCACACTGGTCAATGTGACACTGCAACAACCCTTACCGGTCACTGGAACACTGATACACACCTCACCGGTCACTGAAACACTGATACACCCCACACCGGTCACTGTGACACTGATACACCCCTCACCAGTCACTGTGGCACGGATACACAACTCAACTGTCACTGTAACACGGTTACACACCACACCGGTCACTGTGACACAGATACACCCCACACCAGTCACTGTGACACTGATAGACCCCTCACTGATCACTGTGACACTGATACACCACTCACCGGTCACGGTGACCCTGATACATCCCACACCAGTCACTGTGACACTGATACACCCCAATTTGCTCACTGTGGCACTGATACACCCCACACCGGTCATTGTGACACTGATACACCCCTCACCAGTCACCGTAACACTGTTACACAGCACACCGGTCACTGTGACACTGATACACAACACACCAGTTACTGTGACACTGATACACCCCTCACTGATCACTGTAACACTGACCCACGACAAAACCCTCACTGTAGCACTGATACACACATCACCGATCACAGAAACACTGATACGCCCCTCACCGGTCACTGTGACCCTGAAACACCCCACACCAGTCACTGTGACACTGATGCACCCCTCACCGATCACTGTAACACTGACCCACGACAAAACCCTCACTGTAGCACTGATACACACATCACCGATCACAGAAACACTGATACACCCCTCACCGGTCACTGTGACACTGATATACCCCTCACCGGTCACTGTGATACTGATACTCCCCTCACCGGTCACTCTGACACTGATATACCCCTCACCGGTCACTGTGACACTGATACACCCCTCACAGGTCACTGTAACACTGATACACCCCACACCAGTTACTGTGACACTGATATACCCCTCACTGATCACTGTAACAGTGACCCACAACAAAACCCTCACTGTAAGACTTATACACACATCACCGATCACAGAAACACTGATACACCCCACACCGGTCACTGATACATCACTCACCGGTCACTGTGAAACTGATATACCACTCACCGGTCACTGTGACACTTGATATACCCCTCACCGGTCACTGTGACACTGATACACCCCACACCGGTCACTGTGACACTGATACACCCCTCACAAGTCACTGTAACACTGATACACCTCACACCGGTTACTGTGACACAGCTACGCCCCTCACCTGTGACTGTAACACTGTTACACACCACAACGGTCACTGTGACACTGATACACCCCTCACAGGTCACTGTGACCCTGAAACACCCCACACTGGTGTCTGTGATGCTGATACAACCCTCACCGGTCACTGAAACACTGATACACCCCTCACCAGTCACTGTGACACTGATACACCCCTCACCAGTCACTGAAACACTGATACACCCCTCACCAGTCACTGAAACACTGATACACCCCAATTTGCTCACTGTGACACTCATACACCCCACACCGGTTACTGTGACACTGATACACCCCACACCAGTCTCCGTAACACTGATACACCCCTCACCGGTCACAGAGACAATGATACACACCACACTGGTCAATGTGACACTGCAACAACCCTTACCGGTCACTGGAACACTGATACACACCTCACCGGTCACTGAAACACTGATACACCCCACACCGGTCACTGTGACACTGATACACCCCTCACCAGTCACTGTGGCACGGATACACAACTCAACTGTCACTGTAACACGGTTACACACCACACCGGTCACTGTGACACAGATACACCCCACACCAGTCACTGTGACACTGATAGACCCCTCACTGATCACGGTAACACTGACCCACGACAAAACACTCACTGTAAAACTGATACACACGTCACGGATCACAGAAACACTGATACACCCCTCACCGGTCACTGTGACACTGATACACCCCTCACCGGTCACGGTGACCTTGATAAACACCACACCAGTCACTGTGACACTGATACACCCCAATTTGCTCACTGTGGCACTGATACACCCCACACCGGTCATTGTGACACTGATACACCCCTCACCAGTCACCGTAACACTGTTACACAGCACACCGGTCACTGTGACACTGATACACAACACACCAGTTACTGTGACACTGATACACCCCTCACTGATCACTGTAACACTGACCCACGACAAAACCCTCACTGTAGCACTGATACACACATCACCGATCACACAAACACTGATACGCCCCTCACCGGTCACTGTGACCCTGAAACACCCCACACCAGTCACTGTGACACTGATGCACCCCTCACCGATCACTGTAACACTGACCCACGACAAAACCCTCACTGTAGCACTGATACACACATCACCGATCACAGAAACACTGATACACCCCTCACCGGTCACTGTGACACTGATATACCCCTCACCGGTCACTGTGATACTGATACACCCCACACCGGTCACTGTGACACTGATATACCCCTCACCGGTCACTGTGACACTGATACACCCCTCACAGGTCACTGTAACACTGATACACCCCACACCAGTTACTGTGACACTGATATACCCCTCACTGATCACTGTAACAGTGACCCACAACAAAACCCTCACTGTAAGACTTATACACACATCACCGATCACAGAAACACTGATACACCCCACACCGGTCACTGATACATCACTCACCGGTCACTGTGACACTTGATATACCCCACACCGGTCACTGTGACACTGATACACCCCTCACAAGTCACTGTAACACTGATGCACCTCACACCGGTTACTGTGACACAGCTACGCCCCTCACCTGTGACTGTAACACTGTTACACACCACAACGGTCACTGTGACACTGATACACCCCTCACTGATTACTGTAACACTGACCCACGACAAAACCCTCACTGAAACACTGATACACAGATCACCGATCACAGAAACACTGATACACCCCTCACCGGCCATTGTAACAGTGATACACCCCTCACCGGTCACTGTGACACTGATATACCCCTCACCGTTCACGGTAATAGAGATACACACTCCCCGGTCACTGAGACACTGATACACCCCTCACCGGTCACTGTGACACTAATACACCCCTCACCGGTCACTGTAACACTGATACACACTCCCCGGTCACTGAGACACTGATACACCCCTCACCGGTCACTGTGACACTCATACACCCCTCACATGTCACTATGACACTGATATACCCCTCACCAGTCACTGTGACACTGATACACACCACACAGGTCACTGTGACACTGATATACCCGTCACCAGTCACTGTAACACTGATATACCTCACACCGGTCACTGTAACACTAATACACCCCACACTGGTCACTGTAACACTGATACACCCAACATCGGTCACTGAAACACTGATACACCCCTCACCAGTCACTGTAACACTGTTACATAGCACACCGGTCACTGTGACACTGATACACAACACACCAGTTACTGTGACACTGATACACCCCTCACCGATCACTGTAACACTGACCCACGACAAAACCCTCACTGTAGCACTGATACACACATCACCCATCACAGAAACACTGATACGCCCCTCACCGGTCACTGTGACCCTGAAACACCCCTCACCGGTCACTGTGACCCTGAAACACCCCACACTGGTCACTGTGATGCTGATACACCCCACACCAGTCACTGTAACAGTGACACACCCCTCACCGGTCACTGAAACACTGATACACACCACACTGGTCACTGTAACACTGATACACCCAACAGCGGTCACTGAAACACCGATGCACCCCTCACCGGTCACTATGACACTGATATACCCCTCACCGGTAAATGTGACACTGATACACCCCTCACCGGTCACGGTGACCCTGATACACCCCTCACCGGTCACTGAAACACAGATACACCCCACACAGGTCACTGAAACACTGATACACGCCACACCGGTCACTGTAACACTGATACACCCAACAGCGCTCACTGAAACACTGATACACCCCTCACCGGTCACTATGATACTGATACACCACTCATCGGTCACTGAAACACTGATACACCCCACACCAGTCACTGTGACACTGATACACCCCTCACCGGTCACTGAAACACTGATACACCCCACACCAGTCACTGTGACACTGATACACCCCTCACCGGTCACTGTAAAACTGATACACCCCACACCGGTCATTGTGACACTGATACACCCCTCAACAGTCACTGTAACACTGTTACACACCACAACGGTCACTGTGACACTGATACACCGCACACCAGTTACTGTGACACTGGTACACCCCTCAACACTCACTGTAGCACTGATACACACATCACCGATCACAGAAACACTGATACACCCCTCACCGGTCATTGAAAGAGTGATACACACCTCACCGGTCTCTGTGACCCTGAAACACCCCTCACTGGTCACTATGATACTGATGCACCCCACACCGGTCACTGATACACTGATACCCCCCAATTTCCTCACTGTGACACTCATACACCCCTGACCTGTCACTGTGAAACTGATACACCCCACACCAATCTCCGTAACACTGATACACCACTCACTGGTTACTGAGACACTGATAAACCCCTCACCAGTCACTGTAACAGTGACACACCCCTCACCGGTCACTGAAACACTGATACAACCCACACTGGTCACTGTACCACTGATACACCCAACAGCGGTCACTGAAACAGTGATACACCTCTCACCGGTCACTGTGACACTTATACAACCCTCACCGGTCACTGTAACACTGTTACACACCTCAACGCTCACTGTAACACTGATACAACCCTCACCGGTCACTGTGACACTTATACAACCCTCACCGGTCACTATGACACTGATATACCACTCACCGGTCACTGTGACACTGATACACCCCTCACCAGTCACTGTAACACTGTTACACACCACAACGGTCACTGTAACACTAATACACCCCACACTGGTCACTGTAACACTGATACACCCAACATCGGTCACTGAAACACTGATACACTCCTCACCGGTCACTGTGACACTGATACCCCACACCAGTCACTGTGACACTAATACACACCTCACTGATCACTGTAACAGTGACCCACAACAAAACCCTCACTGTAAGACTTATACACACATCACCGATCACAGAAACACTGATACACCCCACACCGGTCACTGATACATCACTCACCGGTCACTGTGAAACTGATATACCCCTCACCGGTCACTGTGACACTGATACACCCCTCACAAGTCACTGTAACACTGATACACCTCACACCGGTTACTGTGACACAGCTACGCCCCTCACCTGTGACTGTAACACTGTTACACACCACAACGGTCACTGTGACACTGATACACCCCTCACTGATTACTGTAACACTGACCCACGACAAAACCCTCACTGAAACACTGATACACAGATCACCGATCACAGAAACACTGATACACCCCTCACCGGCCATTGTAACAGTGATACACCCCTCACCGGTCACTGTGACCCTGATACACCCCACACCGGTTACTGTTAAACTGATACACCTCACACCGGTCACTGAAACACTGATACACCCCACACCGGTCACTGAAACACAGATACACCCAACATCGGTCACTGAAACACTGATACACCCCACACCGGTCACGGTGACATTGATACACCCCTCACCAGTCACTGTGACACTGATACACCCCACTCCGGTCACTGTGACACTGATACACCACTCACTGGTCACTGAAACACTGATACACCACACACCAGTTACTGTGACACTGATACACCCCTCACTGATCACTGTAACACTGACCCACGACAAAACCCTGACTGTAACACTGATACACACATCACCGATCACAGAAACACTGATACACCCCTCACCGGTCACTGTGACCCTGAAACACCCCACACCAGTCACTGTGACACTGATACACCCCTCACCGGTCACTGTGACACTAATACACACCTCACCAGTCACTGTGACCCTGATACACCCCACACCAGTCACTGTGACACTGATACACCCCGCACCGGTCAATGTGACACTCATACACCCATCACCGGTCACTGTGACACTGATACACCCCACACAGGTCACTGTGACACTGATACACCCCTCAGCAGTCACTGTAACACTGTTACACGCTACACAGGTCACTGTGACACTGATATACCCGTCACCAGTCACTGTAACACTGATATACCTCACACTGGTCACTGTAACACTAATACACCCCACACTGGTCACTGTAACACTGCTACACCCAACATCGGTCACTGAAACACTGATACACCCCTCATCGGTCATTGAAGCAGTGATACAGCCCTCACCGTTCACTGTGACTCTGATACACCACACACCAGTCACTGTGACACAGATACACTCCTCACCGGTCACTGTGACCCTGATACACCCCACACCAGTCACTGAAACACTGATACACCCCTCACCAGTCACTGTGACACTGATACACCCCTCACCGGTCACTGAAACACTGATACACCCCACACCAGTCACTGTGACACTCATACACCCCTCACATGTCACTATGACACTGATATACCCCTCACCAGTCACTGTGACACTGATACACGCTACACAGGTCACTGTGACACTGATATACCCGTCACCAGTCACTGTAACACTGATATACCTCACACTGGTCACTGTAACACTAATACACCCCACACTGGTCACTGTAACACTGATACACCCCACACTGGTCACTGTAACACTGCTACACCCAACATCGGTCACTGAAACACTGATACACCCCTCATCGGTCATTGAAGCAGTGATACAGCCCTCACCGTTCACTGTGACTCTGATACACCACACACCAGTCACTGTGACACAGATACACTCCTCACCGGTCACTGTGACCCTGATACACCCCACACCAGTCACTGTGACACTGATACACCCCAATTTGCTCACTGTGACACTCATACACCACACACCGGTCACTGTGACACGGATACGCCACACAGCAGTCTTCGTAACTCTGATACACTTCTCACTGGTCACTGAGACACTGATACACCCATCACTGGTCACTGTAACACTGCTACACACATCACCGCTCAATGTAACAGTGATCCAACCTTCACCGGTCTCTGCAACACTCATACATCCCCTCACCGGTCACTGTGGCACTGATACACCCCACACCGGTCACTGTAACAGTGACACACCCCTCACCGGTCACTGAAACACTGATACAATCCACACTGGACTCTGTAATACTGATACACCTAACAGCGGTCACTGAAACACTGATACACACCTCACCGGTCACTGTGATACTTATACACCCCTCACCGGTCACTGTGACACTGATACACCACACAGCAGTCTTCGTAACTCTGATACACTTCTCACTGGTCACTGAGACACTGATACACCCATCACTGGTCACTGTAACACTGCTACACACATCACCGCTCACTGTAACAGTGATCCAACCTTCACCGGTCTCTGCAACACTCATACATCCCCTCACCGGTCACTGTGGCACTGATACACCCCACACCGGTCACTGTAACAGTGACACACCCCTCACCGGTCACTGAAACACTGATACAATCCACACTGGACTCTGTAATACTGATACACCTAACAGCGGTCACTGAAACACTGATACACACCTCACCGGTCACTGTGATACTTATACACCCCTCACCGGTCACTGTGACACTGATATACCCCTTACCGGTCACTGTGATACTGATACACCCCTCACCGGTCACTGTGACACTGATATACCCCTCACCAGTCACTGTGATACTGATACACCCCTCACCGGTCACTGTGACACTGATATACCCCTCACCGGTCATTGTGATACTGATATACCCCTCACCGGTCATTGTGACACTGATACAATCCACACTGGTATCTGTAATACTGATACACCTAACAGCGGTCACTGAAACACTGATACACACCTCACCGGTCACTGTGATACTTATACACCCCTCACCGGTCACTGTGACACTGATATAAGCCTTACCGGTCACTGTGATACTGATACACCACACATCAGTCACTGTGACCCTGATACACCCCACACCAGTCACTGTGACACTGATGCACCCCACACCGGTCACTGAAACACTGATACACCCCAATTTGCTCACTGTGACACTGATACACCACACACCAGTCTTCGTAACTCTGATACACCACTCACTGGTCACTGAGACACTGATACACCCCTCACCGGTCATTGTGACACTGATATACCCCTCACCGTTCACGGTAATAGAGATACACACTCCCCGGTCACTGAGACACTGATACACCCCTCACCGGTCACTGTGACACTCATACACCCATCACCGGTCACTGTGACACTGATACACCCCTCACATGTCACTATGACACTGATATACCCCTCACCAGTCACAGTGACACTGATACACGCCACACAGGTCACTGTGACACTGATATACCCATCACCAGTCACTGTAACACTGATATACCTCACACCGGTCACTGTAACACTAATACACCCCACACTGGTCACTGTAACACTGATACACCCAACATCGGTCACTGAAACACTGATACACCCCTCAACGGTCACTGTGATACTGATACACCCCTCACCAGTCACTGTAACACTGTTACATAGCACACCGGTCACTGTGACACTGATACACAACACACCAGTTACTGTGACACTGATATACCCCTCACCGATCACTGTAACACTGACCCACGACAAAACCCTCACTGTAGCACTGATACACACATCACCGATCACAGAAACACTGATACACCCCTCACCGGTCACGGTGACCCTGATACACGCCACACCGGTCACTGTAACACTGATACACCCAACAGCGCTCACTGAAACACTGATACACCGCTCACCGGTCACTATGATACTGATACACCCCTCACCGGTCACTGTGACACTGATATACCCCTCACCGGTCACTGAAACACTGATACACCCCACACCAGTCACAGTGACACTGATACACCCCTCACCGGTCACTGTAAAACTGATACACCCCACACCGGTCATTGTGACACTGATACACCCCTCACCAGTCTCTGTAACACTGTTACACACCACAACGGTCACTGTGACACTGATACACCGCACACCAGTTACTGTGACACTGGTACACCCCTCAACACTCACTGTAGCACTGATACACACATCACCGATCACAGAAACACTGATACACCCCTCACCGGTCATTGAAAGAGTGATGCACCCCTCACTGGTCACTATGATACTGATGCACCCCACACCGGTTACTGATACACTGATACCCCCCAATTTCCTCACTGTGACACTCATACACCCCTGACCTGTCACTGTGAAACTGATACACCCCACACCAATCTCCGTAACACTGATACACCACTCACTGGTTACTGAGACACTGATAGACCCCTCACCAGTCACTGTAACAGTGACACACCCCTCACCGGTCACTGAAACACTGATACAACCCACACTGGTCACTGTACCACTGATACACCCAACAGCGGTCACTGAAACAGTGATACACCTCTCACCGGTCACTGTGACACTTATACAACCCTCACCGGTCACTGTAACACTGTTACACACCTCAACGCTCACTGTAACACTGATACAACCCTCACCGGTCACTGTGACACTTATACAACCCTCACCGGTCACTATGACACTGATACACCCCTCACCAGTCACTGTAACACTGTTACACAGCACACCGGTCATTGTCACACTGATACACCCCTCAACAGTCACTGTAACACTGTTACACACCACAACGGTCACTGTGACACTGATACACCGCACACCAGTTACTGTGACACTGGTACACCCCTCAACACTCACTGTAGCACTGATACACACATCACCGATCACAGAAACACTGATACACCCCTCACCGGTCATTGAAAGAGTGATACACCCCTCACTGGTCACTATGATACTGATATACCACACACCGGTCACTGTGACTCTGATACAACATACACCAGTCACTGTGACACTGATACACCCCACACCAGTCACTGTGACACTAATACACCCCTCACCGGTCACTGTGACCCTGAAACACCCCACACTGGTCACTGTAACGCTGATGCACCCCACACCGGTTACTGATACACTGATACCCCCCAATTTCTTCACTGTGACACTCATACACCCCTGACCTGTCACTGTGAAACTGATACACCCCACATCAATCTCCGTAACACTGATACACCACTCACTGGTTACTGAGACACTGATAAACCCCTCACCAGTCACTGTAACAGTGACACACCCCTCACCGGTCACTGAAACACTGATACAACCCACACTGGTCACTGTACCACTGATACACCCAAAAGCGGTCACTGAAACAGTGATACACCTCTCACCGGTCACTGAAACACTGATACACCCCTCACCGGTCACTGTAACACTGTTACACACCTCAACGCTCACTGTAACACTGATACAACCCTCACCGGTCACTATGACACTGATATACCCGTCACCGGTCACTGTGACACTGATACACCCCTCACCAGTCACTGTGACACTGATACACCCCACACCGGTCACTGCAACACTGATACACCCCACACTGGTCACTGTAACACAGATACACCTAACAGCGGTCACTGAAACACTGATAAACCCCTCACCGGTCACTGTGACACTGATACACCCCTCACCAGTCACTGTAACACTGATACACCCCACACCAGTCACTGTAACACTGATACACCCCAATTTGCTCACTGTGACACTCATACACCACACACCGGTCACGGTGACACTGATACACCACACACCAGTCTTCGTAACTCTCATACATCCCCTCACCGGTCACTGTGGCACTGATACACCCCTCACCGGTCACTGTGACACTGATACACCCCTCACCGGTCACTGTGGCACTGATACACCCCACACCGGTCACTGTAACAGTGACACACCCCTCACGGGTCACTGAAACACTGATACAATCCACACTGGTCTCTGTAATACTGATACACCCAACAGCGGTCACTGAAACACTGATACACACCTCACCGGTCACTGTGATACTTATACACCCCTCACCGGTCACTGAAACACTGATACACACCACACTGGTCACTGTAACACTGATACACCCAACAGCGGTCACTGAAACACCGATGCACCCCTCACCGGTCACTATGACACTGATATACCCCTCACCGGTAAATGTGACACTGATACACCCCTCACCGGTCACGGTGACCCTGATACACGCCACACCGGTCACTGTAACACTGATACACCCAACAGCGCTCACTGAAACACTGATACACCGCTCACCGGTCACTATGATACTGATACACCCCTCACCGGTCACTGTGACACTGATATACCCCTCACCGGTCACTGAAACACTGATACACCCCACACCAGTCACAGTGACACTGATACACCCCTCACCGGTCACTGTAAAACTGATACACCCCACACCGGTCATTGTGACACTGATACACCCCTCACCAGTCTCTGTAACACTGTTACACACCACAACGGTCACTGTGACACTGATACACCGCACACCAGTTACTGTGACACTGGTACACCCCTCAACTCTCACTGTAGCACTGATACACACATCACCGATCACAGAAACACTGATACACCCCTCACCGGTCATTGAAAGAGTGATGCACCCCTCACTGGTCACTATGATACTGATGCACCCCACACCGGTTACTGATACACTGATACCCCCCAATTTCCTCACTGTGACACTCATACACCCCTGACCTGTCACTGTGAAACTGATACACCCCACACCAATCTCCGTAACACTGATACACCACTCACTGGTTACTGAGACACTGATAGACCCCTCACCAGTCACTGTAACAGTGACACACCCCTCACCGGTCACTGAAACACTGATACAACCCACACTGGTCACTGTACCACTGATACACCCAACAGCGGTCACTGAAACAGTGATACACCTCTCACCGGTCACTGTGACACTTATACAACCCTCACCGGTCACTGTAACACTGTTACACACCTCAACGCTCACTGTAACACTGATACAACCCTCACCGGTCACTGTGACACTTATACAACCCTCACCGGTCACTATGACACTGATACACCCCTCACCAGTCACTGTAACACTGTTACACAGCACACCGGTCATTGTCACACTGATACACCCCTCAACAGTCACTGTAACACTGTTACACACCACAACGGTCACTGTGACACTGATACACCGCACACCAGTTACTGTGACACTGGTACACCCCTCAACACTCACTGTAGCACTGATACACACATCACCGATCACAGAAACACTGATACACCCCTCACCGGTCATTGAAAGAGTGATACACCCCTCACTGGTCACTATGATACTGATATACCACACACCGGTCACTGTGACTCTGATACAACATACACCAGTCACTGTGACACTGATACACCCCACACCAGTCACTGTGACACTAATACACCCCTCACCGGTCACTGTGACCCTGAAACACCCCACACTGGTCACTGTAACGCTGATGCACCCCACACCGGTTACTGATACACTGATACCCCCCAATTTCTTCACTGTGACACTCATACACCCCTGACCTGTCACTGTGAAACTGATACACCCCACATCAATCTCCGTAACACTGATACACCACTCACTGGTTACTGAGACACTGATAAACCCCTCACCAGTCACTGTAACAGTGACACACCCCTCACCGGTCACTGAAACACTGATACAACCCACACTGGTCACTGTACCACTGATACACCCAAAAGCGGTCACTGAAACAGTGATACACCTCTCACCGGTCACTGAAACACTGATACACCCCTCACCGGTCACTGTAACACTGTTACACACCTCAACGCTCACTGTAACACTGATACAACCCTCACCGGTCACTGTGACACTTATACAACCCTCACCGGTCACTATGACACTGATATACCCGTCACCGGTCACTGTGACACTGATACACCCCTCACCAGTCACTGTGACACTGATACACCCCACACCGGTCACTGCAACACTGATACACCCCACACTGGTCACTGTAACACAGATACACCTAACAGCGGTCACTGAAACACTGATAAACCCCTCACCGGTCACTGTGACACTGATACACCCCTCACCAGTCACTGTAACACTGATACACCCCACACCAGTCACTGTAACACTGATACACCCCAATTTGCTCACTGTGACACTCATACACCACACACTGGTCACGGTGACACTGATACACCACACACCAGTCTTCGTAACTCTGATACACCACTCACTGGTCACTGAGACACTGATACACCCATCACCAGTCACTGTAACACTGCTACGCACATCACCGCTCACTGTAACAGTGATCCAACCTTCACCGGTCTCTGCAACTCTCATACATCCCCTCACCGGTCACTGTGGCACTGATACACCCCTCACCGGTCACTGTGACACTGATACACCCCTCACCGGTCACTGTGGCACTGATACACCCCACACCGGTCACTGTAACAGTGACACACCCCTCACGGGTCACTGAAACACTGATACAATCCACACTGGTCTCTGTAATACTGATACACCCAACAGCGGTCACTGAAACACTGATACACACCTCACCGGTCACTGTGATACTTATACACCCCTCACCGGTCACTGAAACACTGATACACACCACACTGGTCACTGTAACACTGATACACCCAACAGCGGTCACTGAAACACCGATGCACCCCTCACCGGTCACTATGACACTGATATACCCCTCACCGGTAAATGTGACACTGATACACCCCTCACCGGTCACTGTGACACTGATATACCCCTCACCGGTAAATGTGACACTGATACACCCCTCACCGGTCACGGTGACCCTGATACACCCCACACCAGTCACTGTAACACTGATACACCACTCACCGGTCACTGAAACACTGATACACCCCTCACCAGTCATTGTGACACAGATATACCCCTCACCGGTCACTGAGACACTGATACACGCCACACTGGTCACTGTAACACTGATACACCCAACAGCGGTCACTGAAACACTGATACACCGCTCACCAGTCACTGTGATACTGATACACCCCTCACCGGTCACGGTGACCCTGATACACCCCTCACCGGTCATTGTGACACTGATACACCCCTCACCAGTCACTGTAACACTGTTACATAGCACACCGATCACTGTAACACTGATACACAACACACCAGTTACTGTGACACTGATACACCCCTCACCGATCACTGTAACACTGACCCACGACAAAACCCTCACTGTAGCACTGATACACACATCACCGGTCACTGTGACACTGATACACCCCTCACCGGTCACTGTGGCACTGATACACCCCACACCGGTCACTGTAACAGTGACACACCCCTCACGGGTCACTGAAACACTGATACAATCCACATTGGTCTCTGTAATACTGATACACCCAACAGCGGTCACTGAAACACTGATACACACCTCACCGGTCACTGTGATACTTATACACCCCTCACCGGTCACTGAAACACTGATACACACCACACTGGTCACTGTAACACTGATACACCCAACAGCGGTCACTGAAACACCGATGCACCCCTCACCGGTCACTATGACACTGATATACCCCTCACCGGAAAATGTGACACTGATACACCCCTCACCGGTCACTGTGACACTGATATACCCCTCACCGGTAAATGTGACACTGATACACCCCTCACCGGTCACGGTGACCCTGATACACCCCACACCAGTCACTGTAACACTGATACACCACTCACCGGTCACTGAAACACTGATACACCCCTCACCAGTCATTGTGACACAGATATACCCCTCACCGGTCACTGAGACACTGATACACGCCACACTGGTCACTGTAACACTGATACACCCAACAGCGGTCACTGAAACACTGATACACCGCTCACCAGTCACTGTGATACTGATACACCCCTCACCGGTCACGGTGACCCTGATACACCCCTCACCGGTCATTGTGACACTGATACACCCCTCACCAGTCACTGTAACACTGTTACATAGCACACCGATCACTGTAACACTGATACACAACACACCAGTTACTGTGACACTGATACACCCCTCACCGATCACTGTAACACTGACCCACGACAAAACCCTCACTGTAGCACTGATACACACATCACCGATCACAGAAACACTGATACGCCCCTCACCGGTCACTGTGATACTGATACACGCCACACTGGTCACTGAAACACTGATACACCCCACACCGGTCACTGATACACCCCTCACCGGTCACTGTGACACTGATACACCCCACACCGGTCACTGATACACCGCTCACCGGTCACTGTGACACTGATACACCCCACACCGGTCACTGATACACCCCTCACCGGTCACTGTGACACTGATACACCCCACACCGGTCACTGATACACCCCTCACCGGTCACTGTGACACTGATATACCCGTCACCGGTAAATGTGACACTGATACACAACACACCAGTTACTGTGACACTGATACACCCCACACCAGTTACTGTGACACTGATACACCCCTCACCGATCACTGTAACACTGACCCACGACAAAACCCTCACTGTAGCACTGATACACACATCACCGATCACAGAAACACTGATACACCCCTCACCGGTCACTGTGACCCTGATACACTCCACACCGGTCACTGTGTCCCTGAAACACCCCACACTGGTCACTGTGATGCTGATACACCCCACACCAGTCACTGTAACAGTGACACACCCCTCACCGGTCACTGAAACACTGATACACACCACACTGGTCACTGTAACACTGATACACCCAACAGCGCTCACTGAAACACTGATACACCCCTCACCGGTCACTGTGATACTGATACACCTCACACCGGTCACTGTAACACTGATACACCTCACACCGGTCACTATGACACTGATACACCCCTCACCGGTAAATGTGACACTGATACACCCCTCACCGGTCATGGTGACCCTGATACACCACTCACCAGTCACTGGTCACTGAAACACTGTTACACCGCTCACCGGTCACTGTGATACTGATACACCCCTCACCAGTCACCGTAACACTGTTACACAGCACACCGGTCACTGTGACACTGATACACAACACACCGGTCACTGTGACACTGATATACCCCTCACCGGTCACTGTGACACTGATACACGCCTCACCGGTCACTGTGACACTGATACACCTCACACCGGTCACTGTGACACTGATATACCCCTCACCGGTCACTATGATACTGATACACCCCTCACCGGTCATTGTGACACTGATATACCCCTCACCGGTCACTGTGATACTGATACACCTCACACCGGTCACTGTAACACTGATACACCCCACACCGGTCACTGTGATACTGATACACCCCTCACCGGTCACTATGATACTGATACACCCCTCACCGGTCACTATGACACTGATATACCCCTCACCAGTAAATGTGACACTGATACACCCCTCACCGGTCACTGAGACACTGATACACCGCTCACCGGTCACTGTGATACTGATACACCCCACACCGGTCACTGTGACACTGATACACCCCTCACCGGTCACTGTGACACTGATATACCCGTTACCGGTCACTGTGACACTGATACACCCCTCACCGGTCACTGTGACACTGATATACCCGTTACCGGTCACTGTGATACTGATACACCCCTCACCGGTCATGGTGACACTGATATACCCCTCACCGGTCACTGTGATACTGATACACCCCTCACCGGTCATTGTGACACTGATATACCCCTCACCGGTCACTGTGATACTGATATACCCCTCACCGGTCACTGTGATACTGATACACCCCTCACCGGTCACTGTGACACTGATATACCCCTCACCGGTCACTGTGATACTGATACACCCCTCACCGGTCATTGTGACACTGATATACCCCACACCGTTCACGGTAATAGAGATACACACTCCCCGGTCACTGAGACACTGATACACCCCTCACCGGTCACTGTGACACTCATATACCCCTCACATGTCACTATGACACTGATATACCCCTCACCAGTCACTATGACACTGATATACCCCTCACCAGTCACTGTGACACTGATACACGCCACACAGGTCACTGTGACACTGATATACCCGTCACCAGTCACTGTAACACTGATATACCTCACACCGGTCACTGTAACACTAATACACCCCACACTGGTCACTGTAACACTGATACACCCAACATCGGTCACTGAAACACTGATACACCCCTCAACGGTCACTGTGATACTGATACACCCCTCACCAGTCACTGTAACACTGTTACATAGCACACCGGTCACTGTGACACTGATACACAACACACCAGTTACTGTGACACTGATACACCCCTCACCGATCACTGTAACACTGACCCACGACAAAACCCTCACTGTAGCACTGATACACACATCACCGATCACACAAACACTGATACGCCCCTCACCGGTCACTGTGACCCTGAAACACCCCACACTGGTCACTGTGATGCTGATACACCCCACACCAGTCACTGTAACAGTGACACACCCCTCACCGGTCACTGAAACACTGATACACACCACACTGGTCACTGTAACACTGATACACCCAACAGCGGTCACTGAAACACCGATGCACCCCTCACCGGTCACGGTAATAGAGATACACCCTCCCCGGTCACTGTGACACAGATACAGCCCTCACCGGTCACTGTAACACTGTTACACACCTCAACGCTCACTGTAACACTGATACACCTCACACCGGTCACTGCAACACTCATACATCCCCTCACCGGTCTCTGAGACTCTGATACACCCCTCACCGGTCACTGTGACACTGATATACCCCACACCAGTCACTGTAACACTGATACACCTCACACCGGTTACTGTGACACTGATACACCCCTCACCAGTCACTGTAACACTGATACACCTCACAACGGTCACTGTGACACTGATACACCCCACACCAGTTACTGTGACACTGATACACCCCTCACCGATCACTGTGACCCTGAAACACCCCACACTGGTCACTGTAACGCTGATGCACCCCACACCGGTTACTGATACACTGATACCCCCCAATTTCTTCACTGTGACACTCATACACCCCTGACCTGTCACTGTGAAACTGATACACCCCACATCAATCTCCGTAACACTGATACACCACTCACTGGTTACTGAGACATTGATAAACCCCTCACCAGTCACTGTAACAGTGACACACCCCTCACCGGTCACTGAAACACTGATACAACCCACACTGGTCACTGTACCACTGATACACCCAAAAGCGGTCACTGAAACAGTGATACACCTCTCACCGGTCACTGAAACACTGATACACCCCTCACCGGTCACTGTAACACTGTTACACACCTCAACGCTCACTGTAACACTGATACAACCCTCACCGGTCACTATGACACTGATATACCCGTCACCGGTCACTGTGACACTGATACACCCCTCACCAGTCACTGTGACACTGATACACCCCACACCGGTCACTGCAACACTGATACACCCCACACTGGTCACTGTAACACAGATACACCTAACAGCGGTCACTGAAACACTGATAAACCCCTCACCGGTCACTGTGACACTGATACACCCCTCACCAGTCACTGTAACACTGATACACCCCACACCAGTCACTGTAACACTGATACACCCCAATTTGCTCACTGTGACACTCATACACCACACACCGGTCACGGTGACACTGATACACCACACACCAGTCTTCGTAACTCTCATACATCCCCTCACCGGTCACTGTGGCACTGATACACCCCTCACCGGTCACTGTGACACTGATACACCCCTCACCGGTCACTGTGGCACTGATACACCCCACACCGGTCACTGTAACAGTGACACACCCCTCACGGGTCACTGAAACACTGATACAATCCACACTGGTCTCTGTAATACTGATACACCCAACAGCGGTCACTGAAACACTGATACACACCTCACCGGTCACTGTGATACTTATACACCCCTCACCGGTCACTGAAACACTGATACACACCACACTGGTCACTGTAACACTGATACACCCAACAGCGGTCACTGAAACACCGATGCACCCCTCACCGGTCACTATGACACTGATATACCCCTCACCGGTAAATGTGACACTGATACACCCCTCACCGGTCACGGTGACCCTGATACACGCCACACCGGTCACTGTAACACTGATACACCCAACAGCGCTCACTGAAACACTGATACACCGCTCACCGGTCACTATGATACTGATACACCCCTCACCGGTCACTGTGACACTGATATACCCCTCACCGGTCACTGAAACACTGATACACCCCACACCAGTCACAGTGACACTGATACACCCCTCACCGGTCACTGTAAAACTGATACACCCCACACCGGTCATTGTGACACTGATACACCCCTCACCAGTCTCTGTAACACTGTTACACACCACAACGGTCACTGTGACACTGATACACCGCACACCAGTTACTGTGACACTGGTACACCCCTCAACTCTCACTGTAGCACTGATACACACATCACCGATCACAGAAACACTGATACACCCCTCACCGGTCATTGAAAGAGTGATGCACCCCTCACTGGTCACTATGATACTGATGCACCCCACACCGGTTACTGATACACTGATACCCCCCAATTTCCTCACTGTGACACTCATACACCCCTGACCTGTCACTGTGAAACTGATACACCCCACACCAATCTCCGTAACACTGATACACCACTCACTGGTTACTGAGACACTGATAGACCCCTCACCAGTCACTGTAACAGTGACACACCCCTCACCGGTCACTGAAACACTGATACAACCCACACTGGTCACTGTACCACTGATACACCCAACAGCGGTCACTGAAACAGTGATACACCTCTCACCGGTCACTGTGACACTTATACAACCCTCACCGGTCACTGTAACACTGTTACACACCTCAACGCTCACTGTAACACTGATACAACCCTCACCGGTCACTGTGACACTTATACAACCCTCACCGGTCACTATGACACTGATACACCCCTCACCAGTCACTGTAACACTGTTACACAGCACACCGGTCATTGTCACACTGATACACCCCTCAACAGTCACTGTAACACTGTTACACACCACAACGGTCACTGTGACACTGATACACCGCACACCAGTTACTGTGACACTGGTACACCCCTCAACACTCACTGTAGCACTGATACACACATCACCGATCACAGAAACACTGATACACCCCTCACCGGTCATTGAAAGAGTGATACACCCCTCACTGGTCACTATGATACTGATATACCACACACCGGTCACTGTGACTCTGATACAACATACACCAGTCACTGTGACACTGATACACCCCACACCAGTCACTGTGACACTAATACACCCCTCACCGGTCACTGTGACCCTGAAACACCCCACACTGGTCACTGTAACGCTGATGCACCCCACACCGGTTACTGATACACTGATACCCCCCAATTTCTTCACTGTGACACTCATACACCCCTGACCTGTCACTGTGAAACTGATACACCCCACATCAATCTCCGTAACACTGATACACCACTCACTGGTTACTGAGACACTGATAAACCCCTCACCAGTCACTGTAACAGTGACACACCCCTCACCGGTCACTGAAACACTGATACAACCCACACTGGTCACTGTACCACTGATACACCCAAAAGCGGTCACTGAAACAGTGATACACCTCTCACCGGTCACTGAAACACTGATACACCCCTCACCGGTCACTGTAACACTGTTACACACCTCAACGCTCACTGTAACACTGATACAACCCTCACCGGTCACTGTGACACTTATACAACCCTCACCGGTCACTATGACACTGATATACCCGTCACCGGTCACTGTGACACTGATACACCCCTCACCAGTCACTGTGACACTGATACACCCCACACCGGTCACTGCAACACTGATACACCCCACACTGGTCACTGTAACACAGATACACCTAACAGCGGTCACTGAAACACTGATAAACCCCTCACCGGTCACTGTGACACTGATACACCCCTCACCAGTCACTGTAACACTGATACACCCCACACCAGTCACTGTAACACTGATACACCCCAATTTGCTCACTGTGACACTCATACACCACACACCGGTCACGGTGACACTGATACACCACACACCAGTCTTCGTAACTCTGATACACCACTCACTGGTCACTGAGACACTGATACACCCATCACCAGTCACTGTAACACTGCTACGCACATCACCGCTCACTGTAACAGTGATCCAACCTTCACCGGTCTCTGCAACTCTCATACATCCCCTCACCGGTCACTGTGGCACTGATACACCCCTCACCGGTCACTGTGACACTGATACACCCCTCACCGGTCACTGTGGCACTGATACACCCCACACCGGTCACTGTAACAGTGACACACCCCTCACGGGTCACTGAAACACTGATACAATCCACACTGGTCTCTGTAATACTGATACACCCAACAGCGGTCACTGAAACACTGATACACACCTCACCGGTCACTGTGATACTTATACACCCCTCACCGGTCACTGTAACACTGATACACACCACACTGGTCACTGTAACACTGATACACCCAACAGCGGTCACTGAAACACCGATGCACCCCTCACCGGTCACTATGACACTGATATACCCCTCACCGGTAAATGTGACACTGATACACCCCTCACCGGTCACTGTGACACTGATATACCCCTCACCGGTAAATGTGACACTGATACACCCCTCACCGGTCACGGTGACCCTGATACACCCCACACCAGTCACTGTAACACTGATACACCACTCACCGGTCACTGAAACACTGATACACCCCTCACCAGTCATTGTGACACAGATATACCCCTCACCGGTCACTGAGACACTGATACACGCCACACTGGTCACTGTAACACTGATACACCCAACAGCGGTCACTGAAACACTGATACACCGCTCACCAGTCACTGTGATACTGATACACCCCTCACCGGTCACGGTGACCCTGATACACCCCTCACCGGTCATTGTGACACTGATACACCCCTCACCAGTCACTGTAACACTGTTACATAGCACACCGATCACTGTAACACTGATACACAACACACCAGTTACTGTGACACTGATACACCCCTCACCGATCACTGTAACACTGACCCACGACAAAACCCTCACTGTAGCACTGATACACACATCACCGATCACAGAAACACTGATACGCCCCTCACCGGTCACTGTGATACTGATACACGCCACACTGGTCACTGAAACACTGATACACCCCACACCGGTCACTGATACACCCCTCACCGGTCACTGTGACACTGATACACCCCACACCGGTCACTGATACACCGCTCACCGGTCACTGTGACACTGATACACCCCACACCGGTCACTGATACACCCCTCACCGGTCACTGTGACACTGATACACCCCACACCGGTCACTGATACACCCCTCACCGGTCACTGTGACACTGATATACCCGTCACCGGTAAATGTGACACTGATACACCACTCACCAGTCACTGAAACACTGATACACCCCACACCGGTCACTGTGACACTGATACACAACACACCAGTTACTGTGACACTGATACACCCCACACCAGTTACTGTGACACTGATACACCCCTCACCGATCACTGTAACACTGACCCACGACAAAACCCTCACTGTAGCACTGATACACACATCACCGATCACAGAAACACTGATACACCCCTCACCGGTCACTGTGACCCTGATACACTCCACACCGGTCACTGTGTCCCTGAAACACCCCACACTGGTCACTGTGATGCTGATACACCCCACACCAGTCACTGTAACAGTGACACACCCCTCACCGGTCACTGAAACACTGATACACACCACACTGGTCACTGTAACACTGATACACCCAACAGCGCTCACTGAAACACTGATACACCCCTCACCGGTCACTGTGATACTGATACACCTCACACCGGTCACTGTAACACTGATACACCCCACACCGGTCACTATGACACTGATACACCCCTCACCGGTAAATGTGACACTGATACACCCCTCACCGGTCATGGTGACCCTGATACACCACTCACCAGTCACTGGTCACTGAAACACTGTTACACCGCTCACCGGTCACTGTGATACTGATACACCCCTCACCAGTCACCGTAACACTGTTACACAGCACACCGGTCACTGTGACACTGATACACAACACACCGGTCACTGTGACACTGATATACCCCTCACCGGTCACTGTGACACTGATACACGCCTCACCGGTCACTGTGACACTGATACACCTCACACCGGTCACTGTGACACTGATATACCCCTCACCGGTCACTATGATACTGATACACCCCTCACCGGTCATTGTGACACTGATATACCCCTCACCGGTCACTGTGATACTGATACACCTCACACCGGTCACTGTAACACTGATACACCCCACACCGGTCACTGTGATACTGATACACCCCTCACCGGTCACTATGATACTGATACACCCCTCACCGGTCACTATGACACTGATATACCCCTCACCAGTAAATGTGACACTGATACACCCCTCACCGGTCACTGAGACACTGATACACCGCTCACCGGTCACTGTGATACTGATACACCCCACACCGGTCACTGTGACACTGATACACCCCTCACCGGTCACTGTGACACTGATATACCCGTTACCGGTCACTGTGACACTGATACACCCCTCACCGGTCACTGTGACACTGATATACCCGTTACCGGTCACTGTGATACTGATACACCCCTCACCGGTCATGGTGACACTGATATACCCCTCACCGGTCACTGTGATACTGATACACCCCTCACCGGTCATTGTGACACTGATATACCCCTCACCGGTCACTGTGATACTGATATACCCCTCACCGGTCACTGTGATACTGATACACCCCTCACCGGTCACTGTGACACTGATATACCCCTCACCGGTCACTGTGATACTGATACACCCCTCACCGGTCATTGTGACACTGATATACCCCACACCGTTCACGGTAATAGAGATACACACTCCCCGGTCACTGAGACACTGATACACCCCTCACCGGTCACTGTGACACTCATATACCCCTCACATGTCACTATGACACTGATATACCCCTCACCAGTCACTATGACACTGATATACCCCTCACCAGTCACTGTGACACTGATACACGCCACACAGGTCACTGTGACACTGATATACCCGTCACCAGTCACTGTAACACTGATATACCTCACACCGGTCACTGTAACACTAATACACCCCACACTGGTCACTGTAACACTGATACACCCAACATCGGTCACTGAAACACTGATACACCCCTCAACGGTCACTGTGATACTGATACACCCCTCACCAGTCACTGTAACACTGTTACATAGCACACCGGTCACTGTGACACTGATACACAACACACCAGTTACTGTGACACTGATACACCCCTCACCGATCACTGTAACACTGACCCACGACAAAACCCTCACTGTAGCACTGATACACACATCACCGATCACACAAACACTGATACGCCCCTCACCGGTCACTGTGACCCTGAAACACCCCACACTGGTCACTGTGATGCTGATACACCCCACACCAGTCACTGTAACAGTGACACACCCCTCACCGGTCACTGAAACACTGATACACACCACACTGGTCACTGTAACACTGATACACCCAACAGCGGTCACTGAAACACCGATGCACCCCTCACCGGTCACGGTAATAGAGATACACCCTCCCCGGTCACTGTGACACAGATACAGCCCTCACCGGTCACTGTAACACTGTTACACACCTCAACGCTCACTGTAACACTGATACAACCCTCACCGGTCACTGCAACACTCATACATCCCCTCACCGGTCTCTGAGACTCTGATACACCCCTCACCGGTCACTGTGTCACTGATATACCCCACACCAGTCACTGTAACACTGATACACCTCACACCGGTTACTGTGACACTGATACACCCCTCACCAGTCACTGTAACACTGATACACCTCACAACGGTCACTGTGACACTGATACACCCCACACCAGTTACTGTGACACTGATACACCCCTCACCGATCACTGTAACACTGACCCACGACAAAACCCTCACTGTAGCACTGATACACACATCACCGATCACAGAAACACTGATACACCCCTCACCGGTCACTGTGACCCTGAAACACCCCACACCAGTTACTGTGACACTGATATACCCCACACCGGTCACTGTAACAGTGACACACCCCTCACCGGTCACTGAAACACTGATACACACCACACTGGTCACTGTAACACTGATACACCCAACAGCGCTCACTGAAACACCGATGCACCCCTCACCGGTCACTATGACACTGATACACCCCTCACCGGTAAATGTGACACTGATACACCCCTCACCGGTCATGGTGACCCTGATACACCCCTCACCGGTCACTATGACACTGATATACCCCTCACCAGTCACTGTGACACTGATACACGCCACACAGGTCACTGTGACACTGATATACCTGTCACCAGTCACTGTAACACTGATATACCTCACACCGGTCACTGTAACACTAATACACCCCACACTGGTCACTGTAACACTGATGCACCCAACAGCGCTCACTGAAACACTGATACACCGCTCACCGGTCACTGTGATACTGATACACCCCACACCGGTCACTGATACACCCCTCACCGGTCACTGTGACACTGATACACCCCACACCGGTCACTGTGACACTGATACACCCCTCACCGGTCACTGTGACACTGATATACCCGTTACCGGTCACTGTGACACTGATACACCCCTCACCGGTCACTGTGACACTGATATACCCGTTACCGGTCACTGTGATACTGATACACCCCTCACCGGTCATGGTGACACTGATATACCCCTCACCGGTCACTGTGACACTGATATACCCCTCACCGGTCACTGTGATACTGATACACCCCTCACCGGTCATTGTGACACTGATATACCCCTCACCGGTCACTGTGATACTGATATACCCCTCACCGGTCACTGTGATACTGATACACCCCTCACCGGTCACTGTGACACTGATATACCCCTCACCGGTCACTGTGATACTGATACACCCCTCACCGGTCATTGTGACACTGATATACCCCTCACCGGTCACTGTGATACTGATATACCCCTCACCGGTCACTGTGATACTGATACACCCCTCACCGGTCACTGTGACACTGATATACCCCTCACCGGTCACTGTGATACTGATACACCCCTCACCGGTCATTGTGACACTGATATACCCCACACCGTTCACGGTAATAGAGATACACACTCCCCGGTCACTGAGACACTGATACACCCCTCACCGGTCACTGTGACACTCATATACCCCTCACATGTCACTATGACACTGATATACCCCTCACCAGTCACTATGACACTGATATACCCCTCACCAGTCACTGTGACACTGATACACGCCACACAGGTCACTGTGACACTGATATACCCGTCACCAGTCACTGTAACACTGATATACCTCACACCGGTCACTGTAACACTAATACACCCCACACTGGTCACTGTAACACTGATACACCCAACATCGGTCACTGAAACACTGATACACCCCTCAACGGTCACTGTGATACTGATACACCCCTCACCAGTCACTGTAACACTGTTACATAGCACACCGGTCACTGTGACACTGATACACAACACACCAGTTACTGTGACACTGATACACCCCTCACCGATCACTGTAACACTGACCCACGACAAAACCCTCACTGTAGCACTGATACACACATCACCGATCACACAAACACTGATACGCCCCTCACCGGTCACTGTGACCCTGAAACACCCCACACTGGTCACTGTGATGCTGATACACCCCACACCAGTCACTGTAACAGTGACACACCCCTCACCGGTCACTGAAACACTGATACACACCACACTGGTCACTGTAACACTGATACACCCAACAGCGGTCACTGAAACACCGATGCACCCCTCACCGGTCACGGTAATAGAGATACACCCTCCCCGGTCACTGTGACACAGATACAGCCCTCACCGGTCACTGTAACACTGTTACACACCTCAACGCTCACTGTAACACTGATACAACCCTCACCGGTCACTGCAACACTCATACATCCCCTCACCGGTCTCTGAGACTCTGATACACCCCTCACCGGTCACTGTGACACTGATATACCCCACACCAGTCACTGTAACACTGATACACCTCACACCGGTTACTGTGACACTGATACACCCCTCACCAGTCACTGTAACACTGATACACCTCACAACGGTCACTGTGACACTGATACACCCCACACCAGTTACTGTGACACTGATACACCCCTCACCGATCACTGTAACACTGACCCACGACAAAACCCTCACTGTAGCACTGATACACACATCACCGATCACAGAAACACTGATACACCCCTCACCGGTCACTGTGACCCTGAAACACCCCACACCAGTTACTGTGACACTGATATACCCCACACCGGTCACTGTAACAGTGACACACCCCTCACCGGTCACTGAAACACTGATACACACCACACTGGTCACTGTAACACTGATACACCCAACAGCGCTCACTGAAACACCGATGCACCCCTCACCGGTCACTATGACACTGATACACCCCTCACCGGTAAATGTGACACTGATACACCCCTCACCGGTCATGGTGACCCTGATACACCACTCACTGGTCACTGAAACACTGTTACACCGCTCACCGGTCACTGTGATACTGATACACGCCTCACCGGTCACTGTGACACTGATACACCTCACACCGGTCACTGTAACACTGATACACCCCTCACCGGTCACTATGATACTGATACACCCCTCACCGGTCATTGTGACACTGATATACCCCTCACCGGTCACTGTGATACTGATACACCTCACACCGGTCACTGTAACACTGATACACCCCACACCGGTCACTGTGATACTGATACACCCCTCACCGGTCACTATGACACTGATACACCCCACACCAGTCACTGTAACACTGATACACCCCACACCGGTCACTGTGATACTGATACACCCCTCACCGGTCACTGAAACACTGATACACCCCACACCAGTCACTGTGACACTGATACACCCCTCACCGGTCACTGAAACACTGATACACCCCACACCAGTCACTGTGACACTGATACACCCCTCACCGGTCACTGAAACACTGATACACCCCACACCAGTCACTGTGACACTGATACACCCCTCACCGGTCACTGAAACACTGATACACCCCACACCAGTCACTGTGACACTGATACACCCCTCACCGGTCACTGTAAAACTGATACACCCCACACCGGTCATTGTGACACTGATACACCCCTCAACAGTCACTGTAACACTGTTACACACCACAACGGTCACTGTGACACTGATACACCGCACACCAGTTACTGTGACACTGGTACACCCCTCAACACTCACTGTAGCACTGATACACACATCACCGATCACAGAAACACTGATACACCCCTCACCGGTCATTGAAAGAGTGATACACACCTCACCGGTCTCTGTGACCCTGAAACACCCCTCACTGGTCACTGTGATACTGATACACCTCACACCGGTCACTGTGATACTGATATACCCCTCACCGGTCACTGTGATACTGATACACCCCTCACCGGTCACTGTGACACTGATATACCCCTCACCGGTCACTGTGATACTGATACACCCCTCACCGGTCATTGTGACACTGATATACCCCTCACCGTTCACGGTAATAGAGATACACACTCCCCGGTCACTGAGACACTGATACACCCCTCACCGGTCACGGTGACACTCATATACCCCTCACATGTCACTATGACACTGATATACCCCTCACCAGTCACTATGACACTGATATACCCCTCACCAGTTACTGTGACACTGATACACGCCACACAGGTCACTGTGACACTGATATACCCGTCACCAGTCACTGTAACACTGATATACCTCACACCGGTCACTGTAACACTAATACACCCCACACTGGTCACTGTAACACTGATGCACCCAACAGCGCTCACTGAAACACTGATACACCCCTCAACGGTCACTGTGATACTGATACACCCCACACCAGTCACTGTAACAGTGATACACCTCACACCGTTTACTGTGACACTGATACACCGCTCACCGGTCACTGTGATACTGATACACCCCACACCGGTCACTGATACACCCCTCACCGGTCACTGTGACACTGATACACCCCACACCGGTCACTGTGACACTGATACACCCCTCACCGGTCACTGTGACACTGATATACCCGTTACCGGTCACTGTGACACTGATACACCCCTCACCGGTCACTGTGACACTGATATACCCGTTACCGGTCACTGTGATACTGATACACCCCTCACCGGTCATGGTGACACTGATATACCCCTCACCGGTCACTGTGATACTGATACACCCCTCACCGGTCATTGTGACACTGATATACCCCTCACCGGTCACTGTGATACTGATATACCCCTCACCGGTCACTGTGATACTGATACACCCCTCACCGGTCACTGTGACACTGATATACCCCTCACCGGTCACTGTGATACTGATACACCCCTCACCGGTCATTGTGACACTGATATACCCCACACCGTTCACGGTAATAGAGATACACACTCCCCGGTCACTGAGACACTGATACACCCCTCACCGGTCACTGTGACACTCATATACCCCTCACATGTCACTATGACACTGATATACCCCTCACCAGTCACTATGACACTGATATACCCCTCACCAGTCACTGTGACACTGATACACGCCACACAGGTCACTGTGACACTGATATACCCGTCACCAGTCACTGTAACACTGATATACCTCACACCGGTCACTGTAACACTAATACACCCCACACTGGTCACTGTAACACTGATGCACCCAACAGCGCTCACTGAAACACTGATACACCGCTCACCGGTCACTGTGATACTGATACACCCCACACCGGTCACTGATACACCCCTCACCGGTCACTGTGACACTGATACACCCCACACCGGTCACTGTGACACTGATACACCCCTCACCGGTCACTGTGACACTGATATACCCGTTACCGGTCACTGTGACACTGATACACCCCTCACCGGTCACTGTGACACTGATATACCCGTTACCGGTCACTGTGATACTGATACACCCCTCACCGGTCATGGTGACACTGATATACCCCTCACCGGTCACTGTGATACTGATACACCCCTCACCGGTCATTGTGACACTGATATACCCCTCACCGGTCACTGTGATACTGATATACCCCTCACCGGTCACTGTGATACTGATACACCCCTCACCGGTCACTGTGACACTGATATACCCCTCACCGGTCACTGTGATACTGATACACCCCTCACCGGTCATTGTGACACTGATATACCCCACACCGTTCACGGTAATAGAGATACACACTCCCCGGTCACTGAGACACTGATACACCCCTCACCGGTCACTGTGACACTCATATACCCCTCACATGTCACTATGACACTGATATACCCCTCACCAGTCACTATGACACTGATATACCCCTCACCAGTCACTGTGACACTGATACACGCCACACAGGTCACTGTGACACTGATATACCCGTCACCAGTCACTGTAACACTGATATACCTCACACCGGTCACTGTAACACTAATACACCCCACACTGGTCACTGTAACACTGATACACCCAACATCGGTCACTGAAACACTGATACACCCCTCAACGGTCACTGTGATACTGATACACCCCTCACCAGTCACTGTAACACTGTTACATAGCACACCGGTCACTGTGACACTGATACACAACACACCAGTTACTGTGACACTGATACACCCCTCACCGATCACTGTAACACTGACCCACGACAAAACCCTCACTGTAGCACTGATACACACATCACCGATCACACAAACACTGATACGCCCCTCACCGGTCACTGTGACCCTGAAACACCCCACACTGGTCACTGTGATGCTGATACACCCCACACCAGTCACTGTAACAGTGACACACCCCTCACCGGTCACTGAAACACTGATACACACCACACTGGTCACTGTAACACTGATACACCCAACAGCGGTCACTGAAACACCGATGCACCCCTCACCGGTCACGGTAATAGAGATACACCCTCCCCGGTCACTGTGACACAGATACAGCCCTCACCGGTCACTGTAACACTGTTACACACCTCAACGCTCACTGTAACACTGATACAACCCTCACCGGTCACTGCAACACTCATACATCCCCTCACCGGTCTCTGAGACTCTGATACACCCCTCACCGGTCACTGTGACACTGATATACCCCACACCAGTCACTGTAACACTGATACACCTCACACCGGTTACTGTGACACTGATACACCCCTCACCAGTCACTGTAACACTGTTACACACCACAACGGTCACTGTGACACTGATACACCGCACACCAGTTACTGTGACACTGGTACACCCCTCAACACTCACTGTAGCACTGATACACACATCACCGATCACAGAAACACTGATACACCCCTCACCGGTCATTGAAAGAGTGATACACACCTCACCGGTCTCTGTGACCCTGAAACACCCCTCACTGGTCACTGTGATACTGATACACCTCACACCGGTCACTGTGATACTGATATACCCCTCACCGGTCACTGTGATACTGATACACCCCTCACCGGTCACTGTGACACTGATATACCCCTCACCGGTCACTGTGATACTGATACACCCCTCACCGGTCATTGTGACACTGATATACCCCTCACCGTTCACGGTAATAGAGATACACACTCCCCGGTCACTGAGACACTGATACACACCTCACCGGTCACGGTGACACTCATATACCCCTCACATGTCACTATGACACTGATATACCCCTCACCAGTCACTATGACACTGATATACCCCTCACCAGTTACTGTGACACTGATACACGCCACACAGGTCACTGTGACACTGATATACCCGTCACCAGTCACTGTAACACTGATATACCTCACACCGGTCACTGTAACACTAATACACCCCACACTGGTCACTGTAACACTGATGCACCCAACAGCGCTCACTGAAACACTGATACACCCCTCAACGGTCACTGTGATACTGATACACCCCACACCAGTCACTGTAACAGTGATACACCTCACACCGTTTACTGTGACACTGATACACCGCTCACCGGTCACTGTGATACTGATACACCCCACACCGGTCACTGAGACACCCCTCACCGGTCACTGTGACACTGATACACCCCACACCGGTCACTGTGACACTGATACACCCCTCACCGGTCACTGTGACACTGATATACCCGTTACCGGTCACTGTGACACTGATACACCCCTCACCGGTCACTGTGACACTGATATACCCGTTACCGGTCACTGTGATACTGATACACCCCTCACCGGTCATGGTGACACTGATATACCCCTCACCGGTCACTGTGATACTGATACACCCCTCACCGGTCACTGTGACACTGATATACCCCTCACCGGTCACTGTGATACTGATACACCCCTCACCGGTCATTGTGACACTGATATACCCCACACCGTTCACGGTAATAGAGATACACACTCCCCGGTCACTGAGACACTGATACACCCCTCACCGGTCACTGTGACACTCATATACCCCTCACATGTCACTATGACACTGATATACCCCTCACCAGTCACTATGACACTGATATACCCCTCACCAGTCACTGTGACACTGATACACGCCACACAGGTCACTGTGACACTGATATACCCGTCACCAGTCACTGTAACACTGATATACCTCACACCGGTCACTGTAACACTAATACACCCCACACTGGTCACTGTAACACTGATGCACCCAACAGCGCTCACTGAAACACTGATACACCGCTCACCGGTCACTGTGATACTGATACACCCCACACCGGTCACTGATACACCCCTCACCGGTCACTGTGACACTGATACACCCCACACCGGTCACTGTGACACTGATACACCCCTCACCGGTCACTGTGACACTGATATACCCGTTACCGGTCACTGTGACACTGATACACCCCTCACCGGTCACTGTGACACTGATATACCCGTTACCGGTCACTGTGATACTGATACACCCCTCACCGGTCATGGTGACACTGATATACCCCTCACCGGTCACTGTGATACTGATACACCCCTCACCGGTCATTGTGACACTGATATACCCCTCACCGGTCACTGTGATACTGATATACCCCTCACCGGTCACTGTGATACTGATACACCCCTCACCGGTCACTGTGACACTGATATACCCCTCACCGGTCACTGTGATACTGATACACCCCTCACCGGTCATTGTGACACTGATATACCCCACACCGTTCACGGTAATAGAGATACACACTCCCCGGTCACTGAGACACTGATACACCCCTCACCGGTCACTGTGACACTCATATACCCCTCACATGTCACTATGACACTGATATACCCCTCACCAGTCACTATGACACTGATATACCCCTCACCAGTCACTGTGACACTGATACACGCCACACAGGTCACTGTGACACTGATATACCCGTCACCAGTCACTGTAACACTGATATACCTCACACCGGTCACTGTAACACTAATACACCCCACACTGGTCACTGTAACACTGATACACCCAACATCGGTCACTGAAACACTGATACACCCCTCAACGGTCACTGTGATACTGATACACCCCTCACCAGTCACTGTAACACTGTTACATAGCACACCGGTCACTGTGACACTGATACACAACACACCAGTTACTGTGACACTGATACACCCCTCACCGATCACTGTAACACTGACCCACGACAAAACCCTCACTGTAGCACTGATACACACATCACCGATCACACAAACACTGATACGCCCCTCACCGGTCACTGTGACCCTGAAACACCCCACACTGGTCACTGTGATGCTGATACACCCCACACCAGTCACTGTAACAGTGACACACCCCTCACCGGTCACTGAAACACTGATACACACCACACTGGTCACTGTAACACTGATACACCCAACAGCGGTCACTGAAACACCGATGCACCCCTCACCGGTCACGGTAATAGAGATACACCCTCCCCGGTCACTGTGACACAGATACAGCCCTCACCGGTCACTGTAACACTGTTACACACCTCAACGCTCACTGTAACACTGATACAACCCTCACCGGTCACTGCAACACTCATACATCCCCTCACCGGTCTCTGAGACTCTGATACACCCCTCACCGGTCACTGTGACACTGATATACCCCACACCAGTCACTGTAACACTGATACACCTCACACCGGTTACTGTGACACTGATACACCCCTCACCAGTCACTGTAACACTGATACACCTCACAACGGTCACTGTGACACTGATACACCCCTCACCAGTCACTGTAAATCTGACACACCTCTCACCGGTCACTGAAACACTGATACACCCAACAACGGTCACTGAATCACTGATACACCCCTCAACGGTCACTGTGATACTGATACTCCCCTCACCAGTCAGTCTGACACTGATATACTCCTCACCGGTCACTGTGACACTGATACACCCCTCACAGGTCACTGTAACACAGATACACCCAACATCGGTCACTGAAACACTGATACACACCTCACCGGTCACTGTAACACTGTTACACAGCACACCGGTCACTGTGACACTGATACACCACACACCAGTTACTGTGACACTGATGCACCCCTCACTGATCACTGTAACACTGACCCACGACAAAACCTTCACTGTAGCACTGATACACACATCACCGATCACAGAAACACTGATACACCCCACACCGGTCATTGTAACAATGATACACCCCACACTGGTCACTCTGATACTGATATACCGCACACCGGTCACTGTGACACTGACAGACCCCTCACCGGTCACTGAAACACTGATACAACCCGCACTGGTCACTGTACCACTGATACACCCAACAGCGGTCACTGAAACACTGATACACCCCTCACCGGTCACTGTAACACTGATGCACCCCTCACCAGTCACTATGACACTGATATACCCCTCACCGGTCACGGTGACCCTGATACACCCCTCACCGGTCACTGAGACACTGATACACGCCACAGTGGTCACTGAAACACTGATACACACCACACTGGTCACTGTAACATTGATACACCCAACAGCACTCACTGAAACACTGATACACCCCACACCGGTCACTGATACATCCCTCACCGGTCACTGTGAAACTGATATACCCCTCACCGGTCACTGTGACACTTGATACACCCCACACCGGTCACTGTGACACTTGATACACCCTACACTGGTCACTGTACCACTGATACACCCAACAGCAGTCACTGAAACAGTGATACAACTCTCACCAGTCACTGAAACACAGATACACCCCTCACCGGTCACTGTAACACTGTTACACACCTCAACGCTCATTGTAACACTGATACAACTCTCACCGGTCACTATGACACTCATACACCCCTCACCGGTCACTATGACACTGATATACGACTCACCAGTCACTGTGACACTGATACACCCCACACCGGTCACTGTGAAACTGATACACCCCTCACCAGTCACTGTAACAGTGATACACCTCACACCGTTTACTGTGACACTGATACACCCCTCACCGGTCACTGTAACACAGATACACCTAACAGCGGTCACTGAAACACTAATAAACCCCTCACCTGTCACTGTGACACTGATACACCCCTCACCGGTCACTGTGACACTGATATACCCGTTACCGGTCACTGTGATACTGATACACCCCTCACCGGTCATGGTGACACTGATATACCCCTCACCGGTCACTGTGATACTGATACACCCCTCACCGGTCATTGTGACACTGATATACCCCTCACCGGTCACTGTGATACTGATATACCCCTCACCGGTCACTGTGATACTGATACACCCCTCACCGGTCACTGTGACACTGATATACCCCTCACCGGTCACTGTGATACTGATACACCCCTCACCGGTCATTGTGACACTGATATACCCCACACCGTTCACGGTAATAGAGATACACACTCCCCGGTCACTGAGACACTGATACACCCCTCACCGGTCACTGTGACACTCATATACCCCTCACATGTCACTATGACACTGATATACCCCTCACCAGTCACTATGACACTGATATACCCCTCACCAGTTACTGTGACACTGATACACGCCACACAGGTCACTGTGACACTGATATACCCGTCACCAGTCACTGTAACACTGATATACCTCACACCGGTCACTGTAACACTAATACACCCCACACTGGTCACTGTAACACTGATACACCCAACATCGGTCACTGAAACACTGATACACCCCTCAACGGTCACTGTGATACTGATACACCCCTCACCAGTCACTGTAACACTGTTACATAGCACACCGGTCACTGTGACACTGATACACAACACACCAGTTACTGTGACACTGATACACCCCTCACCGATCACTGTAACACTGACCCACGACAAAACCCTCACTGTAGCACTGATACACACATCACCGATCACACAAACACTGATACGCCCCTCACCGGTCACTGTGACCCTGAAACACCCCACACTGGTCACTGTGATGCTGATACACCCCACACCAGTCACTGTAACAGTGACACACCCCTCACCGGTCACTGAAACACTGATACACACCACACTGGTCACTGTAACACTGATACACCCAACAGCGGTCACTGAAACACTGATACACCCCACACTGGTCACTGTAACACTGATACACCCAACAGCGGTCACTGAAACACCGATGCACCCCTCACCGGTCACGGTAATAGAGATACACCCTCCCCGGTCACTGTGACACAGATACAGCCCTCACCGGTCACTGTAACACTGTTACACACCTCAACGCTCACTGTAACACTGATACAACCCTCACCGGTCACTGCAACACTCATACATCCCCTCACCGGTCTCTGAGACTCTGATACACCCCTCACCGGTCACTGTGACACTGATATACCCCACACCAGTCACTGTAACACTGATACACCTCACACCGGTTACTGTGACACTGATACACCCCTCACCAGTCACTGTAACACTGATACACCTCACAACGGTCACTGTGACACTGATACACCCCACACCAGTTACTGTGACACTGATACACCCCTCACTGATTACTGTAACACTGATCCATGACAAAACACTCACTGTAACACTGATACACACATCACCGATCACAGAAACACTGATACACCCCTCAACGGTCACTGTGACCCTGATACACTCCACACCGGTCACTGTGTCCCTGATGCACACCACACCGGTCACTGTGACACTGATACACCCCACACCAGTAACTGTGACACTGATACACCCCTCACAAGTCTCGGTAACACTGATACACCACGCACGGGTCACTCAGACACTGATCAACCCCTCACCAGTCACTGTAAATCTGACACACCTCTCACCGGTCACTGAAACACTGATACACCCAACACCGGTCACTGAATCACTGATACACCCCTCAACGGTCACTGTGATACTGATACTCCCCTCACCAGTCAGTCTGACACTGATATACTCCTCACCGGTCACTGTGACACTGATACACCCCTCACAGGTCACTGTAACACAGATACACCCAACATCGGTCACTGAAACACTGATACACACCTCACCGGTCACTGTAACACTGTTACACAGCACACCGGTCACTGTGACACTGATACACCCCTCACCGGTCACTGTGACACTGATAGACCCCTCACTGATCACTGTAACACTGACCCACGACAAAACCTTCACTGTAGCACTGATACACACATCACCGATCACAGAAACACTGATACACCCCACACCGGTCATTGTAACAATGATACACCCCACACTGGTCACTCTGATACTGATATACCGCACACCGGTCACTGTGACACTGACAGACCCCTCACCGGTCACTGAAACACTGATACAACCCGCACTGGTCACTGTACCACTGATACACCCAACAGCGGTCACTGAAACACTGATACACCCCTCACCGGTCACTGTAACACTGATGCACCCCTCACCAGTCACTATGACACTGATACACAACTCACCGGTCACTGAGACACTGATACACGCCACAGTGGTCACTGAAACACTGATACACACCACACTGGTCACTGTAACATTGATACACCCAACAGCACTCACTGAAACACTGATACACCCCACACCGGTCACTGATACATCCCTCACCGGTCACTGTGAAACTGATATACCCCTCACCGGTCACTGTGACACTTGATACACCCCACACCGGTCACTGTGACACTTGATACACCCTACACTGGTCACTGTACCACTGATACACCCAACAGCAGTCACTGAAACAGTGATACAACTCTCACCAGTCACTGAAACACAGATACACCCCTCACCGGTCACTGTAACACTGTTACACACCTCAACGCTCATTGTAACACTGATACAACTCTCACCGGTCACTATGACACTCATACACCCCTCACCGGTCACTATGACACTGATATACGACTCACCAGTCACTGTGACACTGATACACCCCACACCGGTCACTGTGAAACTGATACACCCCTCACCAGTCACTGTAACAGTGATACACCTCACACCGTTTACTGTGACACTGATACACCCCTCACCGGTCACTGTAACACAGATACACCTAACAGCGGTCACTGAAACACTAATAAACCCCTCACCTGTCACTGTGACACTGATACACCCCTCACCGGTCACTGTGACACTGATATACCCGTTACCGGTCACTGTGATACTGATACACCCCTCACCGGTCATGGTGACACTGATATACCCCTCACCGGTCACTGTGATACTGATACACCCCTCACCGGTCATTGTGACACTGATATACCCCTCACCGGTCACTGTGATACTGATATACCCCTCACCGGTCACTGTGATACTGATACACCCCTCACCGGTCACTGTGACACTGATATACCCCTCACCGGTCACTGTGATACTGATACACCCCTCACCGGTCATTGTGACACTGATATACCCCACACCGTTCACGGTAATAGAGATACACACTCCCCGGTCACTGAGACACTGATACACCCCTCACCGGTCACTGTGACACTCATATACCCCTCACATGTCACTATGACACTGATATACCCCTCACCAGTCACTATGACACTGATATACCCCTCACCAGTTACTGTGACACTGATACACGCCACACAGGTCACTGTGACACTGATATACCCGTCACCAGTCACTGTAACACTGATATACCTCACACCGGTCACTGTAACACTAATACACCCCACACTGGTCACTGTAACACTGATGCACCCAACAGCGCTCACTGAAACACTGATACACCGCTCACCGGTCACTGTGATACTGATACACCCCACACCGGTCACTGATACACCCCTCACCGGTCACTGTGACACTGATACACCCCACACCGGTCACTGTGACACTGATACACCCCTCACCGGTCACTGTGACACTGATATACCCGTTACCGGTCACTGTGACACTGATACACCCCTCACCGGTCACTGTGACACTGATATACCCGTTACCGGTCACTGTGATACTGATACACCCCTCACCGGTCATGGTGACACTGATATACCCCTCACCGGTCACTGTGATACTGATACACCCCTCACCGGTCATTGTGACACTGATATACCCCTCACCGGTCACTGTGATACTGATATACCCCTCACCGGTCACTGTGATACTGATACACCCCTCACCGGTCACTGTGACACTGATATACCCCTCACCGGTCACTGTGATACTGATACACCCCTCACCGGTCATTGTGACACTGATATACCCCACACCGTTCACGGTAATAGAGATACACACTCCCCGGTCACTGAGACACTGATACACCCCTCACCGGTCACTGTGACACTCATATACCCCTCACATGTCACTATGACACTGATATACCCCTCACCAGTCACTATGACACTGATATACCCCTCACCAGTCACTGTGACACTGATACACGCCACACAGGTCACTGTGACACTGATATACCCGTCACCAGTCACTGTAACACTGATATACCTCACACCGGTCACTGTAACACTAATACACCCCACACTGGTCACTGTAACACTGATACACCCAACATCGGTCACTGAAACACTGATACACCCCTCAACGGTCACTGTGATACTGATACACCCCTCACCAGTCACTGTAACACTGTTACATAGCACACCGGTCACTGTGACACTGATACACAACACACCAGTTACTGTGACACTGATACACCCCTCACCGATCACTGTAACACTGACCCACGACAAAACCCTCACTGTAGCACTGATACACACATCACCGATCACACAAACACTGATACGCCCCTCACCGGTCACTGTGACCCTGAAACACCCCACACTGGTCACTGTGATGCTGATACACCCCACACCAGTCACTGTAACAGTGACACACCCCTCACCGGTCACTGAAACACTGATACACACCACACTGGTCACTGTAACACTGATACACCCAACAGCGGTCACTGAAACACCGATGCACCCCTCACCGGTCACGGTAATAGAGATACACCCTCCCCGGTCACTGTGACACAGATACAGCCCTCACCGGTCACTGTAACACTGTTACACACCTCAACGCTCACTGTAACACTGATACAACCCTCACCGGTCACTGCAACACTCATACATCCCCTCACCGGTCTCTGAGACTCTGATACACCCCTCACCGGTCACTGTGACACTGATATACCCCACACCAGTCACTGTAACACTGATACACCTCACACCGGTTACTGTGACACTGATACACCCCTCACCAGTCACTGTAACACTGATACACCTCACAACGGTCACTGTGACACTGATACACCCCACACCAGTTACTGTGACACTGATACACCCCTCACTGATTACTGTAACACTGATCCACGACAAAACCCTCACTGTAGCACTGATACACACATCACCGATCACAGAAACACTGATACACCCCTCACCGGTCACTGTGACCCTGATACACTCCACACCGGTCACTGTGTCCCTGATGCACACCACACCGGTCACTGTGACACTGATACACCCCACACCAGTAACTGTGACACTGATATACCCCTCACAAGTCTCGGTAACACTGATACACCACGCACGGGTCACTCAGACACTGATCAACCCCTCACCAGTCACTGTAAATCTGACACACCTCTCACCGGTCACTGAAACACTGATACACCCAACACCGGTCACTGAATCACTGATACACCCCTCAACGGTCACTGTGATACTGATACTCCCCTCACCAGTCAGTCTGACACTGATATACTCCTCACCGGTCACTGTGACACTGATACACCCCTCACAGGTCACTGTAACACAGATACACCCAACATCGGTCACTGAAACACTGATACACACCTCACCGGTCACTGTAACACTGTTACACAGCACACCGGTCACTGTGACACTGATACACCACACACCAGTTACTGTGACACTGATGCACCCCTCACTGATCACTGTAACACTGACCCACGACAAAACCTTCACTGTAGCACTGATACACACATCACCGATCACAGAAACACTGATACACCCCACACCGGTCATTGTAACAATGATACACCCCACACTGGTCACTCTGATACTGATATACCGCACACCGGTCACTGTGACACTGACAGACCCCTCACCGGTCACTGAAACACTGATACAACCCGCACTGGTCACTGTACCACTGATACACCCAACAGCGGTCACTGAAACACTGATACACCCCTCACCGGTCACTGTAACACTGATGCACCCCTCACCAGTCACTATGACACTGATATACCCCTCACCGGTCACGGTGACCCTGATACACCCCTCACCGGTCACTGAGACACTGATACACGCCACAGTGGTCACTGAAACACTGATACACACCACACTGGTCACTGTAACATTGATACACCCAACAGCACTCACTGAAACACTGATACACCCCACACCGGTCACTGATACATCCCTCACCGGTCACTGTGAAACTGATATACCCCTCACCGGTCACTGTGACACTTGATACACCCCACACCGGTCACTGTGACACTTGATACACCCTACACTGGTCACTGTACCACTGATACACCCAACAGCAGTCACTGAAACAGTGATACAACTCTCACCAGTCACTGAAACACAGATACACCCCTCACCGGTCACTGTAACACTGTTACACACCTCAACGCTCATTGTAACACTGATACAACTCTCACCGGTCACTATGACACTCATACACCCCTCACCGGTCACTATGACACTGATATACGACTCACCAGTCACTGTGACACTGATACACCCCACACCGGTCACTGTGAAACTGATACACCCCTCACCAGTCACTGTAACAGTGATACACCTCACACCGTTTACTGTGACACTGATACACCCCTCACCGGTCACTGTAACACAGATACACCTAACAGCGGTCACTGAAACACTAATAAACCCCTCACCTGTCACTGTGACACTGATACACCCCTCACCGGTCACTGTGACACTGATATACCCGTTACCGGTCACTGTGATACTGATACACCCCTCACCGGTCATGGTGACACTGATATACCCCTCACCGGTCACTGTGATACTGATACACCCCCTCACCGGTCATTGTGACACTGATATACCCCTCACCGGTCACTGTGATACTGATATACCCCTCACCGGTCACTGTGATACTGATACACCCCTCACCGGTCACTGTGACACTGATATACCCCTCACCGGTCACTGTGATACTGATACACCCCTCACCGGTCATTGTGACACTGATATACCCCACACCGTTCACGGTAATAGAGATACACACTCCCCGGTCACTGAGACACTGATACACCCCTCACCGGTCACTGTGACACTCATATACCCCTCACATGTCACTATGACACTGATATACCCCTCACCAGTCACTATGACACTGATATACCCCTCACCAGTTACTGTGACACTGATACACGCCACACAGGTCACTGTGACACTGATATACCCGTCACCAGTCACTGTAACACTGATATACCTCACACCGGTCACTGTAACACTAATACACCCCACACTGGTCACTGTAACACTGATACACCCAACATCGGTCACTGAAACACTGATACACCCCTCAACGGTCACTGTGATACTGATACACCCCTCACCAGTCACTGTAACACTGTTACATAGCACACCGGTCACTGTGACACTGATACACAACACACCAGTTACTGTGACACTGATACACCCCTCACCGATCACTGTAACACTGACCCACGACAAAACCCTCACTGTAGCACTGATACACACATCACCGATCACACAAACACTGATACGCCCCTCACCGGTCACTGTGACCCTGAAACACCCCACACTGGTCACTGTGATGCTGATACACCCCACACCAGTCACTGTAACAGTGACACACCCCTCACCGGTCACTGAAACACTGATACACCCCACACTGGTCACTGTAACACTGATACACCCAACAGCGGTCACTGAAACACCGATGCACCCCTCACCGGTCACGGTAATAGAGATACACCCTCCCCGGTCACTGTGACACAGATACAGCCCTCACCGGTCACTGTAACACTGTTACACACCTCAACGCTCACTGTAACACTGATACAACCCTCACCGGTCACTGCAACACTCATACATCCCCTCACCGGTCTCTGAGACTCTGATACACCCCTCACCGGTCACTGTGACACTGATATACCCCACACCAGTCACTGTAACACTGATACACCTCACACCGGTTACTGTGACACTGATACACCCCTCACCAGTCACTGTAACACTGATACACCTCACAACGGTCACTGTGACACTGATACACCCCACACCAGTTACTGTGACACTGATACACCCCTCACTGATTACTGTAACACTGATCCATGACAAAACACTCACTGTAACACTGATACACACATCACCGATCACAGAAACACTGATACACCCCTCACCGGTCACTGTGACCCTGATACACTCCACACCGGTCACTGTGACACTGATACACCCCACACCAGTAACTGTGACACTGATACACCCCTCACAAGTCTCGGTAACACTGATACACCACGCACGGGTCACTCAGACACTGATCAACCCCTCACCAGTCACTGTAAATCTGACACACCTCTCACCGGTCACTGAAACACTGATACACCCAACACCGGTCACTGAATCACTGATACACCCCTCAACGGTCACTGTGATACTGATACTCCCCTCACCAGTCAGTCTGACACTGATATACTCCTCACCGGTCACTGTGACACTGATACACCCCTCACAGGTCACTGTAACACAGATACACCCAACATCGGTCACTGAAACACTGATACACACCTCACCGGTCACTGTAACACTGTTACACAGCACACCGGTCACTGTGACACTGATACACCACACACCAGTTACTGTGACACTGATAGACCCCTCACTGATCACTGTAACACTGACCCACGACAAAACCTTCACTGTAGCACTGATACACACATCACCGATCACAGAAACACTGATACACCCCACACCGGTCATTGTAACAATGATACACCCCACACTGGTCACTCTGATACTGATATACCGCACACCGGTCACTGTGACACTGACAGACCCCTCACCGGTCACTGAAACACTGATACAACCCGCACTGGTCACTGTACCACTGATACACCCAACAGCGGTCACTGAAACACTGATACACCCCTCACCGGTCACTGTAACACTGATGCACCCCTCACCAGTCACTATGACACTGATACACCACTCACCGGTCACTGAGACACTGATACACGCCACAGTGGTCACTGAAACACTGATACACACCACACTGGTCACTGTAACATTGATACACCCAACAGCACTCACTGAAACACTGATACACCCCACACCGGTCACTGATACATCCCTCACCGGTCACTGTGAAACTGATATACCCCTCACTGGTCACTGTGACACTTGATACACCCCACACCGGTCACTGTGACACTTGATACACCCTACACTGGTCACTGTACCACTGATACACCCAACAGCAGTCACTGAAACAGTGATACAACTCTCACCAGTCACTGAAACACAGATACACCCCTCACCGGTCACTGTAACACTGTTACACACCTCAACGCTCATTGTAACACTGATACAACTCTCACCGGTCACTATGACACTCATACACCCCTCACCGGTCACTATGACACTGATATACGACTCACCAGTCACTGTGACACTGATACACCCCACACCGGTCACTGTGAAACTGATACACCCCTCACCAGTCACTGTAACAGTGATACACCTCACACCGTTTACTGTGACACTGATACACCCCTCACCGGTCACTGTAACACAGATACACCTAACAGCGGTCACTGAAACACTAATAAACCCCTCACCTGTCACTGTGACACTGATACACCCCTCACCGGTCACTGCAACACTCATACATCCCCTCACCGGTCACTGAGACACCGGGTTGATGAGGGTGTTTGCAGAGGGGAAGGGGTGATGAGGGAAATGTGTTTGCTGAGTGGAAGGGGTGATGAGGGTGTTCGCTGATTGGAAGGGGTGATGAGGTGAATGTGTTTACCGAGGGGAAGAGGTGATGAGGGGAATGTGTTTGCCGAGGGGCAGGGTTGATGAGGGTGTTTGCAGAGGGGAAGGGGTGATGAGGAGAATGTGTTTGCCGAGGGGAAGGGGTGATGAGGAGAATGAGTTTGCCGAGGGGGAAGGGGTGATGAGGAGAATGAGTTTGCCGAGGGGAAGGGGAGATGAGGGGAATGTGTTTGTCGAGGGGAAGGTTTGACGAGGGTGTTTGTCAAGGGAAGGGGTGATGAGGGGAATGTGTTTGTCGAGGGGAAGGGTTGACGAGGGTGTTTGTCAAGGGGAGGGGTGATGAGGGGAATGTGTTTGCCCAGGGAAGGGGTGATTAGGGTGTTTGCCGAGTGGAAGGGGTGATGAGGGGAATGTGTTTGTTGAGGGGAAGGTTTGACGAGGCTGTTTGTCAAGGGAAGGGGTGATGAGGGGAATGTGTTTGCCCAGGGAAGGGGTGATTAGGGTGTTTGCCGAGGGAAGGGGTGATGAGGGGAATGTGTTTGCCGAGGGAAGGGGTGATGAGGGGAATGTGTTTGCCCAGGGAAGGGGTGATTAGGGTGTTTGCCGAGTGGAAGGGGTGATGAGGGGAATGTGTTTGCCAAGGGAAGAGGTGATGAGGGGAATGTGTTTGTCGAGGGGAAGGGGTGATGAGGGTGTTTGCCGAGGGGAAGGGGTGATGAGGGGAATGTGTTTGCCGAGGGGAAGGGGCGATGAGGGGAATGTGTTTGCCGAGGGGCAGGGTTGATGAGGGTGTTTGCAGAGGGGAAGGGGTGATGAGGGGAATGTGTTTGCCGAGGGGAAGGGGTGATGAGGGTGTTTGCAGAGGGGAAGGGGTGATGAGGGGAATGTGTTTGCCGAGGGAAGGGGTGATTAGGGTGTTTGCCGAGGGAAGGGGTGATGAGGGGAATGTGTTTGCCCAGGGAAGGGGTGATTAGGGTGTTTGCCCAGGGAAGGGGTGTTGAGGGTGTTTGCCGAGTGGAAGGGGTGATGAGGGGAATGTGTTTGCCCAGGGAAGGGGTGATGAGGGGAATGTGTTTGCCCAGGGAAGGGGTGTTGAGGGGAATGTGTTTGCCCAGGGAAGGGGTGATGAAGGGAATGTGTTCGCCGAGGGAACGGGTGATGAGGGGAATCTGTTTGCCGAGGGGAAGGGGTGATGAGGGGAATGTGTTTGTCCAGGGAAGGGGTGATTAGGGTGTTTGCCGAGGGAAGGGTGATGAGGGGAATGTGTTTGCTGATGGGAACGGGTGATGAGGGGAATTTGTTTACCCAGTGAAGGGGTGATTAGGGTGTTTGCCGAGGGAAGGGGTGATGAGGGGAATGTGTTTGCCCAGGGAAGGGGTGATTAGGGTGTTTGCCGAGGGAAGGGTGATGAGGGGAATGTGTTTGCTGATGGGAACGGGTGATGAGGGGAATTTGTTTACCCAGGGAAGGGGTGTTGAGGGTGTTTGCCGAGTGGAAGGGGTGATCAGGGTAATGTGTTTGCACAGGGAAGGGGTGTTGAGGGTGTTTGCCAAGGGAAGGGGGGATGAGGGGAATGTGCTCGCCGAGGGAAGGGGTGTTGAGGGTGTTTGCCAAGGGAAGGGGTGATGAGGGGAATGTGTTTGCCGAGGGGAAGGTTTGACGAGGGTGTTTGTCAAGGGAAGGGGTGATGAGGGGAATGTGTTTGCCCAGGGAAGGGGTGATTAGGGTGTTTGCCGGAGGGGAAGAGGTGATGAGGGGAATGTGTTTGTCGAGGGGAAGGTTTGACGAGGGTGTTTGTCAAGGGAAGGGGTGTTGTGGGAATGTATTTGCCCAGGGAAGGGGTGATTAGGGTGTTTGCCGAGGGCAGGGTTGATGAGGGTGTTGCCGAGGGGAAGGGGTGATGAGGGAAATGAGTTTGTCGAGGGGAAGGTTTGACGAGGGTGTTTGTCAAGGGAAGGGGTGATGAGGGGAATGTATTTGCCCAGGGAAGGGGTGATAGGGTGTTTGCCGAGGGGAAGGGGTGATGAGGGGAATGTGTTTGCCGAGGGGCAGGGTTGACGAGGGTGTTTGTCAAGGGAAGGGGTGATGAGGGGAATGTGTTTGCCCAGGGAAGGGGTGATTAGTGTGTTTGCCGAGGGAAGGGGTGATGAGGGGAATGTGTTTGCCCAGGGAAGGGGTGTTGAGGGGAATGTGTTTGCCCAGGGAAGGGGTGATTAGGGTGTTTGTCAAGGGAAGGGGTGATGAGGGGAATGTGTTCGCCGAGTGGAAGGGTGATGAGGGGAATGTGTTTGCCCAGGGAAGGGGTGATTAGGGTGTTTGCCCAGGAAGGGGTGATGAGGGGAATGTGTTCGCCGAGGGAAGGGGTGATTAGGGTGTTTGCCCAGGGAAGGGGTGATGAGGGTGTTTGCCCAGGAAAGGGGTGATTAGGGGAATGTGTTTGTCGAGGGGAAGGTTTGACGAGGGTGTTTGTCAAGGGAAGGGGTGATGAGGGGAATGTGTTTGCCCAGGAAAGGGGTGATTAGGGGAATGTGTTTGACGAGGGAAGGGGTGATGAGGGTGTTTGCCGAGGGAAGGGGTGATGAGGGGAATGTGTTTGCCGAGGGAAGGGGTGATGAGGGGAATGTGTTTGCCGAGTGGAAGGGGTGATGAGGGGAATGTGTTTGCCGAGGGAAGTGGTGATGAGGGGAATGTGTTTGCCCAGGGAAGGGGTGATTAGGGTGTTTGTCGAGTGGAAGGGGTGATGAGGGGAATGTGTTTGCCAAGGGAAGGGGTGATGAGGGGAATGTGTTTGCCGAGGGGCAGGGGTGATGAGGGTGTTTGCAGAGGGGAAGGGGTGTTGAGGGGAATGTGTTTGCCGAGGGGCTGGGTTGATGAGGGTGTTTGCAGAGGGGAAGGGGTGTTGAGGGGAATGTGTTTGCCGAGGGGCTGGGTTGATGAGGGTGTTTGCAGAGGGGAAGGGGTGATGAGGGGAATGTGTTTGCCCAGGGAAGGGGTGATTAGGGTGTTTGTCGAGTGGAAGGGGTGATGAGGGGAATGTGTTTGCCAAGGGAAGGGGTGATGAGGGGAATGTGTTTGCCGAGGGGCAGGGGTGATGAGGGTGTTTGCAGAGGGGAAGGGGTGTTGAGGGGAATGTGTTTGCCGAGGGGCTGGGTTGATGAGGGTGTTTGCAGAGGGGAAGGGGTGATGAGGGGAATGTGTTTGCCCAGGGAAGGGGTGATGAGGGGAATGTGTTTGCCGAGGGGAAGGGGTGATGAGGGTGTTTGCAGAGGGGAAGGGGTGTTGAGGGGAATGTGTTTGCCGAGGGGCTGGGTTGATGAGGGTGTTTGCAGAGGGGAAGGGGTGTTGAGGGGAATGTGTTTGCCAAGGGAAGAGGTGATGAGGGGAATGTGTTCGCCGAGGGAAGGGGTGATGAGGGTGTTTGCCGAGGGGAAGGGGCGATGAGGGGAATGTGTTTGCCCAGGGGAAGGGGTGATGAGGGGAATGTGTTTGACGAGGGAAGGGGTGATGAGGGTGTTTGCCGAGGGAAGGGGTGATGAGGGGAATGTGTTTGCCGAGGGAAGGGGTGATGAGGGGAATGTGTTTGCCGAGTGGAAGGGGTGATGAGGGGAATGTGTTTGCCCAGGGAAGGGGTGATGAGGGTGTTTGCCCAGGAAAGGGGTGATTAGGGGAATGTGTTTGCCGAGTGGAAGGGGTGATGAGGGGAATGTGTTTGCCCAGGGAAGGGGTGATGAGGGTGTTTGCCCAGGAAAGGGGTGATTAGGGGAATGTGTTTGTCGAGGGGAAGGTTTGACGAGGGTGTTTGTCAAGGGAAGGGGTGATGAGGGGAATGTGTTTGCCGAGGGAAGGGGTGATGAGGGGAAAGTGTTTGCCCAGGGAAGGGGTGATTAGGGTGTTTGCCGAGTGGAAGGGGTGATGAGGGGAATGTGTTTGCCAAGGGAAGGGGTGATGAGGGGAATGTGTTTGCCAAGGGAAGGGGTGATGAGGGGAATGGGTTTGCCGAGGGGCAGGGGTGATGAGGGTGTTTGCCGAGGGGAAGGGGTGATGAGGGGAATGTGTTTGCCGAGGGGAAGGGGTGATGAGGGTGTTTGCCGAGGGGAAGGGGTGATGAGGGGAATGTGTTTGCGAGGGGCTGGGTTGATGAGGGTGTTTGCAGAGGGGAAGGGGTGTTGAGGGGAATGGTGTTTGCAAGGGAAGAGGTGATGAGGGGAATGTGATTGCCGAGGGGCAGGGGTGATGAGGGTGTTTGCCGAGGGGAAGGGGTGATGAGGGGAATGTGTTTGCCGAGGGGAAGGGGTGATGAGGGTGTTTGCCGAGGGGAAGGGGTGATGAGGGGAATGTGTTTGCCGAGGGGAAGGGGCGATGAGGGGAATGTGTTTGCCCAGGGGAAGGGGTGATGAGGGGAATGTGTTTGCCGAGGGGAAGGGGTGATGAGGGTGTTTGCGAGGGGAAGGGGTGATGAGGGGAATGTGTTTGCCGAGGGGAAGGGGCGATGAGGGGAATGTGTTTGCCGAGGGGCAGGGTTGATGAGGGTGTTTGCAGAGGGGAAGGGGTGATGAGGGGAATGTGTTTGCCGAGGGGAAGGGGTGATGAGGGTGTTTGCAGAGGGGAAGGGGTGATGAGGGGAATGTGGTTTGCCGAGGGGAAGGGGTGATGAGGGGAATGTGTTTCCCGAGGGGCTGGGTTGATGAGGGTGTTTGCTGAGGGGAAAGGGTGATGAGGGTGTTTGCAGAGGGGAAGGGGTGATGAGGGGAATGTGTTTGCCGAGGGGCAGGGTTGATGAGGGAGTTTGCAGAGGGGAAGGGGTGTTGAGGGGAATGTGTTTGCCAAGGGAAGAGGTGATGAGGGGAATGTGTTTGCCGAGGGGCAGGGGGGATGAGGGTGTTTGCCGAGGGGAAGGGGTGATGAGGGGAATGTGTTTGCCGAGGGGAAGGGGTGATGAGGGTGTTTGCCGAGGGGAAGGGGTGATGAGGGGAAAGTGTTTGCCGAGGGGAAGGGGCGATGAGGGGAATGTGTTTGCCGAGGGGCAGGGTTGATGAGGGTGTTTGCAGAGGGGAAGGGGTGATGAGGGGAATGTGTTTGCCGAGGGGAAGGGGTGATGAGGGTGTTTGCAGAGGGGAAGGGGTGATGAGGGGAATGTGTTTACTGAGGGGAAGGGGTGTTGAGGGTGTTTGCCGAGTGGAAGGGGTGATGAGGGGAATGTGTTTGTCGAGGGAAGGGGTGATTAGGGTGTTTGCCCAGGGAAGGGGTGTTGAGGGGAATGTGTTTGTCGAGGGGAAGGGTTGACGAGGGTATTTGCCGAGGGAAGGGGTGATGAGGGGAATGTGTTTGCCGAGGGAAGGGGTGATTAGGGGAATGTGTTTGCCCAGGGAAGGGGTGTTGAGGGTGTTTGCCGAGGGAAGGGGTGATGAGGGGAATGTGTTTGCCCAGGGAAGGAGTGTTGAGGGTGTTTGCCGAGTGGAAGGGGTGATGAGGGGAATGTGTTTGTCGAGGGAAGGGGTGTTGAGGGTGTTTGCCGAGTGGAAGGGGTGATGAGGGGAATGTGTTTGTCGAGGGAAGGGGTGATTAGGGTGTTTGCCGAGGGAAGGGGTGATTAGGGGAATGTGTTTGCCGAGTGGAAGGGGTGATGAGGGGAATGTGTTTGCCCAGGGAAGGGGTGATGAGGGGAATGTGTTTGCCCAGGGAAGGGGTGATGAGGGGAATGTGTTTGTCGAGGGAAGGGGTGTTGAGGGTGTTTGCCGAGTGGAAGGGGTGATGAGGGGAATGTGTTTGTCGAGGGAAGGGGTGATTAGGGTGTTTGCCAAGGGAAGGGTGATGAGGGGAATGTGTTTGCCGAGTGGAAGGGGTGATGAGGGGAATGTGTTTGCCCAGGGAAGGGGTGATTAGGGTGTTTGCCGAGGGAAGGGTGATGAGGGGAATGTGTTTGCTGATGGGAAGGGGTGATTAGGGGAATGTGTTTGCCCAGGGAAGGGGTGTTGAGGGTGTTCGCCGAGGGAAGGGGTGATTAGTGTGTTTGCTGAGGGAAGGGGTGATGAGGGGAATTTGTTTGCCGAGTGGAAGGGGTGATGAGGGGAATGTGTTTGCCCAGGGAAGGGGTGATTAGGGTGTTTGCCGAGGGAAGGGTGATGAGGGGAATGTGTTTGCTGATGGGAAGGGGTGATTAGGGGTATATGTTTGCCCAGGGAAGGGGTGATCAGGGTAATGTGTTTGCCCAGGGAAGGGGTGTTGAGGGTGTTCGCCGATTGGAAGGGGTGATGAGGGGAATGTGTTTGTCGAGGGAAGGGGTGATTTGGGTGTTTGCCGAGGCGAAGGGGTGATGAGGGGAATGTGTTTACTGAGGCGAAGGGGTGATGAGGGGAATGTGTTTGCCCAGGGAAGGGGTGTTGAGGGTGTTTGCCGAGTGGAAGGGGTGATGAGGGGAATGTGTTTGTCGAGGGAAGGGGTGATTAGGGCGTTTGCCCAGGGAAGGGGTGATGAGGGGAATGTGTTTGCCCAGGGAAGGGGTGATTAGTGTGTTTGCCGAGGGAAGGGGTGATGAGGGGAATGTGTTTGCCCAGGGAAGGGGTGTTGAGGGGAATGTGTTTGCCCAGGGAAGGGGTGATTAGGGTGTTTGTCAAGGGAAGGGGTGATGAGGGGAATGTGTTCGCCGAGTGGAAGGGGTGATGAGGGGAATGTGTTTGCCCAGGGAAGGGGTGATTAGGGTGTTTGCCCAGGGAAGGGGTGATGAGGGGAATGTGTTCGCCGAGGGAAGGGGTGATTAGGGTGTTTGCCCAGGGAAGGGGTGATGAGGGTGTTTGCCCAGGAAAGGGGTGATTAGGGGAATGTGTTTGTCGAGGGGAAGGTTTGACGAGGGTGTTTGTCAAGGGAAGGGGTGATGAGGGGAATGTGTTTGCCCAGGAAAGGGGTGATTAGGGGAATGTGTTTGACGAGGGAAGGGGTGATGAGGGTGTTTGCCGAGGGAAGGGGTGATGAGGGGAATGTGTTTGCCGAGGGAAGGGGTGATGAGGGGAATGTGTTTGCCGAGTGGAAGGGGTGATGAGGGGAATGTGTTTGCCGAGGGAAGTGGTGATGAGGGGAATGTGTTTGCCCAGGGAAGGGGTGATTAGGGTGTTTGTCGAGTGGAAGGGGTGATGAGGGGAATGTGTTTGCCAAGGGAAGGGGTGATGAGGGGAATGTGTTTGCCGAGGGGCAGGGGTGATGAGGGTGTTTGCAGAGGGGAAGGGGTGTTGAGGGGAATGTGTTTGCCGAGGGGCTGGGTTGATGAGGGTGTTTGCAGAGGGGAAGGGGTGTTGAGGGGAATGTGTTTGCCGAGGGGCTGGGTTGATGAGGGTGTTTGCAGAGGGGAAGGGGTGATGAGGGGAATGTGTTTGCCCAGGGAAGGGGTGATTAGGGTGTTTGTCGAGTGGAAGGGGTGATGAGGGGAATGTGTTTGCCAAGGGAAGGGGTGATGAGGGGAATGTGTTTGCCGAGGGGCAGGGGTGATGAGGGTGTTTGCAGAGGGGAAGGGGTGTTGAGGGGAATGTGTTTGCCGAGGGGCTGGGTTGATGAGGGTGTTTGCAGAGGGGAAGGGGTGATGAGGGGAATGTGTTTGCCCAGGGAAGGGGTGATGAGGGGAATGTGTTTGCCGAGGGGAAGGGGTGATGAGGGTGTTTGCAGAGGGGAAGGGGTGTTGAGGGGAATGTGTTTGCCGAGGGGCTGGGTTGATGAGGGTGTTTGCAGAGGGGAAGGGGTGTTGAGGGGAATGTGTTTGCCAAGGGAAGAGGTGATGAGGGGAATGTGTTCGCCGAGGGAAGGGGTGATGAGGGTGTTTGCCGAGGGGAAGGGGCGATGAGGGGAATGTGTTTGCCCAGGGGAAGGGGTGATGAGGGGAATGTGTTTGACGAGGGAAGGGGTGATGAGGGTGTTTGCCGAGGGAAGGGGTGATGAGGGGAATGTGTTTGCCGAGGGAAGGGGTGATGAGGGGAATGTGTTTGCCGAGTGGAAGGGGTGATGAGGGGAATGTGTTTGCCCAGGGAAGGGGTGATGAGGGTGTTTGCCCAGGAAAGGGGTGATTAGGGGAATGTGTTTGCCGAGTGGAAGGGGTGATGAGGGGAATGTGTTTGCCCAGGGAAGGGGTGATGAGGGTGTTTGCCCAGGAAAGGGGTGATTAGGGGAATGTGTTTGTCGAGGGGAAGGTTTGACGAGGGTGTTTGTCAAGGGAAGGGGTGATGAGGGGAATGTGTTTGCCGAGGGAAGGGGTGATGAGGGGAAAGTGTTTGCCCAGGGAAGGGGTGATTAGGGTGTTTGCCGAGTGGAAGGGGTGATGAGGGGAATGTGTTTGCCAAGGGAAGGGGTGATGAGGGGAATGTGTTTGCCAAGGGAAGGGGTGATGAGGGGAATGGGTTTGCCGAGGGGCAGGGGTGATGAGGGTGTTTGCCGAGGGGAAGGGGTGATGAGGGGAATGTGTTTGCCGAGGGGAAGGGGTGATGAGGGTGTTTGCCGAGGGGAAGGGGTGATGAGGGGAATGTGTTTGCCGAGGGGCTGGGTTGATGAGGGTGTTTGCAGAGGGGAAGGGGTGTTGAGGGGAATGTGTTTGCCAAGGGAAGAGGTGATGAGGGGAATGTGATTGCCGAGGGGCAGGGGTGATGAGGGTGTTTGCCGAGGGGAAGGGGTGATGAGGGGAATGTGTTTGCCGAGGGGAAGGGGTGATGAGGGTGTTTGCCGAGGGGAAGGGGTGATGAGGGGAATGTGTTTGCCGAGGGGAAGGGGCGATGAGGGGAATGTGTTTGCCCAGGGGAAGGGGTGATGAGGGGAATGTGTTTGCCGAGGGGAAGGGGTGATGAGGGTGTTTGCCGAGGGGAAGGGGTGATGAGGGGAATGTGTTTGCCGAGGGGAAGGGGCGATGAGGGGAATGTGTTTGCCGAGGGGCAGGGTTGATGAGGGTGTTTGCAGAGGGGAAGGGGTGATGAGGGGAATGTGTTTGCCGAGGGGAAGGGGTGATGAGGGTGTTTGCAGAGGGGAAGGGGTGATGAGGGGAATGTGTTTGCCGAGGGGAAGGGGTGATGAGGGGAATGTGTTTCCCGAGGGGCTGGGTTGATGAGGGTGTTTGCTGAGGGGAAAGGGTGATGAGGGTGTTTGCAGAGGGGAAGGGGTGATGAGGGGAATGTGTTTGCCGAGGGGCAGGGTTGATGAGGGAGTTTGCAGAGGGGAAGGGGTGTTGAGGGGAATGTGTTTGCCAAGGGAAGAGGTGATGAGGGGAATGTGTTTGCCGAGGGGCAGGGGGGATGAGGGTGTTTGCCGAGGGGAAGGGGTGATGAGGGGAATGTGTTTGCCGAGGGGAAGGGGTGATGAGGGTGTTTGCCGAGGGGAAGGGGTGATGAGGGGAAAGTGTTTGCCGAGGGGAAGGGGCGATGAGGGGAATGTGTTTGCCGAGGGGCAGGGTTGATGAGGGTGTTTGCAGAGGGGAAGGGGTGATGAGGGGAATGTGTTTGCCGAGGGGAAGGGGTGATGAGGGTGTTTGCAGAGGGGAAGGGGTGATGAGGGGAATGTGTTTACTGAGGGGAAGGGGTGTTGAGGGTGTTTGCCGAGTGGAAGGGGTGATGAGGGGAATGTGTTTGTCGAGGGAAGGGGTGATTAGGGTGTTTGCCCAGGGAAGGGGTGTTGAGGGGAATGTGTTTGTCGAGGGGAAGGGTTGACGAGGGTATTTGCCGAGGGAAGGGGTGATGAGGGGAATGTGTTTGCCGAGGGAAGGGGTGATTAGGGGAATGTGTTTGCCCAGGGAAGGGGTGTTGAGGGTGTTTGCCGAGGGAAGGGGTGATGAGGGGAATGTGTTTGCCCAGGGAAGGAGTGTTGAGGGTGTTTGCCGAGTGGAAGGGGTGATGAGGGGAATGTGTTTGTCGAGGGAAGGGGTGTTGAGGGTGTTTGCCGAGTGGAAGGGGTGATGAGGGGAATGTGTTTGTCGAGGGAAGGGGTGATTAGGGTGTTTGCCGAGGGAAGGGGTGATTAGGGGAATGTGTTTGCCGAGTGGAAGGGGTGATGAGGGGAATGTGTTTGCCCAGGGAAGGGGTGATGAGGGGAATGTGTTTGCCCAGGGAAGGGGTGATGAGGGGAATGTGTTTGTCGAGGGAAGGGGTGTTGAGGGTGTTTGCCGAGTGGAAGGGGTGATGAGGGGAATGTGTTTGTCGAGGGAAGGGGTGATTAGGGTGTTTGCCAAGGGAAGGGTATGAGGGGAATGTGTTTGCCGAGTGGAAGGGGTGATGAGGGGAATGTGTTTGCCCAGGGAAGGGGTGATTAGGGTGTTTGCCGAGGGAAGGGTGATGAGGGGAATGTGTTTGCTGATGGGAAGGGGTGATTAGGGGAATGTGTTTGCCCAGGGAAGGGGTGTTGAGGGTGTTCGCCGAGGGAAGGGGTGATTAGTGTGTTTGCTGAGGGAAGGGGTGATGAGGGGAATTTGTTTGCCGAGTGGAAGGGGTGATGAGGGGAATGTGTTTGCCCAGGGAAGGGGTGATTAGGGTGTTTGCCGAGGGAAGGGTGATGAGGGGAATGTGTTTGCTGATGGGAAGGGGTGATTAGGGGTATATGTTTGCCCAGGGAAGGGGTGATCAGGGTAATGTGTTTGCCCAGGGAAGGGGTGTTGAGGGTGTTCGCCGATTGGAAGGGGTGATGAGGGGAATGTGTTTGTCGAGGGAAGGGGTGATTAGGGTGTTTGCCGAGGCGAAGGGGTGATGAGGGGAATGTGTTTACTGAGGCGAAGGGGTGATGAGGGGAATGTGTTTGCCCAGGGAAGGGGTGTTGAGGGTGTTTGCCGAGTGGAAGGGGTGATGAGGGGAATGTGTTTGTCGAGGGAAGGGGTGATTAGGGCGTTTGCCCAGGGAAGGGGTGATGAGGGGAATGTGTTTGCCGAGTGGAAGGGGTGATGAGGGGAATGTGTTTGCCCAGGGAAGGGGTGATTAGGGTGTTTGCCGAGGGAAGGGTGATGAGGGGAATGTGTTTGCTGATGGGAAGGGGTGATTAGGGGAATGTGTTTGCCCAGGGAAGGGGTGTTGAGGGTGTTCGCCGAGGGAAGGGGTGATTAGTGTGTTTGCTGAGGGAAGGGGTGATGAGGGGAATTTGTTTGCCGAGTGGAAGGGGTGATGAGGGGAATGTGTTTGCCCAGGGAAGGGGTGATTAGGGTGTTTGCCGAGGGAAGGGTGATGAGGGGAATGTGTTTGCTGATGGGAAGGGGTGATTAGGGGTATATGTTTGCCCAGGGAAGGGGTGATCAGGGTAATGTGTTTGCCCAGGGAAGGGGTGTTGAGGGTGTTCGCCGATTGGAAGGGGTGATGAGGGGAATGTGTTTGTCGAGGGAAGGGGTGATTAGGGTGTTTGCCGAGGCGAAGGGGTGATGAGGGGAATGTGTTTACTGAGGCGAAGGGGTGATGAGGGGATTGTGTTTGCCGAGGCGAAGGGGTGATGAGGGGAATGTGTTTACTGAGGGGAAGGGGTGATGAGTGTGTTTGCCGAGGCGAAGGGGTGATGAGGGGAATGTGTTTGCCCAGGGAAGGGGTGATGAGGGGAATGTGTTTACTGAGGCGAAGGGTGATGAGGGGAATGTGTTTACTGAGGCGAAGGGGTGATGAGGGGAATGTGTTTGCTGAGGGGAAGGGGTGATGAGGGGAATGTGTTTACTGAGGGCAAGGGGTGATGAGGGGAATGTGTTTGCAGAGGGGAAGAGGTGATGAGGGGAATGTGTTTGCAGAGGGGAAGAGGTGATGAGGGGAATGTGTTTGCCGAGGGGAAGGGGTGATGAGGGGAATGTGTTTGCCGAGGGGAAGAGGTGATGAGGGGAATGTGTTTGCCGAGGGGAAGGGGTGATGAGGGGAATGTGTTTGCCGAGGGGAAGGGGTGATGAGGGGAATGTGTTTGCCGAGGGGAAGGGGTGATGAGGGGAATGTGTTTGCCGAGGGAAGGGGTGATGAGGGGAATGTGTTTGCCGAGGGGAAGGGGTGATGAGGGGAATGTGTTTGCCCAGGGAAGGGGTGATGAGGGGAATGTGTTTACTGAGGGGAAGGGGTGATTTGGGTGTTTGCCGAGGGAAGGGGTGATTAGGGGAATGTGTTCGCCGAGGGAAGGGGTGTTGAGGGGAATGTGTTTGTCGAGGGGAAGGGTTGACGAGGGTGTTTGTCAAGGGAAGGGGTGATGAGGGGAATGTGTTTACTGAGGGGAAGGGGTGATTAGTGTGTTTGCCGAGGGAAGGGGTGATTAGTGTGTTTGCCGAGGGAAGGGGTGATGAGGGGAATGTGTTTGCCCAGGGAAGGGGTGATTAGGGTGTTTGCCGAGGGAAGGGGTGATGAGGGGAATGTGTTTGCCCAGGGAAGGGGTGATTAGGGTGTTTGCCGAGGGAAGGGGTGATGAGCGGAATGTGTTTGTCGAGGGGAAGGGGTGATGAGGGGAATGTGTTCGCCGAGTGGAAGGGGTGATGAGGGGAATGTGTTTGCCCAGGGAAGGGGTGTTGAGGGTGTTTGCCGAGTTGATGGGGTGATGAGGGGAATGTGTTTGTCGAGGGAAGGGGTGATTAGGGTGTTTGCCCAGGGAAGGGGTGTTGAGGGTGTTCGCCGAGGGATGGGGTGATGAGGGGAATGTGTTTGCCCAGGGAAGGGGTTTTGAGGGTGTTCGCCGAGGGAAGGGTGATGAGGGGAATGTGTTTGCAGATGGGAAGGGGTGATGAGGGGAATGTGTTTGCCCAGGGAAGGGGTGTTGAGGGTGTTTGCCGAGTGGAAGGGGTGATGAGGGGAATGTGTTTGTCGAGGGAAGGGGTGATTAGGGTGTTTGCCGAGGGAAGGGGTGATCAGGGTAATGTGTTTGCCCAGGGAAGGGGTGTTGAGGGTGTTCGCCGAGGGAAGGGGTGATTAGGGTGTTTGCCCAGGGAAGGGGTGTTGAGGGTGTTCGCCGAGGGAAGGGGTGATGAGGGGAATGTGTTTGCCCAGGGAAGGGGTGTTGAGGGTGTTCGCCGAGGGAAGGGGTGATTAGGGTGTTTGCCGAGGGAAGGGGTGATGAGGGGAATGTGTTTGCTGATGGGAAGGGGTGATTAGGGGTATATGTTTGCCCAGGGAAGGGGTGATCAGGGTGTTTGCCCAGGGAAGGGGTGATGAGGGGAATGTGTTTGCCCAGGGAAGGGGTGATGAGGGGAATATGTTTGCCCAGGGAAGGGGTGTTGAGGGTGTTTGCCGAGTGGAAGGGGTGATGAGGGGAATGTGTTTGTCGAGGGAAGGGATGATTAGGGTGTTTGCCCAGGGAAGGGGTGATGAGGGGAATGTGTTTGCCCAGGGAAGGGGTGATGAGGGGAATGTGTTTGCTGATGGGAAGGGGTGATTAGGGGAATGTGTTTGCCCAGGGAAGGGGTGTTGAGGGTGTTCGCCGAGGGAAGGGGTGATTAGGGTGTTTGCTGAGGGAAGGGGTGATGAGGGGAATGTGTTTGCCGAGTGGAAGGGGTGATGAGGGGAATGTGTTTGCCCAGGGAAGGGGTGATTAGGGTGTTTGCCGAGGGAAGGGTGATGAGGGGAATGTGTTTGCTGATGGGAAGGGGTGATTAGGGGTATATGTTTGCCCAGGGAAGGGGTGATCAGGGTAATGTGTTTGCCCAGGGAAGGGGTGTTGAGGGTGTTCGCCGAGTGGAAGGGGTGATGAGGGGAATGTGTTTGTCGAGGGAAGGGGTGATTAGGGTGTTTGCCGAGGCGAAGGGGTGATGAGGGGAATGTGTTTACTGAGGCGAAGTGGTGATGAGGGGATTGTGTTTGCCGAGGCGAAGGGGTGATGAGGGGAATGTGTTTACTGAGGGGAAGGGGTGATGAGTGTGTTTGCCGAGGCGAAGGGGTGATGAGGGGAATGTGTTTACTGAGGCGAAGGGGTGATGAGGGGAATGTGTTTGCCGAGGGGAAGGGGTGATGAGGGGAATGTGTTTGCCGAGGGGAAGGGGTGATGAGGGGAATGTGTTTGCCGAGGGGAAGGGGTGATGAGGGGAATGTGTTTGACGAGGGGAAGGGGTGATGAGGGGAATGTGTTTGCCGAGGGGAAGGGGTGATGAGGGGAATGTGTTTGCCGAGGGCAAGGGGTGGTGAGGGGAATGTGTTTGCAGAGGGGAAGAGGTGATGAGGGCAATGTGTTTGCCGAGGGGAAGGGGTGATGAGGGGAATGTGTTTGCCGAGGGGAAGGGGTGATGAGGGGAATGTGTTTGCCGAGGGGAAGGGGTGATGAGGGGAATGTGTTTGCCCAGGGAAGGGGTGATGAGGGGAATGTGTTTACTGAGGGGAAGGGGTGATTAGGGTGTTTGCCGAGGGAAGGGGTGATTAGGGTGTTCGCCGAGGGAAGGGGTGTTGAGGGGAATGTGTTCGCCGAGGGAAGGGGTGTTGAGGGGAATGTGTTTGCCGAGGGGAAGGGGTGATGAGGGGAATGTGTTTACTGAGGGGAAGGGGTGATTAGGGTGTTTGCCGAGGGAAGGGGTGTTGAGGGGAATGTGTTCGCCGAGGGAAGGGGTGTTGAGGGGAATGTGTTTGTCGAGGGGAAGGGTTGACGAGGGTGTTTGTCAAGGGAAGGGGTGATGAGGGGAATGTGTTTACTGAGGGGAAGGGGTGATTAGTGTGTTTGCCGAGGGAAGGGGTGATGAGGGGAATGTGTTTGCCCAGGGAAGGGGTGATTAGGGTGTTTGCCGAGGGAAGGGGTGATGAGGGGATTGTGTTTGCCCAGGGAAGGGGTGATTAGGGTGTTTGCCGAGGGAAGGGGTGATGAGGGGAATGTGTTTGCCGAGGGGAAGGGGTGATGAGGGGAATGTGTTTGCCGAGGGAAGGGGTGATGAGGGGAATGTGTTCGCCGAGTGGAAGGGGTGATGAGGGGAATGTGTTTGCCCAGGGAAGGGGTGTTGAGGGTGTTTGCCGAGTTGATGGGGTGATGAGGGGAATGTGTTTGTCGAGGGAAGGGGTGATTAGGGTGTTTGCCGAGGGAAGGGGTGATTAGGGGAATGTGTTTGTCGAGTGGAAGGGGTGATGAGGGGAATGTGTTTGTCGAGGGAAGGGGTGATTAGGGGAATGTGTTTGCCGAGTGGAAGGGGTGATGAGGGGAATGTGTTTGTCGAGGGAAGGGGTGTTGAGGGTGTTCGCCGAGGGAAGGGGTGATGAGGGGAATGTGTTTGCCCAGGGAAGGGGTGTTGAGGGTGTTCGCCGAGGGAAGGGTGATGAGGGGAATGTGTTTGCTGATGGGAAGGGGTGATGAGGGGAATGTGTTTGCCCAGGGAAGGGGTGTTGAGGGTGTTTGCCGAGTGGAAGGGGTGATGAGGGGAATGTGTTTGTCGAGGGAAGGGGTGATTAGGGTGTTTGCCGAGGGAAGGGGTGATCAGGGTAATGTGTTTGCCCAGGGAAGGGGTGTTTAGGGTGTTCGCCGAGGGAAGGGGTGATGAGGGGAATGTGTTCGCCGAGGGAAGGGGTGATTAGGGTGTTTGCCCAGGGAAGGGGTGTTGAGGGTGTTCGCCGAGGGAAGGGGTGATGAGGGGAATGTGTTTGCCCAGGGAAGGGGTGTTGAGGGTGTTCGCCGAGGGAAGGGGTGATTAGGGTGTTTGCCGAGGGAAGGGGTGATGAGGGGAATGTGTTTGCCGAGGGGAAGGGTGATGAGGGGAATGTGTTTGCCGAGTGGAAGGGGTGATGAGGGGAATGTGTTTGCCCAGGGAAGGGGTGTTGAGGGTGTTTGCCGAGTGGAAGGGGTGATGAGGGGAATGTGTTTGTCGAGGGAAGGGGTGATTAGGGTGTTTGCCCAGGGAAGGGGTGTTGAGGGTGTTCGCCGAGGGAAGGGGTGATGAGGGGAATGTGTTTGCCCAGGGAAGGGGTGATTATGGTGTTTGCCGAGGGAAGGGTGATGAGGGGAATGTGTTTGCTGATGGGAAGGGGTGATGAGGGGAATGTGTTTGCCCAGGGAAGGGGTGTTGAGGGTGTTTGCCGAGTGGAAGGGGTGATGAGGGGAATGTGTTTGTCGAGGGAAGGGATGATTAGGGTGTTTGCCCAGGGAAGGGGTGATGAGGGGAATGTGTTTGCCGAGTGGAAGGGGTGATGAGGGGAATGTGTTTGCCCAGGGAAGGGGTGATTAGGGTGTTTGCCGAGGGAAGGGTGATGAGGGGAATGTGTTTGCTGATGGGAAGGGGTGATTAGGGGAATGTGTTTGCCCAGGGAAGGGGTGTTGAGGGTGTTCGCCGAGGGAAGGGGTGATTAGGGTGTTTGCTGAGGGAAGGGGTGATGAGGGGAATGTGTTTGCCGAGTGGAAGGGGTGATGAGGGGAATGTGTTTGCCCAGGGAAGGGGTGATTAGGGTGTTTGCCGAGGGAAGGGTGATGAGGGGAATGTGTTTGCTGATGGGAAGGGGTGATTAGGGGTATATGTTTGCCCAGAGAAGGGGTGATCAGGGTAATGTGTTTGCCCAGGGAAGGGGTGTTGAGGGTGTTCGCCGAGTGGAAGGGGTGATGAGGGGAATGTGTTTGTCGAGGGAAGGGGTGATTAGGGTGTTTGCCGAGGCGAAGGGGTGATGAGGGGAATGTGTTTACTGAGGCGAAGGGGTGATGAGGGGAATGTGTTTGCCGACGGGAAGGGGTGATGAGGGGAATGTGTTTGCCGAGGGCAAGGGGTGATGAGGGGAATGTGTTTGCAGAGGGGAAGAGGTGATGAGGGGAATGTGTTTGCTGAGGGGAAGGGGTGATGAGGGGAATGTGTTTGCCGACGGGAAGGGGTGATGAGGGGAATGTGTTTGCCGAGGGCAAGGGGTGATGAGGGGAATGTGTTTGCAGAGGGGAAGAGGTGATGAGGGGAATGTGTTTGCCGAGGGGAAGGGGTGATGAGGGGAATGTGTTTGCCGAGGGAAGGGGTGATGAGGGGAATGTGTTTGTCGAGGGGAAGGGGTGATGAGGTGAATGTGTTTGCTGATGGGAAGGGGTGATTAGGGGTATATGTTTGCCCAGAGAAGGGGTGATCAGGGTAATGTGTTTGCCCAGGGAAGGGGTGTTGAGGGTGTTCGCCGAGTGGAAGGGGTGATGAGGGGAATGTGTTTGTCGAGGGAAGGGGTGATTAGGGTGTTTGCCGAGGCGAAGGGGTGATGAGGGGAATGTGTTTACTGAGGCGAAGGGGTGATGAGGGGAATGTGTTTGCCGACGGGAAGGGGTGATGAGGGGAATGTGTTTGCCGAGGGCAAGGGGTGATGAGGGGAATGTGTTTGCAGAGGGGAAGAGGTGATGAGGGGAATGTGTTTGCTGAGGGGAAGGGGTGATGAGGGGAATGTGTTTGCCGACGGGAAGGGGTGATGAGGGGAATGTGTTTGCCGAGGGCAAGGGGTGATGAGGGGAATGTGTTTGCAGAGGGGAAGAGGTGATGAGGGGAATGTGTTTGCCGAGGGGAAGGGGTGATGAGGGGAATGTGTTTGCCGAGGGAAGGGGTGATGAGGGGAATGTGTTTGTCGAGGGGAAGGGGTGATGAGGTGAATGTGTTTGCCGAGGGAAGGGGTGATGAGGGGAATGTGTTTGCAGAGGGGAAGGGGTGATGAGGGGAATGTGTTTGCAGAGGGGAAGGGGTGATGAGGGGAATGTGTTTGCTGAGGGGAAGGGTTGATGAGGGGAATGTGTTTGCCGAGGGCAAGGGGTGATGAGGGGAATGTGTTTGCAGAGGGGAAGAGGTGATGAGGGGAATGTGTTTGCCGAGGGGAAGGGGTGATGAGGGGAATGTGTTTGCCGAGGGAAGGGGTGATGAGGGGAATGTGTTTGCCGAGGGGAAGGGGTGATGAGGGGAATGTGTTTGCCGAGGGGAAGGGGTGATGAGGGGAATGTGTTTGCCGAGGGGAAGGGGTGATGAGGGGAATGTGTTTGCCGAGGGGAAGGGGTGATGAGGGGAATGTGTTTGCCGAGGGGAAGGGGTGATGAGGGTGTTTGCAGAGGGGAAGGGGTGATGAGGGTGTTTGCCGAGGGGAAGGGGTGTTGAGGGGAATGTGTTCGCCGAGGGAAGGGGTGTTGAGGGGAATGTGTTTACTGAGGGGAAGGGGTGATGAGGGGAATGTGTTTGCCGAGGGGAAGGGGTGATGAGGGTGTTTGCAGAGGGGAAGGGGTGATGAGGGTGTTTGCCGAGGGGAAGGGGTGTTGAGGGGAATGTGTTCGCCGAGGGAAGGGGTGTTGAGGGGAATGTGTTTACTGAGGGGAAGGGGTGATGAGGGGAATGTGTTTGCCGAGTGGAAGGGGTGATGAGAGGAATTTGTTTGCCCAGGGAAGGGGTGATTAGGGTGTTTGCCGAGGGAAGGGGTGTTGAGGGGAATGTGTTCGCCGAGGGAAGGGGTGTTGAGGGGAATGTGTTTGTCGAGGGGAAGGGTTGACGAGGGTGTTTGTCAAGGGAAGGGGTGATGAGGGGAATGTGTTTACTGAGGGGAAGGGGTGATTAGTGTGTTTGCCGAGGGAAGGGGTGATTAGTGTGTTTGCCGAGGGAAGGGGTGATGAGGGGAATGTGTTTGCCCAGGGAAGGGGTGATTAGGGTGTTTGCCGAGGGAAGGGGTGATGAGGGGAATGTGTTTGCCCAGGGAAGGGGTGATTAGGGTGTTTGCCGAGGGAAGGGGTGATGAGGGGAATGTGTTTGTCGAGGGGAAGGTTTGACGAGGGTGTTTGTCAAGGGAAGGGGTGATGAGGGGAATGTGTTTGCCGAGGGGCAGGGTTGATGAGGATGTTTGCCGAGGGAAGGGTGATGAGGGGAATGTGTTTGCTGATGGGAAGGGGTGATTAGGGGTATATGTTTGCCCAGGGAAGGGGTGATCAGGGTAATGTGTTTGCCCAGGGAAGGGGTGTTGAGGGTGTTCGCCGAGTGGAAGGGGTGATGAGGGGAATGTGTTTGTCGAGGGAAGGGGTGATTAGGGTGTTTGCCGAGGCGAAGGGGTGATGAGGGGAATGTGTTTACTGAGGCGAAGGGGTGATGAGGGGATTGTGTTTGCCGAGGCGAAGGGGTGATGAGGGGAATGTGTTTACTGAGGGGAAGGGGTGATGAGTGTGTTTGCCGAGGCGAAGGGGTGATGAGGGGAATGTGTTTACTGAGGCGAAGGGGTGATGAGGGGAATGTGTTTGCCGAGGGAAGGGGTGATGAGGGGAATGTGTTTGCAGAGGGGAAGAGGTGATGAGGGGAATGTGTTTGCCGAGGGGAAGGGGTGATGAGGGGAATGTGTTTGCCGAGGGGAAGGGGTGATGAGGGGAATGTGTTTGCCGAGGGGAAGGGGTGATGAGGGGAATGTGTTTGCCGAGGGCAAGGGGTGATGAGGGGAATGTGTTTGCAGAGGGGAAGGGGTGATGAGGGGAATGTGTTTGCCCAGGGAAGGGGTGATGAGGGGAATGTGTTTGCCGAGGGGAAGGGGTGATTAGGGTGTTTGCCGAGGGAAGGGGTGATTAGGGTGTTCGCCGAGGGAAGGGGTGTTGAGGGGAATGTGTTCGCCGAGGGAAGGGGTGTTGAGGGGAATGTGTTTGCCGAGGGGAAGGGGTGATGAGGGGAATGTGTTTACTGAGGGGAAGGGGTGATTAGGGTGTTTGCCGAGGGAAGGGGTGTTGAGGGGAATGTGTTCGCCGAGGGAAGGGGTGTTGAGGGGAATGTGTTTGTCGAGGGGAAGGGTTGACGAGGGTGTTTGTCAAGGGAAGGGGTGATGAGGGGAATGTGTTTACTGAGGGGAAGGGGTGATTAGTGTGTTTGCCGAGGGAAGGGGTGATGAGGGGAATGTGTTTGCCCAGGGAAGGGGTGATTAGGGTGTTTGCCGAGGGAAGGGGTGATGAGGGGAATGTGTTTGCCCAGGGAAGGGGTGATTAGGGTGTTTGCCGAGGGAAGGGGTGATGAGGGGAATGTGTTTGCCGAGGGGAAGGGGTGATGAGGGGAATGTGTTTGCCGAGGGAAGGGGTGATGAGGGGAATGTGTTCGCCGAGTGGAAGGGGTGATGAGGGGAATGTGTTTGCCCAGGGAAGGGGTGTTGAGGGTGTTTGCCGAGTTGATGGGGTGATGAGGGGAATGTGTTTGTCGAGGGAAGGGGTGATTAGGGTGTTTGCCGAGGGAAGGGGTGATTAGGGGAATGTGTTTGTCGAGTGGAAGGGGTGATGAGGGGAATGTGTTTGTCGAGGGAAGGGGTGATTAGGGGAATGTGTTTGCCGAGTGGAAGGGGTGATGAGGGGAATGTGTTTGTCGAGGGAAGGGGTGTTGAGGGTGTTCGCCGAGGGAAGGGGTGATGAGGGGAATGTGTTTGCCCAGGGAAGGGGTGTTGAGGGTGTTCGCCGAGGGAAGGGTGATGAGGGGAATGTGTTTGCTGATGGGAAGGGGTGATGAGGGGAATGTGTTTGCCCAGGGAAGGGGTGTTGAGGGTGTTTGCCGAGTGGAAGGGGTGATGAGGGGAATGTGTTTGTCGAGGGAAGGGGTGATTAGGGTGTTTGCCGAGGGAAGGGGTGATCAGGGTAATGTGTTTGCCCAGGGAAGGGGTGTTGAGGGTGTTCGCCGAGGGAAGGGGTGATGAGGGGAATGTGTTCGCCGAGGGAAGGGGTGATTAGGGTGTTTGCCCAGGGAAGGGGTGTTGAGGGTGTTCGCCGAGGGAAGGGGTGATGAGGGGAATGTGTTTGCCCAGGGAAGGGGTGTTGAGGGTGTTCGCCGAGGGAAGGGGTGATTAGGGTGTTTGCCGAGGGAAGGGGTGATGAGGGGAATGTGTTTGCCGAGGGGAAGGGTGATGAGGGGAATGTGTTTGCCGAGTGGAAGGGGTGATGAGGGGAATGTGTTTGCCCAGGGAAGGGGTGTTGAGGGTGTTTGCCGAGTGGAAGGGGTGATGAGGGGAATGTGTTTGTCGAGGGAAGGGGTGATTAGGGTGTTTGCCCAGGGAAGGGGTGTTGAGGGGAATGTGTTTGCCCAGGGAAGGGGTGATTAGGGTGTTTGCCGAGGGAAGGGTGATGAGGGGAATGTGTTTGCTGATGGGAAGGGGTGATGAGGGGAATGTGTTTGCCCAGGGAAGGGGTGTTGAGGGTGTTTGCCGAGTGGAAGGGGTGATGAGGGGAATGTGTTTGTCGAGGGAAGGGATGATTAGGGTGTTTGCCCAGGGAAGGGGTGATGAGGGGAATGTGTTTGCCGAGTGGAAGGGGTGATGAGGGGAATGTGTTTGCCCAGGGAAGGGGTGATTAGGGTGTTTGCCGAGGGAAGGGTGATGAGGGGAATGTGTTTGCTGATGGGAAGGGGTGATTAGGGGAATGTGTTTGCCCAGGGAAGGGGTGTTGAGGGTGTTCGCCGAGGGAAGGGGTGATTAGGGTGTTTGCTGAGGGAAGGGGTGATGACGGGAATGTGTTTGCCGAGTGGAAGGGGTGATGAGGGGAATGTGTTTGCCCAGGGAAGGGGTGATTAGGGTGTTTGCCGAGGGAAGGGTGATGAGGGGAATGTGTTTGCTGATGGGAAGGGGTGATTAGGGGTATATGTTTGCCCAGAGAAGGGGTGATCAGGGTAATGTGTTTGCCCAGGGAAGGGGTGTTGAGGGTGTTCGCCGAGTGGAAGGGGTGATGAGGGGAATGTGTTTGTCGAGGGAAGGGGTGATTAGGGTGTTTGCCGAGGCGAAGGGGTGATGAGGGGAATGTGTTTACTGAGGCGAAGGGGTGATGAGGGGATTGTGTTTGCCGAGGCGAAGGGGTGATGAGGGGAATGTGTTTACTGAGGGGAAGGGGTGATGAGTGTGTTTGCCGAGGCGAAGGGGTGATGAGGGGAATGTGTTTACTGAGGCGAAGGGGTGATGAGGGGAATGTGTTTGCCGAGGGGAAGGGGTGATGAGGGGAATGTGTTTGCCGAGGGAAGGGGTGATGAGGGGAATGTGTTTGTCGAGGGGAAGGGGTGATGAGGTGAATGTGTTTGCCGAGGGAAGGGGTGATGAGGGGAATGTGTTTGCAGAGGGGAAGGGGTGATGAGGGGAATGTGTTTGCAGAGGGGAAGGGGTGATGAGGGGAATGTGTTTGCTGAGGGGAAGGGTTGATGAGGGGAATGTGTTTGCCGAGGGCAAGGGGTGATGAGGGGAATGTGTTTGCAGAGGGGAAGAGGTGATGAGGGGAATGTGTTTGCCGAGGGGAAGGGGTGATGAGGGGAATGTGTTTGCCGAGGGAAGGGGTGATGAGGGGAATGTGTTTGCCGAGGGGAAGGGGTGATGAGGGGAATGTGTTTGCCGAGGGGAAGGGGTGATGAGGGGAATGTGTTTGCCGAGGGGAAGGGGTGATGAGGGGAATGTGTTTGCCGAGGGGAAGGGGTGATGAGGGGAATGTGTTTGCCGAGGGGAAGGGGTGATGAGGGTGTTTGCAGAGGGGAAGGGGTGATGAGGGTGTTTGCCGAGGGGAAGGGGTGTTGAGGGGAATGTGTTCGCCGAGGGAAGGGGTGTTGAGGGGAATGTGTTTACTGAGGGGAAGGGGTGATGAGGGGAATGTGTTTGCCGAGTGGAAGGGGTGATGAGAGGAATTTGTTTGCCCAGGGAAGGGGTGATTAGGGTGTTTGCCGAGGGAAGGGGTGTTGAGGGGAATGTGTTCGCCGAGGGAAGGGGTGTTGAGGGGAATGTGTTTGTCGAGGGGAAGGGTTGACGAGGGTGTTTGTCAAGGGAAGGGGTGATGAGGGGAATGTGTTTACTGAGGGGAAGGGGTGATTAGTGTGTTTGCCGAGGGAAGGGGTGATTAGTGTGTTTGCCGAGGGAAGGGGTGATGAGGGGAATGTGTTTGCCCAGGGAAGGGGTGATTAGGGTGTTTGCCGAGGGAAGGGGTGATGAGGGGAATGTGTTTGCCCAGGGAAGGGGTGATTAGGGTGTTTGCCGAGGGAAGGGGTGATGAGGGGAATGTGTTTGTCGAGGGGAAGGTTTGACGAGGGTGTTTGTCAAGGGAAGGGGTGATGAGGGGAATGTGTTTGCCGAGGGGCAGGGTTGATGAGGATGTTTGCCGAGGGAAGGGTGATGAGGGGAATGTGTTTGCTGATGGGAAGGGGTGATTAGGGGTATATGTTTGCCCAGGGAAGGGGTGATCAGGGTAATGTGTTTGCCCAGGGAAGGGGTGTTGAGGGTGTTCGCCGAGTGGAAGGGGTGATGAGGGGAATGTGTTTGTCGAGGGAAGGGGTGATTAGGGTGTTTGCCGAGGCGAAGGGGTGATGAGGGGAATGTGTTTACTGAGGCGAAGGGGTGATGAGGGTATTGTGTTTGCCGAGGCGAAGGGGTGATGAGGGGAATGTGTTTACTGAGGGGAAGGGGTGATGAGTGTGTTTGCCGAGGCGAAGGGGTGATGAGGGGAATGTGTTTACTGAGGCGAAGGGGTGATGAGGGGAATGTGTTTGCCGAGGGAAGGGGTGATGAGGGGAATGTGTTTGCAGAGGGGAAGAGGTGATGAGGGCAATGTGTTTGCCGAGGGGAAGGGGTGATGAGGGGAATGTGTTTGCCGAGGGGAAGGGGTGACGAGGGGAATGTGTTTGCAGAGGGGAAGAGGTGATGAGGGCAATGTGTTTGCCGAGGGGAAGGGGTGATGAGGGGAATGTGTTTGCCGAGGGCAAGGGGTGATGAGGGGAATGTGTTTGCAGAGGGGAAGAGGTGATGAGGGCAATGTGTTTGCCGAGGGAAGGGGTGTTGAGGGGAATGTGTTCGCCGAGGGAAGGGGTGTTGAGGGGAATGTGTTTGTCGAGGGGAAGAGGTGATGAGGGGAATGTGTTTGCCGAGGGAAGGGGTGTTGAGGGGAATGTGTTCGCCGAGGGAAGGGGTGTTGAGGGGAATGTGTTTGTCGAGGGGAAGGGTTGACGAGGGTGTTTGTCGAGGGAAGGGGTGATGAGGGGAATGTGTTTGCCCAGGGAAGGGGTGATTAGGGTGTTTGCCGAGGGAAGGGGTGATGAGGGGAATGTGTTTGCCCAGGGAAGGGGTGATTAGGGTGTTTGCCGAGGGAAGGGGTGATGAGGGGAATGTGTTTGCCCAGGGAAGGGGTGATTAGTGTGTTTGCCGAGGGAAGGGGTGATGAGGGGAATGTATTTGCCCAGGGAAGGGGTGATTAGGGTGTTTGCCGAGGGAAGGGGTGATGAGGGGAATGTGTTTGTCGAGGGGAAGGTTTGACGAGGGTGTTTGTCAAGGGAAGGGGTGATGAGGGGAATGTGTTTGCCGAGGGGCAGGGTTGATGAGGGTGTTTGCCGAGGGAAGGGTGATGAGGGGAATGTGTTCGCCGAGTGGAAGGGGTGATGAGGGGAATGTGTTTGTCGAGGGAAGGGGTGATTAGGGTGTTTGCCCAGGGAAGGGGTGTTGAGGGTGTTCGCCGAGGGATGGGGTGATGAGGGGAATGTGTTTGCCCAGGGAAGGGGTTTTGAGGGTGTTCGCCGAGGGAAGGGTGATGAGGGGAATGTGTTTGCTGATGGGAAGGGGTGATGAGGGGAATGTGTTTGCCCAGGGAAGGGGTGTTGAGGGTGTTTGCCGAGTGGAAGGGGTGATGAGGGGAATGTGTTTGTCGAGGGAAGGGGTGATTAGGGTGTTTGCCGAGGGAAGGGGTGATCAGGGTAATGTGTTTGCCCAGGGAAGGGGTGTTGAGGGTGTTCGCCGAGGGAAGGGGTGATGAGGGGAATGTGTTCGCCGAGGGAAGGGGTGATTAGGGTGTTTGCCGAGGGAAGGGGTGTTGAGGGTGTTTGCCGAGTGGAAGGGGTGATGAGGGGAATGTGTTTGCCCAGGGAAGGGGTGTTGAGGGTGTTTGCCGAGTGGAAGGGGTGATGAGGGGAATGTTTTTGTCGAGGGAAGGGATGATGAGGGGAATGTGTTTGCCCAGGGAAGGGGTGATTAGAGTGTTTGCCGAGGGAAGGGTGATGAGGGGAATGTGTTTGCTGATGGGAAGGGGTGATTAGGGGAATGTGTTTGCCCAGGGAAGGGGTGTTGAGGGTGTTCGCCGAGGGAAGGGGTGATTAGGGTGTTTGCTGAGGGAAGGGGTGATGAGGGGAATGTGTTTGCCGAGTGGAAGGGGTGATGAGGGGAATGTGTTTGCCCAGGGAAGGGGTGATTAGGGTGTTTGCCGAGGGAAGGGTGATGAGGGGAATGTGTTTGCTGATGGGAAGGGGTGATCAGGGTAATGTGTTTGCCCAGGGAAGGGGTGATCAGGGTAATGTGTTTGCCCAGGGAAGGGGTGTTGAGGGTGTTCGCCGAGTGGAAGGGGTGATGAGGGGAATGTGTTTGTCGAGGGAAGGGGTGATTAGGGTGTTTGCCGAGGCGAAGGGGTGATGAGGGGAATGTGTTTACTGAGGCGAAGGGGTGATGAGGGGATTGTGTTTGCCGAGGCGAAGGGGTGATGAGGGGAATGTGTTTACTGAGGGGAAGGGGTGATGAGTGTGTTTGCCGAGGCGAAGGGGTGATGAGGGGAATGTGTTTACTGAGGCGAAGGGGTGATGAGGGGAATGTGTTTGCTGAGGGGAAGGGGTGATGAGGGGAATGTGTTTGCCGAGGGGAAGGGGTGATGAGGGGAATGTGTTTGCCGAGGGCAAGGGGTGATGAGGGGAATGTGTTTGCAGAGGGGAAGAGGTGATGAGGGGAATGTGTTTGCCGAGGGGAAGGGGTGTTGAGGGGAATGTGTTTGCCGAGGGGAAGGGGTGATGAGGGGAATGTGTTTGCCGAGGGGAAGGGGTGATGAGGGGAATGTGTTTGCCGAGGGGAAGGGGTGATGAGGGGAATGTGTTTGCCGAGGGGAAGGGGTGATGAGGGGAATGTGTTTACTGAGGGGAAGGGGTGATTAGGGTGTTTGCCGAGGGAAGGGGTGATTAGGGTGTTCGCCGAGGGAAGGGGTGTTGAGGGGAATGTGTTTACTGAGGGGAAGGGGTGATTAGTGTGTTTGCCGAGGGAAGGGGTGATGAGGGGAATGTATTTGCCCAGGGAAGGGGTGATTAGGGTGTTTGCCGAGGGAAGGGGTGATGAGGGGAATGTGTTTGCCGAGTGGAAGGGGTGATGAGGGGAATGTGTTTGCCCAGGGAAGGGGTGATTAGGGTGTTTGCCGAGTGGAAGGGGTGATGAGGGGAATGTGTTTGTCGAGGGAAGGGGTGTTGAGGGTGTTTGCCGAGTGGGAGGGGTGATGAGGGGAATGTGTTTGTCGAGGGAAGGGGTGATTAGGGTGTTTGCCGAGGGAAGGGGTGATGAGGGGAATGTGTTTGCCCAGGGAAGGGGTGATTAGGGTGTTTGCCGAGGGAAGGGGTGATTAGGGTGTTTGCCGAGGGAAGGGGTGATGAGGGGAATGTGTTTGCCCAGGGAAGGGGTGATTAGGGTGTTTGCCGAGGGAAGGGGTGATGAGGGGAATGTGTTTGCCCAGGGAAGGGGTGTTGAGGGTGTTTGTCGAGGGAAGGGGTGATTAGGGTGTTTGCCCAGGGAAGGGGTGATCAGGGTAATGTGTTTGCCCAGGGAAGGGGTGTTGAGGGTGTTCGCCGAGGGAAGGGGTGATGAGGGGAATGTGTTTGCCGAGTGGAAGGGGTGATGAGGGGAATGTGTTTGTCAAGGGAAGGGGTGATGAGGGGAATGTGTTTGCCCAGGGAAGGGGTGATTAGGGTGTTTGCCGAGGGAAGGGGTGATGAGGGGAATGTGTTTGCTGAGGGAAGGGGTGATGAGTGTGTTTGCCGAGGCGAAGGGGTGATGAGGGGAATGTGTTTACTGAGGCGAAGGGGTGATGAGGGGAATGTGTTTGCTGAGGGGAAGGGGTGATGAGGGGAATGTGTTTGCCGAGGGGAAGGGGTGATGAGGGGAATGTGTTTGCCGAGGGCAAGGGGTGATGAGGGGAATGTGTTTGCAGAGGGGAAGAGGTGATGAGGGGAATGTGTTTGCCGAGGGGAAGGGGTGTTGAGGGGAATGTGTTTGCCGAGGGGAAGGGGTGATGAGGGGAATGTGTTTGCCGAGGGGAAGGGGTGATGAGGGGAATGTGTTTGCCGAGGGGAAGGGGTGATGAGGGGAATGTGTTTGCCGAGGGGAAGGGGTGATGAGGGGAATGTGTTTACTGAGGGGAAGGGGTGATTAGGGTGTTTGCCGAGGGAAGGGGTGATTAGGGTGTTCGCCGAGGGAAGGGGTGTTGAGGGGAATGTGTTTACTGAGGGGAAGGGGTGATTAGTGTGTTTGCCGAGGGAAGGGGTGATGAGGGGAATGTATTTGCCCAGGGAAGGGGTGATTAGGGTGTTTGCCGAGGGAAGGGGTGATGAGGGGAATGTGTTTGCCGAGTGGAAGGGGTGATGAGGGGAATGTGTTTGCCCAGGGAAGGGGTGATTAGGGTGTTTGCCGAGTGGAAGGGGTGATGAGGGGAATGTGTTTGTCGAGGGAAGGGGTGTTGAGGGTGTTTGCCGAGTGGGAGGGGTGATGAGGGGAATGTGTTTGTCGAGGGAAGGGGTGATTAGGGTGTTTGCCGAGGGAAGGGGTGATGAGGGGAATGTGTTTGCCCAGGGAAGGGGTGATTAGGGTGTTTGCCGAGGGAAGGGGTGATTAGGGTGTTTGCCGAGGGAAGGGGTGATGAGGGGAATGTGTTTGCCCAGGGAAGGGGTGATTAGGGTGTTTGCCGAGGGAAGGGGTGATGAGGGGAATGTGTTTGCCCAGGGAAGGGGTGTTGAGGGTGTTTGTCGAGGGAAGGGGTGATTAGGGTGTTTGCCCAGGGAAGGGGTGATCAGGGTAATGTGTTTGCCCAGGGAAGGGGTGTTGAGGGTGTTCGCCGAGGGAAGGGGTGATGAGGGGAATGTGTTTGCCGAGTGGAAGGGGTGATGAGGGGAATGTGTTTGTCAAGGGAAGGGGTGATGAGGGGAATGTGTTTGCCCAGGGAAGGGGTGATTAGGGTGTTTGCCGAGGGAAGGGGTGATGAGGGGAATGTGTTTGCTGAGGGAAGGGGTGATGAGGGGAATGTGTTTGCCGAGTGGAAGGGGTGATGAGGGGAATGTGTTTGCCCAGGGAAGGGGTGATTAGGGTGTTTGCCGAGGGAAGGGTGATGAGGGGAATGTGTTTGCTGATGGGAAGGGGTGATTAGGGGTATATGTTTGCCCAGGGAAGGGGTGATCAGGGTAATGTGTTTGCCCAGGGAAGGGGTGATGAGGGGAATGTGTTTGTCGAGGGAAGGGGTGATTAGGGTGTTTGCCCAGGGAAGGGGTGATGAGGGGAATGTGTTTGTCGAGGGGAAGGGGTGTTGAGGGTGTTTGCCGAGTGGAAGGGGTGATGAGGGGAATGTGTTTGTCGAGGGAAGGGGTGTTGAGGGTGTTTGCCGAGTGGAAGGGGTGATGAGGGGAATGTGTTTGCCCAGGGAAGGGGTGTTGAGGGTGTTCGCCGAGGGAAGGGGTGATGAGGGGAATGTGTTTGCCGAGTGGAAGGGGTGATGAGGGGAATGTGTTTGCCCAGGGAAGGGGTGATTAGGGTGTTTGCCGAGGGAAGGGTGATGAGGGGAATGTGTTTGCTGATGGGAATGGGTGATTAGGGGTATATGTTTGCCCAGGGAAGGGGTGATCAGGGTAATGTGTTTGCCCAGGGAAGGGGTGTTGAGGGTGTTCGCCGAGGGAAGGGGTGATGAGGGGAATGTGTTTGCCCAGGGAAGGGGTGTTGAGGGTGTTCGACGAGGGAAGGGGTAAAGAGGGTGTTCGCTCATTGGAAGGGGCGATGAGCAGAATGAGTTTGTCGAGGGGAAGGTTTGACGAGGGTGTTTGTCAAGGGAAGGGGTGATGAGGGGAATGTGTTTGCCGAGGGGAAGGGGTGATGAGGGGAATGTGTTTGCCGAGGGGAAGGGGTGATGAGGGGAATGTGTTTGCCGAGGGGAAGGGGTGATGAGGGGAATGTGTTTGCTGAGGAGAAGGGGTGATGAGGGGAATGTGTTTGCCGAGGGGAAGGGGTGATGAGGGGAATGTGTTTGCCGAGGGGAAGGGGTGATGAGGGGAATGTGTTTGCCGAGGGGAAGGGGTGATGAGGGGAATGTGTTTGCCGAGGGGAAGGGGTGAAGAGGGGAATGTGTTTGCCGAGGGGCAGGGTTGATGAGGGTGTTTGCCGAGGGGAAGGGGTGATGAGGGGAATGTGTTTGCCGAGGGATGGGGTGATGAGGGGAATGTGTTTGCCCAGGGAAGGGGTGATGAGGGTGTTTGCTGAGTGGAAGGGGTGATGAGGGGAATGTGTTTGTCGAGGGAAGGGGTGATTAGGGTGTTTGCCCAGGGAAGGGGTGATGAGGGGAATGTGTTTGCCAAGGGAAGGGGTGATTAGGGTGTTTGTCCAGGGAAGGGGTGATGAGGGGAATGTGTTTGCCCAGGGAAGGGGTGATGAGGGTGTTTGCTGAGTGGAAGGGGTGATGAGGGGAATGTGTTTGTCGAGGGAAGGGGTGATTAGGGTGTTTGCCCAGGGAAGGGGTGTTGAGGGGAAAGTGTTTGTCGAGGGGAAGGGTTGACGAGGGTGTTTGTCGAGGGAAGGGGTGATTAGGGTAATGTGTTTGCCCAGGGAAGGGGTGTTGAGGGTGTTTGCCGAGGGAAGGGGTGATGAGGGGAATGTGTTCGCCGAGGGAAGGGGTGATTAGGGGAATGAGTTTGTCGAGGGGAAGGTTTGACGAGGGTGTTTGTCAACGAAAGGGGTGATGAGGGAAATGTATTTGCCCAGGGAAGGGGTGTTGAGGGTGTTTGCCGAGTGGAAGGGGTGATGAGGGGAATGTGTTTGTCGAGGGAAGGGGTGATTAGGGTGTTTGCCCAGGGAAGGGGTGATCAGGGTAATGTGTTTGCCCAGGGAAGGGGTGTTGAGGGTGTTCGCCGAGGGAAGGGGTGATGAGGGGAATGTGTTTGTCAAGGGAAGGGGTGATGAGGGGAATGTGTTTGCCGAGTGGAAGGGGTGATGAGGGGAACGTGTTTGCCCAGGGAAGGGGTGTTGAGGGTGTTTGCCGAGTGGAAGGGGTGATGAGGGGAATGTGTTTGCCCAGGGAAGGGGTGATTAGGGTGTTTGCCGAGGGAAGGGTGATGAGGGGAATGTGTTTGCTGATGGGAAGGGGTGATTAGGGGTATATGTTTGCCCAGGGAAGGGGTGATCAGGGTAATGTGTTTGCCCAGGGAAGGGGTGTTGAGGGGAATGTGTTTGTCGAGTGGAAGGGGTGATGAGGGGAATGTGTTTGTCGAGGGAAGGGGTGATTAGGGTGTTTGCCCAGGGAAGGGGTGATGAGGGGAATGTGTTTGCCGAGGGAAGGGGTGATGAGGGGAATGTGTTTGCCGAGGGAAGGGGTGATTAGGGGAATGAGTTTGTCGAGGGGAAGGTTTGACGAGGGTGTTTGTCAAGGGAAGGGGTGATGAGGGAAATGTATTTGCCCAGGGAAGGGGTGATTAGGGTGTTTGCCGAGGGAAGGGGTGATGAGGGGAATGTGTTTGCCGAGTGGAAGGGGTGATGAGGGGAATGTGTTTGCTGATGGGAAGGGGTGATGAGGGGAATGTGTTTGCCCAGGGAAGGGGTGTTGAGGGTGTTTGCCGAGTGGAAGGGGTGATGAGGGGAATGTGTTTGTCGAGGGAAGGGGTGTTGAGGGTGTTTGCCGAGTGGAAGGGGTGATGAGGGGAATGTGTTTGTCGAGGGAAGGGGTGTTGAGGGTGTTTGCCGAGTGGAAGGGGTGATGAGGGGAATGTGTTTGCCCAGGGAAGGGGTGTTGAGGGTGTTTGCCGAGGGAAGGGTGATGAGGGGAATGTGTTTGCTGATGGGAAGGGGTGATTAGGGGTATATGTTTGCCCAGGGAAGGGGTGATCAGGGTAATGTGTTTGCCCAGGGAAAGGGTGTTGAGGGTGTTCGCCGAGGGAAGGGGTGATGAGGGGAATGTGTTTGCCCAGGGAAGGGGTGTTGAGGGTGTTCGACGAGGGAAGGGGTAAAGAGGGTGTTCGCTCATTGGAAGGGGCGATGAGCAGAATGAGTTTGTCGAGGGGAAGGTTTGACGAGGGTGTTTGTCAAGGGAAGGGGTGATGAGGGGAATGTGTTTGCCGAGGGGAAGGGGTGATGAGGGGAATGTGTTTGCCGAGGGGAAGGGGTGATGAGGGGAATGTGTTTGCCGAGGAGAAGGGGTGATGAGGGGAATGTGTTTGCCGAGGGGAAGGGGTGATGAGGGGAATGTGTTTGCCGAGGGGAAGGGGTGAGGAGGGGAATGTGTTTGCCGAGGGGAAGGGGTGATGAGGGGAATGTGTTTGCCGAGGGGAAGGGGTGAAGAGGGGAATGTGTTTGCCGAGGGGCAGGGTTGATGAGGGTGTTTGCCGAGGGGAAGGGGTGATGAGGGGAAAGTGTTTGCCCAGGGAAGGGGTGATTAGGGTGTTTGCCGAGGGAAGGGGTGATGAGGGGAATGTGTTTGCCCAGGGAAGGGGTGATGAGGGTGTTTGCTGAGTGGAAGGGGTGATGAGGGGAATGTGTTTGTCGAGGGACGGGGTGATTAGGGTGTTTGCCCAGGGAAGGGGTGTTGAGGGGAAAGTGTTTGTCGAGGGGAAGGGTTGACGAGGGTGTTTGTCGAGGGAAGGGGTGATTAGGGTAATGTGTTTGCCCAGGGAAGGGGTGTTGAGGGTGTTTGCCGAGGGAAGGGGTGATGAGGGGAATGTGTTCGCCGAGGGAAGGGGTGATTAGGGGAATGAGTTTGTCGAGGGGAAGGTTTGACGAGGGTGTTTGTCAACGAAAGGGGTGATGAGGGAAATGTATTTGCCCAGGGAAGGGGTGATTAGGGTGTTTGCCAAGGGAAGGGGTGATGAGGGGAATGTGTTTGCCGAGGGGAAGGGGTGATGAGGGGAATGTGTTTGCCGAGTGGAAGGGGTGATGAGGGGAATGTGTTTGCCCAGGGAAGGGGTGATTAGGGTGTTTGCCGAGGGAAGGGTGATGAGGGTGTTTGCCGAGTGGAAGGGGTGATGAGGGGAATGTGTTTGCCCAGGGAAGGGGTGTTGAGGGTGTTTGCCGAGTGGAAGGGGTGATGAGGGGAATGTGTTTGCCCAGGGAAGGGGTGTTGAGGGTGTTTGTCGAGGGAAGGGGTGATTAGGGTGTTTGCCCAGGGAAGGGGTGATCAGGGTAATGTGTTTGCCCAGGGAAGGGGTGTTGAGGGTGTTTGTCGAGGGAAGGGGTGATGAGGGGAATGTGTTTGCCCAGGGAAGGGGTGTTGAGGGTGTTCGCCGAGGGAAGGGGTGAAGAGGGTGTTCGCTCATTGGAACGGGCGATGAGCAGAATGAGTTTGCCCAGGGAAGGGGTGATGAGGGGAATGTGTTTGTCGAGGGGAAGGTTTGACGAGGGTGTTTGTCAAGGGAAGGGGTGATGAGGGGAATGTGTTTGCCCGGGGAAGGGGTGATTAGGGTGTTTGCCGAGGGAAGGGGTGATTAGGGTGTTCGCCGAGGGAAGGGGTGATGAGGGGAATGAGTTTGTCGAGGGGAAGGGTTGACGAGGGTGTTTGTCAAGGGAAGGGGTGATGAGGGGAATGTGTTTGCCGAGGGGAAGGGGTGATGAGGGGAATGTGTTTGCCGAGGGGAAGGGGTGATGAGGGAGATGTGTTTGCCGAGGGGCAGGGTTGATGAGGGTGTTTGCAGAGGGGAAAGGGTGATGAGGGGAATGTGTTTGCCGAGGGGAAGGGGTGATGAGGGGAATGTGTTTGCTGAGGGGAAGGGGTGATGAGGGGAAAGTGTTCGCCGAGGGAAGGGGTGATGAGGGGAATGTGTTTGCCGAGGGGAAGGGGTGATGAGGGGAATGTGTTTGCCCAGGGAAGGGGTGATGAGGGGAATGTGTTTGCCCAGGGAAGGGGTGATGAGGGGAATGTGTTTGCCGAGGGGAAGGGGTGATGAGGGGAATGTGTTTGCCCAGGGAAGGGGTGATGAGGGGAATGTGTTTGCCCAGGGAAGGGGTGATGAGGGGAATGTGTTTGCCGAGGGGAAGGGGTGATGAGGGGAATGTGTTTGCCGAGGGGAAGGGGTGATGAGGGGAATGTGTTCGCCGAGGGAAGGGGTGTTGAGGGTGTTTGCCGAGTGGAAGGGGTGATGAGGGGAATGTGTTCGCCGAGGGAAGTGGTGTTGAGGGTGTTCGCCTTTGGAAGGGGTGATGAGGGGAATGTGTTCGCCGAGGGAAGGGCTGTTGAGGGTGTTCGCCGCGGGAACGGGTGTTGAGGGTGTTTGCCGAGGGAAAGGGTGTTGAGGGTGTTCGCCGAGGGGAAGGGGTGATGAGGGTGTTCGCCGAGGGAACGTGTGTTGAGGGTGTTTGCCGAGGGAAGGGGTGTTGAGGGTGTTCGCCGAGGGAAGGGGTGATTAGGGTGTTTGCCGAGGGGAAGGGGTGATGAGGGTGTTTGTCAACGGAAGGGGTGATGAGGGAAATGTATTTACCGATGGGAAGGGGTGATGAGGGGTATATGTTTGCCCAGGGAAGGGGTGATCAGGGTAATGTGTTTGCCCAGGGAAGGGGTGTTGAGGGTGTTTGCCGAGGGAAGGGGTGATGAGTGTGTTCGCTCATTGAAAGGGGTGATGAGGGGAAGGTGTTTGCCAGGGAAGGAGTGATGAGGGTGTTTGCCGCGGGGAACGGGTGAGGATGGGAATGTCTTTTCCGAGGGAAAGAGTTCATGAGGATGTTTACCGATGGGAAGGGGTGATGAGCAGAATGTGTTTGCCCAGGGAATGGGTGATGAGGGGAATGTGTTTGCCGAGGGGAAGGGGTGATTAGGGTGTTTGCGGAGGGAAGGGGTGATGAGGGGAATGTGGTTGTCGAGGGGAAGGTTTGACGAGGGTGTTTGTCAAGGGAAGGGGTGATGAGGGGAATGTGTTTGCCCAGGGAAGGGGTGATTAGGGTGTTTGCCGAGGGAAGGGGTGATTAGGGTGTTCGCCGAGGGAAGGGGTGATGAGGGGAATGTGTTTGTCGAGGGGAAGGGTTGACGAGGGTGTTTGTCAAGGGAAGGGGTGATGAGGGGAATGTGTTTGCCCAGGGAAGGGGTGATTAGGGTGTTTGCCGAGGGAAGGGGTGATGAGGGTGTTTGCCGAGTGAAGGGTGATGAGGTGAATGTGTTTGCCGAGTGGAAGGGGTGATGAGGGAGATGTGTTTGCCGAGGGGAAGGGGTGATGAGGGGAATGTGTTTGCCGAGGGGAAGGGGTGATGAGGGGTATGTGTTTGCCGAGGGGAAGGGGTGATGAGGGGAATGTGTTTGTCGAGGGGAAGGGTTGGAAGGTGTTTGCCAGGGAAGGAGTGATGAGGGTGTTTGCCGCGGGGAACGGGTGAGGATGGGAATGTCTTTTCCGAGGGAAAGAGTTCATGAGGATGTTTACCGATGGGAAGGGGTGATGAGCAGAATGTGTTTGCCGAGGGAAGGGGTGATTAGGGGAATGTGTTTGTCGAGGGGAAGGTTTGACGAGGGTGTTTGTCAAGGGAAGGGGTGATGAGGGGAATGTGTTTGCCCGGGGAAGGGGTGATTAGGGTGTTTGCCGAGGGAAGGGGTGATTAGGGTGTTCGCCGAGGGAAGGGGTGATGAGGGTGTTTGCCGAGGGAAGGGGTGATGAGGGCAATGTGTTTGCCGAGGGGAAGGGGTGATGAGGGGAATGTGTTTGCCGAGGGGAAGGGGTGATGAGGGTGTTTGCAGAGGGGAAGGGGTGATGAGGGGAATGTGTTTGCTGAGGGGAAGGGGTGATGAGGGGAATGTGTTTGCCGAGGGGAAGGGGTGATGAGGGGAATGAGTTTGCCGAGGGGCAGGGTTGATGAGGGTGTTTCCTGAGGGGAAGGGGTGATGAGGTGAATGTGTTTGTCGAGGGGAAGGTTTGACGAGGGTCTTTGCCGAGGGAAGGGGTGATGAGGGGAATGTGTTCGCCGAGGGGAAGGGGTGATGAGGGGAATGTGTTCGCCGAGGGAAGGGGTGATTAGGGTGTTTGCTGAGTGGAAGGGCTGATGAGGGGAATGTGTATGTCGAGGGAAGGGGTGATTAGGGTGTTTGCCGAGGGGAAGGGGTGATGAGGGGAATGTGTTTGCAGAGGGGAAGGGGTGATGAGGGGAATGAGTTTGCCGAGGGGCAGGGTTGATGAGGGTGTTTCCTGAGGGAAGGGGTGATTAGGGTGTTCGCCGAGGGAAGGGGTGATGAGGGTGTTTGCCGAGGGAAGGGGTGATGAGGTGAATGCGTTTGCCGAGTGGAAGGGGTGATGAGGGGAATGTATTTGCCGAGGGGCAGGGATGATGAGGGTGTTTGCAGAGGGGAAAGGGTGATGAGGGGAATGTGTTTGCCGAGGGGAAGGGGTGATGAGGGGAATGTGTTTGTCGAGGGGAAGGGTTGACGAGGGTGTTTGTCAAGGGAAGGGGTGATGAGGGGAATGAGTTTGCCCAGGGAAGGGGTGATTAGGGTGTTTGCCGAGGGAAGGGGTGATGAGGGTGTTTGCCGAGGGAAGGGGTGATGAGGTGAATGCGTTTGCCGAGTGGAAGGGGTGATGAGGGGAATGTATTTGCCGAGGGGCAGGGATGATGAGGGTGTTTGCAGAGGGGAAAGGGTGATGAGGGGAATGTGTTTGCCGAGGGGAAGGGGTGATGAGGGGAATGTGTTTGCCGAGGGGAAGGGGTGATGAGGGGAATGTGTTTGCCGAGGGGAAGGGGTGATGAGGGGAATGTGTTTGCCGAGGGGAAGGGGTGATGAGGGGAATGTGTTTGCCGAGGGGAAGGGGTGATGAGGGGAATGTGTTTGCTGAGGAGAAGGGGTGATGAGGGGAATGTGTTTGCCGAGGGAAGGGGTGATGAGGGGAATGTGTTTGCAGAGGGGAAGGGGTGATGAGGGGAATGTGTTTGCCGAGGGGAAGGGGTGATGAGGGGAATGTGTTTGCCGAGGGGAAGGGGTGATGAGGGGAATGTGTTTGCCGAGGGGAAGGGGTGAAGAGGGGAATGTGTTTGCCGAGGGGCAGGGTTGATGAGGGTGTTTGCCGAGGGGAAGGGGTGATGAGGGGAATGTGTTTGCCGAGGGATGGGGTGATGAGGGGAATGTGTTTGCCCAGGGAAGGGGTGATGAGGGTGTTTGCTGAGTGGAAGGGGTGATGAGGGGAATGTGTTTGTCGAGGGAAGGGGTGATTAGGGTGTTTGCCCAGGGAAGGGGTGATGAGGGGAATGTGTTTGCCAAGGGAAGGGGTGATTAGGGTGTTTGTCGAGGGAAGGGGTGATGAGGGGAATGTGTTTGCCCAGGGAAGGGGTGATGAGGGTGTTTGCTGAGTGGAAGGGGTGATGAGGGGAATGTGTTTGTCGAGGGAAGGGGTGATTAGGGTGTTTGCCCAGGGAAGGGGTGTTGAGGGGAAAGTGTTTGTCGAGGGGAAGGGTTGACGAGGGTGTTTGTCGAGGGAAGGGGTGATTAGGGTAATGTGTTTGCCCAGGGAAGGGGTGTTGAGGGTGTTTGCCGAGGGAAGGGGTGATGAGGGGAATGTGTTCGCCGAGGGAAGGGGTGATTAGGGGAATGAGTTTGTCGAGGGGAAGGTTTGACGAGGGTGTTTGTCAACGAAAGGGGTGATGAGGGAAATGTATTTGCCCAGGGAAGGGGTGTTGAGGGTGTTTGCCGAGTGGAAGGGGTGATGAGGGGAATGTGTTTGTCGAGGGAAGGGGTGATTAGGGTGTTTGCCCAGGGAAGGGGTGATCAGGGTAATGTGTTTGCCCAGGGAAGGGGTGTTGAGGGTGTTCGCCGAGGGAAGGGGTGATGAGGGGAATGTGTTTGTCAAGGGAAGGGGTGATGAGGGGAATGTGTTTGCCGAGTGGAAGGGGTGATGAGGGGAATGTGTTTGCCCAGGGAAGGGGTGTTGAGGGTGTTTGCCGAGTGGAAGGGGTGATGAGGGGAATGTGTTTGCCCAGGGAAGGGGTGATTAGGGTGTTTGCCGAGGGAAGGGTGATGAGGGGAATGTGTTTGCTGATGGGAATGGGTGATGAGGGGAATGTGTTTGCCCAGGGAAGGGGTGTTGAGGGTGTTTGCCGAGTGGAAGGGGTGATGAGGGGAATGTGTTTGCCCAGGGAAGGGGTGTTGAGGGTGTTCGACGAGGGAAGGGGTAAAGAGGGTGTTCGCTCATTGGAAGGGGCGATGAGCAGAATGAGTTTGTCGAGGGGAAGGTTTGACGAGGGTGTTTGTCAAGGGAAGGGGTGATGAGGGGAATGTGTTTGCCGAGGGGAAGGGGTGATGAGGGGAATGTGTTTGCCGAGGGGAAGGGGTGATGAGGGGAATGTGTTTGCCGAGGGGAAGGGGTGATGAGGGGAATGTGTTTGCCGAGGGGAAGGGGTGATGAGGGGAATGTGTTTGCCGAGGGGAAGGGGTGATGAGGGGAATGTGTTTGCCGAGGGGAAGGGGTGATGAGGGGAATGTGTTTGCCGAGGGGAAGGGGTGATGAGGGGAATGTGTTTGCCGAGGGGAAGGGGTGATGAGGGGAATGTGTTTGCCGAGGGGAAGGGGTGATGAGGGGAATGTGTTTGCCGAGGGGAAGGGGTGATGAGGGGAATGTGTTTGCCGAGGGGAAGGGGTGAAGAGGGGAATGTGTTTGCCGAGGGGCAGGGTTGATGAGGGTGTTTGCCGAGGGGAAGGGGTGATGAGGGGAAAGTGTTTGCCCAGGGAAGGGGTGATTAGGGTGTTTGCCGAGGGAAGGGGTGATGAGGGGAATGTGTTTGCCAAGGGAAGGGGTGATTAGGGTGTTTGCCGAGGGAAGGGGTGATGAGGGGAATGTGTTTGCCAAGGGAAGGGGTGATTAGGGTGTTTGCCGAGGGAAGGGGTGATGAGGGGAATGTGTTTGCCCAGGGAAGGGGTGATGAGGGTGTTTGCTGAGTGGAAGGGGTGATGAGGGGAATGTGTTTGTCGAGGGAAGGGGTGATTAGGGTGTTTGCCCAGGGAAGGGGTGTTGAGGGGAAAGTGTTTGTCGAGGGGAAGGGTTGACGAGGGTGTTTGTCGAGGGAAGGGGTGATTAGGGTAATGTGTTTGCCCAGGGAAGGGGTGTTGAGGGTGTTTGCCGAGGGAAGGGGTGATGAGGGGAATGTGTTCGCCGAGGGAAGGGGTGATTAGGGGAATGAGTTTGTCGAGGGGAAGGTTTGACGAGGGTGTTTGTCAACGAAAGGGGTGATGAGGGAAATGTATTTGCCCAGGGAAGGGGTGATTAGGGTGTTTGCCAAGGGAAGGGGTGATGAGGGGAATGTGTTTGCCGAGGGGAAGGGGTGATGAGGGGAATGTGTTTGCCGAGTGGAAGGGGTGATGAGGGGAATGTGTTTGCCCAGGGAAGGGGTGATTAGGGTGTTTGCCGAGGGAAGGGTGATGAGGGTGTTTGCCGAGTGGAAGGGGTGATGAGGGGAATGTGTTTGCCCAGGGAAGGGGTGTTGAGGGTGTTTGCCGAGTGGAAGGGGTGATGAGGGGAATGTGTTTGCCCAGGGAAGGGGTGTTGAGGGTGTTTGTCGAGGGAAGGGGTGATTAGGGTGTTTGCCCAGGGAAGGGGTGATCAGGGTAATGTGTTTGCCCAGGGAAGGGGTGTTGAGGGTGTTTGTCGAGGGAAGGGGTGATGAGGGGAATGTGTTTGCCCAGGGAAGGGGTGTTGAGGGTGTTCGCCGAGGGAAGGGGTGAAGAGGGTGTTCGCTCATTGGAACGGGCGATGAGCAGAATGAGTTTGCCCAGGGAAGGGGTGATGAGGGGAATGTGTTTGTCGAGGGGAAGGTTTGACGAGGGTGTTTGTCAAGGGAAGGGGTGATGAGGGGAATGTGTTTGCCCGGGGAAGGGGTGATTAGGGTGTTTGCCGAGGGAAGGGGTGATTAGGGTGTTCGCCGAGGGAAGGGGTGATGAGGGGAATGAGTTTGTCGAGGGGAAGGGTTGACGAGGGTGTTTGTCAAGGGAAGGGGTGATGAGGGGAATGTGTTTGCCGAGGGGAAGGGGTGATGAGGGGAATGTGTTTGCCGAGGGGAAGGGGTGATGAGGGAGATGTGTTTGCCGAGGGGCAGGGTTGATGAGGGTGTTTGCAGAGGGGAAAGGGTGATGAGGGGAATGTGTTTGCCGAGGGGAAGGGGTGATGAGGGGAATGTGTTTGCTGAGGGGAAGGGGTGATGAGTGGAAAGTGTTCGCCGAGGGAAGGGGTGATGAGGGGAATGTGTTTGCCGAGGGGAAGGGGTGATGAGGGGAATGTGTTTGCCCAGGGAAGGGGTGATGAGGGGAATGTGTTTGCCCAGGGAAGGGGTGATGAGGGGAATGTGTTTGCCGAGGGGAAGGGGTGATGAGGGGAATGTGTTTGCCCAGGGAAGGGGTGATGAGGGGAATGTGTTTGCCCAGGGAAGGGGTGATGAGGGGAATGTGTTTGCCGAGGGGAAGGGGTGATGAGGGGAATGTGTTTGCCGAGGGGAAGGGGTGATGAGGGGAATGTGTTCGCCGAGGGAAGGGGTGTTGAGGGTGTTTGCCGAGTGGAAGGGGTGATGAGGGGAATGTGTTCGCCGAGGGAAGTGGTGTTGAGGGTGTTCGCCTTTGGAAGGGGTGATGAGGGGAATGTGTTCGCCGAGGGAAGGGGTGTTGAGGGTGTTCGCCGAGGGAACGGGTGTTGAGGGTGTTTGCCGAGGGAAGGGGTGTTGAGGGTGTTCGCCGAGGGGAAGGGGTGATGAGGGTGTTCGCCGAGGGAACGTGTGTTGAGGGTGTTTGCCGAGGGAAGGGGTGTTGAGGGTGTTCGCCGAGGGAAGGGGTGATTAGGGTGTTTGCCGAGGGGAAGGGGTGATGAGGGTGTTTGTCAACGGAAGGGGTGATGAGGGAAATGTATTTACCGATGGGAAGGGGTGATGAGGGGTATATGTTTGCCCAGGGAAGGGGTGATCAGGGTAATGTGTTTGCCCAGGGAAGGGGTGTTGAGGGTGTTTGCCGAGGGAAGGGGTGATGAGTGTGTTCGCTCATTGAAAGGGGTGATGAGGGGAAGGTGTTTGCCAGGGAAGGAGTGATGAGGGTGTTTGCCGCGGGGAACGGGTGAGGATGGGAATGTCTTTTCCGAGGGAAAGAGTTCATGAGGATGTTTACCGATGGGAAGGGGTGATGAGCAGAATGTGTTTGCCCAGGGAATGGGTGATGAGGGGAATGTGTTTGCCGAGGGGAAGGGGTGATTAGGGTGTTTGCGGAGGGAAGGGGTGATGAGGGGAATGTGTTTGTCGAGGGGAAGGGTTGACGAGGGTGTTTGCCGAGGGAAGGGGTGATGAGGGGAATGTGTTTGCCCGGGGAAGGGGTGATTAGGGTGTTTGCCGAGGGAAGGGGTGATTAGGGTGTTCGCCGAGGGAAGGGGTGATGAGGGTGTTTGCGGAGGGAAGGGGTGATGAGGGGAATGTGTTTGCCGAGGGGAAGGGGTGATGAGGGGAATGTGTTTGCCGAGGGGAAGGGGTGATGAGGGTGTTTGCAGAGGGGAAGGGGTGATGAGGGGAATGTGTTTGCTGAGGGGAAGGGGTGATGAGGGGAATGTGTTTGCCGAGGGGAAGGGGTGATGAGGGGAATGAGTTTGCCGAGGGGCAGGGTTGATGAGGGTGTTTCCTGAGGGGAAGGGGTGATGAGGTGAATGTGTTTGTCGAGGGGAAGGTTTGACGAGGGTCTTTGCCGAGGGAAGGGGTGATGAGGGGAATGTGTTCGCCGAGGGGAAGGGGTGATGAGGGGAATGTGTTCGCCGAGGGAAGGGGTGATTAGGGTGTTTGCTGAGTGGAAGGGCTGATGAGGGGAATGTGTATGTCGAGGGAAGGGGTGATTAGGGTGTTTGCCGAGGGGAAGGGGTGATGAGGGGAATGTGTTTGCAGAGGGGAAGGGGTGATGAGGGGAATGAGTTTGCCGAGGGGCAGGGTTGATGAGGGTGTTTCCTGAGGGAAGGGGTGATTAGGGTGTTCGCCGAGGGAAGGGGTGATGAGGGTGTTTGCCGAGGGAAGGGGTGATGAGGTGAATGCGTTTGCCGAGTGGAAGGGGTGATGAGGGGAATGTATTTGCCGAGGGGCAGGGATGATGAGGGTGTTTGCAGAGGGGAAAGGGTGATGAGGGGAATGTGTTTGCCGAGGGGAAGGGGTGATGAGGGGAATGTGTTTGTCGAGGGGAAGGGTTGACGAGGGTGTTTGTCAAGGGAAGGGGTGATGAGGGGAATGTGTTTGCCCAGGGAAGGGGTGATTAGGGTGTTTGCCGAGGGAAGGGGTGATGAGGGTGTTTGCCGAGGGAAGGGGTGATGAGGTGAATGCGTTTGCCGAGTGGAAGGGGTGATGAGGGGAATGTATTTGCCGAGGGGCAGGGATGATGAGGGTGTTTGCAGAGGGGAAAGGGTGATGAGGGGAATGTGTTTGCCGAGGGGAAGGGGTGATGAGGGGAATGTGTTTGCCGAGGGGAAGGGGTGATGAGGGGAATGTGTTTGCCGAGGGGAAGGGGTGATGAGGGGAATGTGTTTGCCCAGGGAAGGGGTGATGAGGGGAATGTGTTCGCCGAGGGAAGTGGTGTTGAGGGTGTTTGCCGAGGGAAGGAGTGATGAGGGGAATGTGTTCGCCGAGGGAAGGGGTGTTGAGGGTGTTCGCCGAGGGAAGGGGTGTTGAGGGTGTTTGCCGAGTGGAAGGGGTGATGAGGGGAATGTGTTTGCCGAGGGAAGGGGTGATGAGGGGAATGTGTTCGCCGAGGGGAAGGTTTGACGAGGGTGTTTGTCAAGGGAAGGGGTGATGAGGGGAATGTATTTGCCCAGGGAAGGGGTGATTAGGGTGTTTGCCGAGGGAAGGGGTGATGAGGTGAATGTGTTTGCCGAGTGGAAGGGTTGATGAGGGAGATGTGTTTGCCGAGGGGAAGGGGTGATGAGGGAGATGTGTTTGCGAGGGGCAGGGTTGATGAGGGTGTTTGCCGAGGGGAAGGGGTGATGAGGGGAATGTGTTTGCCGAGGGGCAGGGTTGATGAGGGTGTTTGCCGAGGGGAAGGGGTGATGAGGGGAATGTATTTGCCGAGGGGAAGGGGTGATGAGGGGAATGTGTTTGCCGAGGGGAAGGGGTGATGAGGGGAATGTGTTGGTCGAGGGGAAGGGTTGGAGGGTGTTTGCCAAGGGAAGGGGTGATGAGGGTGTTCGCCGAGGGAACGTGTGTTGAGGGTGTTTGCCGAGGGAAGGGGTGTTGAGGGTGTTCGCCGAGGGAAGGGGTGATTAGGGTGTTTGCCGAGGGGAAGGGGTGATGAGGGTGTTTGTCAACGGAAGGGGTGATGAGGGAAATGTATTTACCGATGGGAAGGGGTGATGAGGGGTATATGTTTGCCCAGGGAAGGGGTGATCAGGGTAATGTGTTTGCCCAGGGAAGGGGTGTTGAGGGTGTTTGCCGAGGGAAGGGGTGATGAGTGTGTTCGCTCATTGAAAGGGGTGATGAGGGGAAGGTGTTTGCCAGGGAAGGAGTGATGAGGGTGTTTGCCGCGGGGAACGGGTGAGGATGGGAATGTCTTTTCCGAGGGAAAGAGTTCATGAGGATGTTTACCGATGGGAAGGGGTGATGAGCAGAATGTGTTTGCCCAGGGAATGGGTGATGAGGGGAATGTGTTTGCCGAGGGGAAGGGGTGATTAGGGTGTTTGCGGAGGGAAGGGGTGATGAGGGGAATGTGTTTGTCGAGGGGAAGGGTTGACGAGGGTGTTTGTCAAGGGAAGGGGTGATGAGGGGAATGTGTTTGCCCAGGGAAGGGGTGATTAGGGTGTTTGCCGAGGGAAGGGGTGATGAGGGTGTTTGCCGAGTGAAGGGTGATGAGGTGAATGTGTTTGCCGAGTGGAAGGGGTGATGAGGGGAATGTGTTTGCCGAGGGGAAAGGGTGATGAGGGGAATGTATTTGCCGAGGGGAAGGGGTGATGAGGGGTATGTGTTTGCCGAGGGGAAGGGGTGATGAGGGGAATGTGTTTGTCGAGGGGAAGGGTTGGAAGGTGTTTGCCAGGGAAGGAGTGATGAGGGTGTTTGCCGCGGGGAACGGGTGAGGATGGGAATGTCTTTTCCGAGGGAAAGAGTTCATGAGGATGTTTACCGATGGGAAGGGGTGATGAGCAGAATGTGTTTGCCGAGGGAAGGGGTGATTAGGGGAATGTGTTTGTCGAGGGGAAGGTTTGACGAGGGTGTTTGTCAAGGGAAGGGGTGATGAGGGGAATGTGTTTGCCCGGGGAAGGGGTGATTAGGTGTTTGCCGAGGGAAGGGGTGATTAGGGTGTTCGCCGAGGGAAGGGTGATGAGGGTGTTTGCGGAGGGAAGGGGTGATGAGGGGAATGTGTTTGCCGAGGGGAAGGGGTGATGAGGGGAATGTGTTTGCCGAGGGGAAGGGGTGATGAGGGTGTTTGCAGAGGGGAAGGGGTGATGAGGGGAATGTGTTTGCTGAGGGGAAGGGGTGATGAGGGGAATGTGTTTGCCGAGGGGGGAAGGGGTGATGAGGGGAATGAGTTTGCCGAGGGGCAGGGTTGATGAGGGTGTTTCCTGAGGGGAAGGGGTGATGAGGTGAATGTGTTTGTCGAGGGGAAGGTTTGACGAGGGTCTTTGCCGAGGGAAGGGGTGATGAGGGGAATGTGTTCGCCGAGGGGAAGGGGTGATGAGGGGAATGTGTTCGCCGAGGGAAGGGGTGATTAGGGTGTTTGCTGAGTGGAAGGGCTGATGAGGGGAATGTGTATGTCGAGGGAAGGGGTGATTAGGGTGTTTGCCGAGGGGAAGGGGTGATGAGGGGAATGTGTTTGCAGAGGGGAAGGGGTGATGAGGGGAATGAGTTTGCCGAGGGGCAGGGTTGATGAGGGTGTTTCCTGAGGGAAGGGGTGATTAGGGTGTTCGCCGAGGGAAGGGGTGATGAGGGTGTTTGCCGAGGGAAGGGGGTGATGAGGTGAATGCGTTTGCCGAGTGGAAGGGGGTGATGAGGGGAATGTATTTGCCGAGGGGCAGGGATGATGAGGGTGTTTGCAGAGGGGGAAAGGGTGATGAGGGGAATGTGTTTGCCGAGGGGAAGGGGTGATGAGGGGAATGTGTTTGTCGAGGGGAAGGGTTGACGAGGGTGTTTGTCAAGGGAAGGGGTGATGAGGGGAATGTGTTTGCCCAGGGAAGGGGTGATTAGGGTGTTTGCCGAGGGAAGGGGTGATGAGGGTGTTTGCCGAGGGAAGGGGTGATGAGGTGAATGCGTTTGCCGAGTGGAAGGGGTGATGAGGGGAATGTATTTGCCGAGGGGCAGGGATGATGAGGGTGTTTGCAGAGGGGAAAGGGTGATGAGGGGAATGTGTTTGCCGAGGGGAAGGGGTGATGAGGGGAATGTGTTTGCCGAGGGGAAGGGGTGATGAGGGGAATGTGTTTGCCGAGGGGAAGGGGTGATGAGGGGAATGTGTTTGCCCAGGGAAGGGGTGATGAGGGGAATGTGTTCGCCGAGGGAAGTGGTGTTGAGGGTGTTTGCCGAGGGAAAGAGTGATGAGGGGAATGTGTTCGCCGAGGGAAGGGGTGTTGAGGGTGTTCGCCGAGGGAAGGGGTGTTGAGGGTGTTTGCCGAGTGGAAGGGGTGATGAGGGGAATGTGTTTGCCGAGGGAAGGGGTGATGAGGGGAATGTGTTCGCCGAGGGGAAGGTTTGACGAGGGTGTTTGTCAAGGGAAGGGGTGATGAGGGGAATGTATTTGCCCAGGGAAGGGGTGATTAGGGTGTTTGCCGAGGGAAGGGGTGATGAGGGGAATGTGTTTGCCCAGGGAAGGGGTGATGAGGGGAATGTGTTCGCCGAGGGAAGTGGTGTTGAGGGTGTTTGCCGAGGGAAGGAGTGATGAGGGGAATGTGTTCGCCGAGGGAAGGGGTGTTGAGGGTGTTCGCCGAGGGAAGGGGTGTTGAGGGTGTTTGCCGAGTGGAAGGGGTGATGAGGGGAATGTGTTTGCCGAGGGAAGGGGTGATGAGGGGAATGTGTTCGCCGAGGGGAAGGTTTGACGAGGGTGTTTGTCAAGGGAAGGGGTGATGAGGGGAATGTATTTGCCCAGGGAAGGGGTGATTAGGGTGTTTGCCGAGGGAAGGGGTGATGAGGTGAATGTGTTTGCCGAGTGGAAGGGTTGATGAGGGAGATGTGTTTGCCGAGGGGAAGGGGTGATGAGGGAGATGTGTTTGCGAGGGGCAGGGTTGATGAGGGTGTTTGCCGAGGGGAAGGGGTGATGAGGGGAATGTGTTTGCCGAGGGGCAGGGTTGATGAGGGTGTTTGCCGAGGGGAAGGGGTGATGAGGGGAATGTATTTGCCGAGGGGAAGGGGTGATGAGGGGAATGTGTTTGCCGAGGGGAAGGGGTGATGAGGGGAATGTGTTGGTCGAGGGGAAGGGTTGGAGGGTGTTTGCCAAGGGAAGGGGTGATGAGGGTGTTCGCCGAGGGAACGTGTGTTGAGGGTGTTTGCCGAGGGAAGGGGTGTTGAGGGTGTTCGCCGAGGGAAGGGGGTGATTAGGGTGTTTGCCGAGGGGAAGGGGTGATGAGGGTGTTTGTCAACGGAAGGGGTGATGAGGGAAATGTATTTACCGATGGGAAGGGGTGATGAGGGGTATATGTTTGCCCAGGGAAGGGGTGATCAGGGTAATGTGTTTGCCCAGGGAAGGGGTGTTGAGGGTGTTTGCCGAGGGAAGGGGTGATGAGTGTGTTCGCTCATTGAAAGGGGTGATGAGGGGAAGGTGTTTGCCAGGGAAGGAGTGATGAGGGTGTTTGCCGCGGGGAACGGGTGAGGATGGGAATGTCTTTTCCGAGGGAAAGAGTTCATGAGGATGTTTACCGATGGGAAGGGGTGATGAGCAGAATGTGTTTGCCCAGGGAATGGGTGATGAGGGGAATGTGTTTGCCGAGGGGAAGGGGTGATTAGGGTGTTTGCGGAGGGAAGGGGTGATGAGGGGAATGTGTTTGTCGAGGGGAAGGGTTGACGAGGGTGTTTGTCAAGGGAAGGGGTGATGAGGGGAATGTGTTTGCCCAGGGAAGGGGTGATTAGGGTGTTTGCCGAGGGAAGGGGTGATGAGGGTGTTTGCCGAGTGAAGGGTGATGAGGTGAATGTGTTTGCCGAGTGGAAGGGGTGATGAGGGGAATGTGTTTGCCGAGGGGAAAGGGTGATGAGGGGAATGTATTTGCCGAGGGGAAGGGGTGATGAGGGGTATGTGTTTGCCGAGGGGAAGGGGTGATGAGGGGAATGTGTTTGTCGAGGGGAAGGGTTGGAAGGTGTTTGCCAGGGAAGGAGTGATGAGGGTGTTTGCCGCGGGGAACGGGTGAGGATGGGAATGTCTTTTCCGAGGGAAAGAGTTCATGAGGATGTTTACCGATGGGAAGGGGTGATGAGCAGAATGTGTTTGCCGAGGGAAGGGGTGATTAGGGGAATGTGTTTGTCGAGGGGAAGGTTTGACGAGGGTGTTTGTCAAGGGAAGGGGTGATGAGGGGAATGTGTTTGCCCGGGGAAGGGGTGATTAGGGTGTTTGCCGAGGGAAGGGGTGATTAGGGTGTTCGCCGAGGGAAGGGGTGATGAGGGTGTTTGCGGAGGGAAGGGGTGATGAGGGGAATGTGTTTGCCGAGGGGAAGGGGTGATGAGGGGAATGTGTTTGCCGAGGGGAAGGGGTGATGAGGGTGTTTGCAGAGGGGAAGGGCTGATGAGGGGAATGTGTTTGCTGAGGGGAAGGGGTGATGAGGGGAATGTGTTTGCCGAGGGGAAGGGGTGATGAGGGGAATGAGTTTGCCGAGGGGCAGGGTTGATGAGGGTGTTTCCTGAGGGGAAGGGGTGATGAGGTGAATGTGTTTGTCGAGGGGAAGGTTTGACGAGGGTCTTTGCCGAGGGAAGGGGTGATGAGGGGAATGTGTTCGCCGAGGGGAAGGGGTGATGAGGGGAATGTGTTCGCCGAGGGAAGGGGTGATTAGGGTGTTTGCTGAGTGGAAGGGCTGATGAGGGGAATGTGTATGTCGAGGGAAGGGGTGATTAGGGTGTTTGCCGAGGGGAAGGGGTGATGAGGGGAATGTGTTTGCAGAGGGGAAGGGGTGATGAGGGGAATGAGTTTGCCGAGGGGCAGGGTTGATGAGGGTGTTTCCTGAGGGAAGGGGTGATTAGGGTGTTCGCCGAGGGAAGGGGTGATGAGGGTGTTTGCCGAGGGAAGGGGTGATGAGGTGAATGCGTTTGCCGAGTGGAAGGGGTGATGAGGGGAATGTATTTGCCGAGGGGCAGGGATGATGAGGGTGTTTGCAGAGGGGAAAGGGTGATGAGGGGAATGTGTTTGCCGAGGGGAAGGGGTGATGAGGGGAATGTGTTTGTCGAGGGGAAGGGTTGACGAGGGTGTTTGTCAAGGGAAGGGGTGATGAGGGGAATGTGTTTGCCCAGGGAAGGGGTGATTAGGGTGTTTGCCGAGGGAAGGGGTGATGAGGGTGTTTGCCGAGGGAAGGGGTGATGAGGTGAATGCGTTTGCCGAGTGGAAGGGGTGATGAGGGGAATGTATTTGCCGAGGGGCAGGGATGATGAGGGTGTTTGCAGAGGGGAAAGGGTGATGAGGGGAATGTGTTTGCCGAGGGGAAGGGGTGATGAGGGGAATGTGTTTGCCGAGGGGAAGGGGTGATGAGGGGAATGTGTTTGCCGAGGGGAAGGGGTGATGAGGGGAATGTGTTTGCCCAGGGAAGGGGTGATGAGGGGAATGTGTTCGCCGAGGGAAGTGGTGTTGAGGGTGTTTGCCGAGGGAAGGAGTGATGAGGGGAATGTGTTCGCCGAGGGAAGGGGGTGTTGAGGGTGTTCGCCGAGGGAAGGGGTGTTGAGGGTGTTTGCCGAGTGGAAGGGGTGATGAGGGGAATGTGTTTGCCGAGGGAAGGGGTGATGAGGGGAATGTGTTCGCCGAGGGGAAGGTTTGACGAGGGTGTTTGTCAAGGGAAGGGGTGATGAGGGGAATGTATTTGCCCAGGGAAGGGGTGATTAGGGTGTTTGCCGAGGGAAGGGGTGATGAGGTGAATGTGTTTGCCGAGTGGAAGGGTTGATGAGGGAGATGTGTTTGCCGAGGGGAAGGGGTGATGAGGGAGATGTGTTTGCGAGGGGCAGGGTTGATGAGGGTGTTTGCCGAGGGGAAGGGGTGATGAGGGGAATGTGTTTGCCGAGGGGCAGGGTTGATGAGGGTGTTTGCCGAGGGGAAGGGGTGATGAGGGGAATGTGTTTGCCGAGGGGAAGGGGTGATGAGGGGAATGTGTTTGCCGAGGGGAAGGGGTGATGAGGGGAATGTGTTGGTCGAGGGGAAGGGTTGGAGGGTGTTTGCCAAGGGAAGGGGTGATGAGGGAAATGTGTTTACCGATGGGAAGGGGTGATGAGGGGTATATGTTTGCCCAGGGAAGGGGTGATCAGGGTAATGTGTTTGCCCAGGGAAGGGGTGTTGAGGGTGTTTGCCGAGGGAAGGGGTGATGAGGGGAATGTGTTTGTCGAGGGGAAGGGTTGACGAGGGTGTTTGTCAAGGGAAGGGGTGATGAGGGGAATGTGTTTGCCCAGGGAAGGGGTGATTAGGGTGTTTGCCGAGGGAAGGGGTGATGATGTGAATGTGTTTGCCGAGGGGAAGGGGTGAAGAGGGGAATGTGTTTGCCGAGGGGAAGGGGTGTTGAGGGGATTGTGTTTACTGAGGGGAAGGGGTGATGAGGGTGTTTGCAGAGGGGAAGCAGTGATGAGGGTGCTTGCCGAAGGGAAGGGGTGATGAGGGGAATGTGTTTGCCGAGGGAAGGGGTGATGAGGGAGATGTGTTTGCCGAGGGGAAGGGGTGATGAGGGGAATGTGTTTGCCGAGGGGAAGGGGTGATGAGGGAGATGTGTTTGCCGAGGGGAATGGGTGATGAGGGGAATGAGTTTGCCGAGGGGAAGGGGTGATGAGGGAGATGTGTTTGCCGAGGGGAAGGGGTGATGAGGGGAATGTGTTTGCCGAGGGGAAGGGGTGATGAGGGGAATGAGTTTGCCGAGGGGAAGGGGTGATGAGGGAAATGTGTTTGCCGAGGGGAAGGGGTGATGAGGGGAATGAGTTTGCCGAGGGGCAGGGTTGATGAGGGGAATGAGTTTGCCGAGGGGAAGGGGTGATGAGGGTAATGTGTTTGCCGAGGGGCAGGGTTGTTGAGGGTGTTTGTCAAGGGAAGGGGTGATGAGGGGAATGTGTTTGCCCAGGGAAGGGGTGATTAGGGTGTTTGCCGAGGATAGGGGTGATGAGGGGAATGTGTTTGTCGAGGGGAAGGGTTGACGTGGGTGTTTGTCAAGGGAAGGGGTGATGAGGTGAATGTGTTTGCCGAGGGGAAGGGGTGATGAGGGAGATGTGTTTGCCGAGGGGAAGGGGTGATGAGGGGAATGTGTTTGCCGAGGGGAAGGGGTGATGAGGGGAATGAGTTTGCCGAGGGGCAGGGTTGATGAGGGTGTTTCCTGAGGGGAAGGGGTGATGAGGGGAATGAGTTTGCCGAGGGGCAGGGTTGATGAGGGTGTTTCCTGAGGGGAAGGGGTGATGAGGGGAATGAGTTTGTCAAGGGGAAGGTTTGACGAGGGTGTTTGCCGAGGGAAGGGTGATGAGGGGAATGTGTTTGCTGATGGGAAGGGGTGATGAGGGGAATGTGTTCGCCGAGGGAAGGGGTGATTAGGGTGTTTGCCGAGGGAAGGGGTGATGAGGGGAATGTGTTTGCCCAGGGAAGGGGTGATTAGGGTGTTTGCCCAGGGAAGGGGTGATGAGGGGAATGTATTTGCCGAGGGGAAGGGGTGATGAGGGGAATGTGTTTGCCGAGGGGAAGGGGTGATGAGGGGAATGTGTTTGCCGAGGGGAAGGGGTGATGAGGGGAATGTGTTTGCCGAGGGGAAGGGGTGATGAGGGGAATGTGTTTGCCCAGGGAAGGGGTGATGAGGGGAATGTGTTCGCCGAGGGAAGTGGTGTTGAGGGTGTTTGCTGAGTGGAAGGGGTGATGAGGGGAATGTGTATGTCGAGGGAAGGGGTGATTAGGGGAATGTGTTTGTCGAGGGGAAGGGGTGATGAGGGTGTTTGCCGAGGGAAGGGGTGATGAGGGGAATGTGTTCGCCGAGGGAAGGGGTGATTAGGGTGTTTGCCGAGGGAAGGGGTGATGAGGGGAATGTGTTTGTCGAGGGGAAGGTTTGACGAGGGTGTTTGTCAAGGGAAGGGGTGATGAGGGGAATGTGTTTGCCGAGGGAAGGGCTGATGAGGGGAATGTGTTTGCCCAGGGAAGGGGTGTTGAGGGGAATGTGTTTGCCGAGGGAAGGGCTGATGAGGGGAATGTGTTTGCCCAGGGAAGGGGTGATCAGGGTAATGTGTTCGCCGAGGGAAGGGGTGATGAGGGTGTTTGCCGAGGGAAGGGGTGATGAGGGGAATGTGTTTGCCCAGGGAAGGGGTGATGAGGGTGTTTGCCGAGGGAAGGGGTGATGAGGGGAATGTGTTTGCCCAGGGAAGGGGTGATGAGGGTGTTTGCCGAGGGAAGAGGTGATGAGGGGAATGTGTTTGCCCAGGGAAGGGGTGATTAGGGTGTTTGCCGAGGGAAGGGGTGATGAGGGGAATGTGTTTGCCCAGGGAAGGGGTGTTGAGGGTGTATGCCGAGTGGAAGGGGTGATGAGGGGAATGTGTTTGTCGAGGGAAGGGGTGTTGAGGGTGTTTGCCGAGTGGAAGGGGTGATGAGGGGAAAGTGTTTGTCGAGGGAAGGGGTGATTAGGGTGTTTGCCCAGGGAAGGGGTGATGAGGGGAATGTGTTTGCCGAGGGGAAGGGGTGATGAGGGGAATGTGTTTGCCGAGGGAAGGGGTGATGAGGGGAATGTGTTTGCCGAGTGGAAGGGGTGATGAGGGGAATGTGTTTGCCCAGGGAAGGGGTGATTAGGGTGTTTGCCGAGGGAAGGGGTGATGAGGGGAATGTGTTTGCCGAGGGGAAGGGGTGATGAGGGGAATGTGTTTGCCGAGGGGAAGGGGTGATGAGGGGAATGTGTTTGCCGAGGGGAAGGGGTGTTGAGGGGAATGTGTTTGCCCAGGGAAGGGGTGATGAGGGGAATGTGTTTACTGAGGGGAAGGGGTGATGAGGGTGTTTGCATAGGGGAAGGGGTGATGAGGGGAATTTGTTTGCCCAGGGAAGGGGTGATTAGGGTGTTTGCCGAGGGAAGGGGTGATGAGGGGAATGTGTTCGCCGAGGGAAGGGGTGTTGAGGGGAATGTGTTTGCCCAGGGAAGGGGTGATGAGGGGAATGTGTTTACTGAGGGGAAGGGGTGATGAGGGTGTTTGCAGAGGGGAAGCAGTGATGAGGGTGCTTGCCGAGGGGAAGGGGTGATGAGGGGAATGTGTTTGCCGAGGGGAAGGGGTGATGAGGGGAATGTGTTTGCCGAGGGGAAGGGGGTGATGAGGGGAATGTGTTTGCCGAGGGGAAGGGGTGATGAGGGGAATGTGTTTACTGAGGGGAAGGGGTGATGAGGGTGTTTGCCGAGGCGAAGGTGTGATGAGGGGAATGTGTTTACTGAGGGGAAGGGGTGATGAGGGGAATGTGTTTGCTGAGGGGAAGGGGTGATGAGGGGAATGTGTTTGGCGAGGGGAAGGGGTGATGAGGGGAATGTGTTTGCAGAGGGGAAGAGGTGATGAGGGCAATGTGTTTGCCGAGGGGAAGGGGTGATGAGGGGAATGTGTTTGCCGAGGGGAAGGGGTGATGAGGGGAATGTGTTTGTCGAGGGGAAGGTTTGACGAGGGTGTTTGTCAAGGGAAGTGGTGATGAGGGGAATGTGTTTGCCGAGGGGAAGGGGTGATGAGGGGAATGTGTTTGCCGAGGGGAAGGGGTGATGAGGGGAATGTGTTTGCCGAGGGGAAGGGGTGATGAGGGGAATGTGTTTGCAGAGGGGAAGGGGTGATGAGGGGAATGTGTTTGCAGAGGGGAAAGGGTGATGAGGGTGTTTGCCGAGGGGAAGGGGTGATGAGGGGAATGAGTTTGCCGAGGGGCAGGGTTGATGAGGGTGTTTCCTGAGGGGAAGGGGTGATGAGGTGAATGAGTTTGTCGAAGGGAAGGTTTGACGAGGGTCTTTGCCGAGGGAAGGGGTGATGAGGGGAATGTGTTCGCCGAGGGATGGGGTGATTAGGGTGTTTGCCGAGGGAAGGGGTGATGAGGGGAATGTGTTTGCCCAGGGAAGGGGTGATTAGGGTGTTTGTCAAGGGAAGGGGTGATGAGGGGAATGTGTTTGTCGAGGGGAAGGGGTGATGAGGGGAATGTGTTTGTCGAGGGGAAGGTTTGACGAGGGTGTTTGTCAAGGGAAGTGGTGATGAGGGGAATGTGTTTGCCCAGGGAAGGGGTGATGAGGGTGTTTGCCGAGAGAAGGGTGATGAGGGGAATGTGTTTGCTGATGGGAAGGGGTGATGAGGGGAATGTGTTCGCCGAGGGAAGGGGTGTTGAGGGGAATGTGTTCGCCGAGGGAAGGGGTGATTAGGGTGTTTGCCGAGGGAAGGGGTGATGAGGGGAATGTGTTTGCCGAGGGAAGGGGTGATGAGGGGAATGTGTTTGCCCAGGGAAGGGGTGATTAGGGTGTTCGCCGAGTGGAAGGGGTGATGAGGGGAATGTGTTTGCCCAGGGAAGGGGTGATTAGGGTGTTTGCCGAGGGAAGGGGTGATGAGGGGAATGTGTTTGCCCAGGGAAGGGGTGATGAGGGTGTTTGCCGAGGGAAGGGGTGATGAGGGGAATGTGTTCGCCGAGGGAAGGGGTGTTGAGGGGATTGTGTTTACTGAGGGGAAGGGGTGATGAGGGTGTTTGCAGAGGGGAAGCAGTGATGAGGGTGCTTGCCGTGGGGAAGGGGTGATGAGGGGAATGTGTTTGCCGAGGCGAAGGGGTGATGAGGGGAATGTGTTTGCCGAGGTGAAGAAGTGATGAGGGTGTGTGCAGAGGGGAAGGGTAGTGAGGGGAATATGTTGAGGGGAATGTGTGATGGGGGGTATGTGTTTGCCGAGGGGAAGGGGTGATGAGGGGAATGTGTTTGCCGAGGGGAAGGGGTGATGAGGGGAATGTGTTTACTGAGGGGAAGGGGTGATGAGGGGAATGTGTTTGCTGAGGGGAAGGGGTGATGAGGGGAATGTGTTTACTGAGGCGAAGGGGTGATGAGGGGAATGTGTTTGCCGAGGCGAAGGGGTGATGAGGGTGTTTGCAGAGGGGAAGGGGTGATGAGGGGAATGTGTTTGCCGAGGGGAAGGGGTGATGAGGGGAATGTGTTTGCCGAGGGGAAGGGGTGATGAGGGGAATTTGTTTGCCCAGGGAAGGGGTGATTAGGGTGTTTGCCGAGGGAAGGGGTGATGAGGGGAATGTGTTCGCCGAGGGAAGGGGTGTTGAGGGGAATGTGTTTGCCCAGGGAAGGGGTGATTAGGGTGTTTGCCTAGGGAAGGGGTGATGTGGGGAATGTGTTTGCCGAGGGAAGGGGTGTTGAGGGGAATGTGTTTGCCGAGGGGAAGGGGTGTTGAGGGGAATGTGTTTGCCGAGGGGAAGGGGTGATGAGGGGAATGTGTTTGCCGAGGCGAAGGGGTGATGAGGGGAATGTGTTTGCCGAGGGGAAGAAGTGATGAGGGTGCGTGCAGAGGGGAAGGGTAGTGAGGGGAATGTGTGATGAGGGGTATGTGTTTGCCGAGGGGAAGGGGTGATGAGGGGAATGTGTTTACTGAGGGGAAGGGGTGATGAGGGTGTTTGCAGAGGCGAAGGGGTGATGAGGGGAATGTGTTTACTGAGGCGAAGGGGTGATGAGGGGAATGTGTTTGCC